>NC_062554.1:3349081-3670891 GCF_016906955.1 Phacochoerus africanus | reverse complement strand
TTTGGATCCAGTGTGTGGCCCAGGCCTGCAGCTGCAGCTGCAGCTTCCTATTTGACCCCTAGCCCAGAAACTTCCATATGCTGCAGGTGTGGCCCTTAAAAAAAAAAAAAAGAAGAAGAAGAAGAAGAATCTTTAGCATAATGATAGAGATTTAAGAAGGATTTTGAAATTTAATATTCTTTTTCCTGACTTTAAAGTCAATTACCATAATTGTTTAAATTATGCTAAAATGCTAACACTTTTCATTAATTCCTATATTCAGTGGTTTCATTTTGTTTAACGTTTATTAGAAATGGGGTCAGAAGTTCCCATTGTGGCTCAGAGGTAATGAGCCCTGCTAGTGTCCATGAGGATGCAGGTTTGATCCATGGCCTTGCTCAGTGTGTTAAGGATCCGGTGTTGCCATGAACTGTGGTGTAGGTGGAAGACACAGCTTGGATCCCACATTGCTGTGGCTCTGGTGTAGGCTGGCAGCTGTAGCTCAGAGGTATCTACCCCTAGCCTGGGAATTTCCATGTGGCACACTTGTGGCCCTAAAAAGCAAAGAGAGAGAGAGAGAGAGTCTTCTCTCTTCTCTCTCTCTCTTTGCTTTTTAGGGCCACAAGTGTGGCACATGGAAATTCCCAGGCTAGGGGTAGATACCTCTGAGCTACAGCTGCCAGCCTACACCAGAGCCACAGCAATGTGGGATCCAAGCTGTGTCTTCCACCTACACCACAGTTCATGGCAACACCGGATCCTTAACACACTGAGCAAGGCCATGGATCAAACCTGCATCCTCATGGACACTAGCAGGGCTCATTACCTCTGAGCCACAATGGGAACTTCTGACCCCATTTCTAATAAACGTTAAACAAAATGAAACCACTGAATATAGGAATTAATGAAAAGTGTTAGCATTTTAGCATAATTTAAACAATTATGGTAATTGACTTTAAAGTCAGGAAAAAGAATATTAAATTTCAAAATCCTTCTTAAATCTCTATCATTATGCTAAAGATTCTTCTTCTTCTTCTTCTTTTTTTTTTTTTTAAGGGCCACACCTGCAGCATATGGAAGTTTCTGGGCTAGGGGTCAAATAGGAAGCTGCAGCTGCAGCTGCAGGCCTGGGCCACACACTGGATCCAAAGCATCTCCAACTTACACCACGGCTTGAGGGAACACCGGATCTTTAATGCACTGAGGGAGACCAGGGATCAAACCTGCATCCTCATGGACACTATGTTGGGTTCTTAACCTGCTGAGCCACAGGGGGGACTCCGTCACTCAAGTTTAAATCACGGAAATATATTTTTGGATCTGTCTCCTAAAGCAAGAGAAACAAAAGTAGAAATGAACAGATGGGATCTAATTAACCCAAAACCTTTTGCACTGTAAACCACTGACCAAAAAAAAAAGGACAACCTATTGAATGGGGAAAAAATACTTGCAAATGTAATGACAGATAAGGGGTTAATAGTCAAAATACATAAACAGCTCTAATAACTAAATATCAAAAACCAAAACCAAAACCAATTAAGAAATGGCAGAAGGGCTTCTTTCCCCAAAGAAGACATACAGATTGTCCACATGCAAATTAAAAGATGCTCAACATTGTTAATCATAATGGAATTGCAAGTAAAACCAAAAGAACATAGCTCACACATGACAGAAAGGCCACCATCAAAAGATCTACAAATAACAAATCTTGGTGAGGATGTAGAGAAAAAGGAACCTTAGTACACTGTTTATAGGAATGGAAGTAGTTGCAGCCACTCTGGAAAACAGTATGAAGTTTCTTTAAAACAAGAAAAATACCACCTTACCCAGCAATTATACCCCTGGGTATATGTCCAAAAAAAATGAAAACATTAATTCAAAAGTCATGCACCCCTGTGTTCAGAGCAGCATTATTTACAGTAGCCAAGATTTGGAAGCAAACTTTGTGTCCATCTACAAATGAATGGATAAAGAGAAATTTCATATACAATGGAATATTACTCAGCCACAAATAAGAATGAAAATTTACCATTAGAAACACCATGGACGGACCTGTAGAGTATTTTGCTTAGTGGAATAAGTCAGAAGAGGTAAGAGTGTTGTCACTTACATGTGGAACCAAAAAATAAAATAAATGAATAAATATAATACAACAGAAACAAACTCACAGAAACAGAGAACAATCTAGTTGTTACCAGTGGGTAGAGGACAATGGAGGTGGCAGGACAGTCACAGGGGATTAAGAGGTACAAACCAGGAGTTCCCGTTGTGGCTCAGGGGTGGGTAACCTGACTAACATCCATGAGAAAGCGGGTTTGATCCCTGGCCTTACTCATTGGGTTAAGGATCTGGAGTGGCTGTGGGGCAGGCCGGCAGCTACAGCTCCGATTCAACCCCTAGCCTGGGAACCTCCACAGGCCACAGGTGCAGCCGTAAAAAGACAAAAGACAAAAAGAAGAAGAGGTACAAACTAATGACTACTGATTCAAAAGACATGTGCCCTACTGCTCATGGCAGCATTATTTACGGTAGCCAAGGTTCCTCACAAATGTATTGTTTCTTTGTCTAAAAAGTACAAAAACTTTCTGCTTTGCCGGCTTATTAGGATCTGTCTCTATGAGACCTCCGTGTGCACAAATTAAATGTGTTTCTTTTTCGCCTGTTAATCCGTCTGCTTCAATGTTACTATGAGTCCAGCCACAAGAACTCAACAGGAATGGAAGGAGCAATTTTCCCCTCCACACACAATGTGTGTGTTGACCCATCACAGAGCCGTCATAGGCTCCAGAGAAAGAACACCCAGGACGTTCCCCCGATCTTCTGAGAGGGACATTGTTTCAGGGGATGAACAAAAGCATTACAAATCTTTAGTTCTTCCTTGTTTTGTTTTTATTTCTCATTTAAATAATAGGAGTGGAACAGATTGAAAGCTTTTTTTTTTTTTTTCTTTTTAGGGCCACACCTGTGACATATGCAAATTCCTGGGCTAGGGGCCAAATAGAGCTGCATCTGCAACCTACACCACGGCCACAGCAATGAGCGAGGCTTAACCCACTGAGCGAGGCCAGGGATTGAACCTGCATCCTCACGGATACTAGTCAGGTCGTAACCTGCTGAGCTACAACGGAAACTCCCAAGATTGAAAGTTTCTTGAAGGCAGTTTAGCCATAGACAGATAAGTTTCAGGGCCATTTTCTGGAAAATAATTGTTGAACGCCTGCCCTGCTCTAAATCTTTAAGGTAACATATTGAAGATGTTTATGGCAGCTATACTGTCCAATAGAACTCTCGAGGAGTGCAGATCACATAGCAATTTGGTAAGAAAAATCCAATCCAAAAAAAAAATCATTTCCTTAAAGCAGTGGTTCTTAAAGTGTGATCCCCCAGCCAGCAGCATCAGCATAGATTGAGAAGTCATTAGAGAGGAAAGCTGGGGGCCCTGCTCCAAATTTAGTGAATCAGAAATTCTGGGGCTGTGGACTAGCAATACGTGTTTTAAGAAGAGCTATAGGTCATTTTGAAGCACACGAAAGTTTGGAAACTGCTGACTTCAGAGAGTTTCTCAGGAACCAGGATCGAGAGTACGTAGCTGACATAGATCTAGTGCAGTTGTGGGGACTGCCCTTGGCCAAGAGAGATCCATTTACATATGGTGTGACTGGAGGAGACAGTGACCAAAGGAGCCTTTAGAACAGTGGTGAGGAGACCAAGGCCTGTAGTAAATTGTGGAGAGAGACCCTAATTCTGCAGACAATGCTTAGACGTCTCCCTGAATAATGTGGGGCCTTAGATGATGGCTGGGGCTGCTTTTCTGGGAATAGAAGCTTAGTACAGTTTTTCATGATCTGAAAGAGTCTTGGAACCCATGGTGCAGTATCCTCTATAAGCCGCAAGTTTACACCAGATAAGTCAACTCTTTGTGTGTGGCAGTATCGATACCAAGAGTGAATGAGACCCACAGAAAGCTGGGCTGTGGATTGAATGCTAAGGAGCTCTCTGACCATACAGTTTACTGAGATAAGCACAACGGATAACCTCAGCAAAGGACATCAGGAGACGCAGACTTCGTAATGTTGAATATATGTCTTCTTAACAAAATTATTTCACATGGGGATAACTGCCCTTTCCAGATCCCAATATAATTTCCTACTGAGTTCTATTACTAGCTTGCTCTATCTTACACAGATAATTCAAAAAGAAAAAAAAAAAGATGAAGCATTTTGCAAAGCTATTTACTCTGTGCAACAGTGGCCATTGGGGGACATGTGCAGTAAAGTTACATAGTAGTGGAGTCCCAGGAGGGAATCAATGTAGCAGATCAGGCCCGGGATAAACCGAGTGGCATGGGAGAGAAAATATATCCATCCTGGGATCCCCAGGAGCTTGAACTGCATCGGAAACAGAAAAGGATCCAGGTGAAATAACCATAGCACCTGTAGCCTCCATGACGTTAAAATGTTAGGAGCCCTTAGATAAACAGGCACTGAGAGGTAAAGATTCAAAACCAGAACAAAATAAAACCAGAAAAAGAGTTCCAAGGGAGCAGACTATAAACACCCCTTCTGTGACTCTTTAACAAAAGCCTGTACCTTCACCTCTAAATCCTGTCTGCTCAACTAGAAAAGAAAGCTCGGATGTTCTGTCTCCTAGGAAACACAGAAGCTCCCTAGATGGCTCTAGCCCCAAACGCAGTGCAACCCATGTACCTCCCAAGTGGGATTTTCAGGTAGGTTTTATAACAACAAGAGGCGTATAACAACCTCTTAGCGCAGTGTTCAATTGTTGAGGATGGGAGAATCGCAATGCTCTTTTGATCTTCTGAAGATATTTCCACAACGCTGCGCCTTCTCTCCGCTGTCCTGGAGTCATGTGAGGTTGGGCTGGGAAAAGCTGCACAGAGGATGTTTCTCAGCCTTCAAGAAAAGTCTACCTGTGTGAGTGGTGAATGGGGATTTATTTCAAAGCAGGAAGAATGAGGTTTGGAAGTCAGGAAAGGGGATTTTGCTAAATGACCGCTCTGTGTAATCCAATTTGGGATTTTATTTAGCCAACTCCCTAAAACAGGAGTTTCAGTTTGTCCTTCAACTCAGTGGTTGCAAAGGGGAAGCCAGGTGGGGAGCCTCCAGCAGAGGAAGAATCCAGTGATATGTTAGCCAAACCAGCAGAATGGGAGGCATGATGAAGAAAATCCAAGCCATTCCCTAGGATACTCCTTAAATTGCTAACAAGAACTAACTACTCAAAAAGCACTCGAGAGAAATGTGTGCACCCAGTGACACATAGCAGAGGTCAACCACAAGAAACTGGGCAGAGGGCATCCGCAGAACCTTAATGATTCCACTGAGCTGTTCATGGTCCGATGGTCTTAAAATGGGCAGAGGGAGCCCCAGTTTAGCTGTGCTTCTGTGCAGACAGAGTGACAGCCTTTGGTTTGCAGTGCAGTTTCAGGCGTGGAGAGTTTTCTCCGTCCCATCTTTCTCCAAATTGTGATGTCACAACTTTTACCTCATTGAGGGCCTTGGCTTTAATATCACAATAAGACCCGGATTAGAGGTTCAGTCAGAGGGATGCATTCACACTGAGGTGTGAGTAAGAACGGTCACAAATATTTATCAATATCATGAAGCAGTTTATGTAAACGATGGTGTGGGGCTGTGGACTCATTCCTGTGAGTTGGATGAGATGCTTATGGGAGGCAGGGAGAGGATAAGGGCACGTGGTCCTGTGACGGTGTCGGTGTGTGCAAAGGTTGGGATTCCTTGGAAAGAAACGGCATCGATGACAAGTAAGGTTCACTTGCTTCAATCAAATTAGGAGCCAATCCAGTCAAGGGATGGGTGGTAATATGTGTTCAGTCCAACTGAACTGAGAAAAAAAGTCATGAGCAAAGAGGCAGAGACTTAAAAAGCAAGAGGGAAACTCAACAAACCATCCATAAGTTAACCCTCTTGGCTAAGGGTTAGTGAAGGCACGAGAAGACTGTGGAATTATCTGGCATAAATGAGGTGGTTGGGGTGATGCAGCGAGAAGGGCTTTTTTGCTTCTTCACCTGACGTCTTCTCTATTATCCACGTTGATTAGAAGTTCACATTAGCTCAGTAAGCAAATCTGTGTCATCAAAACCAGAGCTAAGTACATCCCGTTTGGCTAAGGGCAGACAGGGAAGCTGTTTTCCAGTCTCCTAATGATTGTCATATAATTATAGAGATTGCATAAAAAATATATGCATAAAGAACACTTAGCAGGTTTACTCTATAATTCTCATGGTATAAATGTTTTCAGTACTCATGGAATTCCCGCTGTGGCACAATAGGATTGGCAGCATCTCTGGAGTCCTGGGACGCAGGTTCAATCTCCAGCCTGGCACAGTGGATTAAAGGATCTGGCATTTGCCTCAGCTGCATAAGTTACAACTGTGGCTGGGATCTGATCCCTGGCCTGGAACACCATAGGGCACTGGGCAGCCCAAAAAGAAAAAAAAATAAATCCCGATGCTTAAAAAAAAAAGCAAGCAAGCCAACCAACAAAAACAAAAATGTTTTCAGTATGTAAATATTCAAGCTAATACTAGATTTGAGGTGGTTAAGGAAATTGTGTGAAGATTTTGAATAGGATATGGGATCACTTTCCTGCTAATATGAAGGTGATGTTAATAGTAAATGACATTTCTTCCTGAGTACCTTCTACAGGCCATAAACTCTACACGGTAGTTTTCTTTAATTTTCAACAATGTGACAAAGTATTATTACCATATCACAGATCAGAAAACTGGAATATTGACTTGTTCAAGGAGACATTATCGATAAGAGGTAAATAACAACGATTCGTTCCCAGTTTCATGGATCCCAACCTCTCTTTTTAACCACCACACCTCTCAACTTTAAAACCTTCAAGATTCTCGGGCTCTCAAATAATTTTGCCTCTTCCAAGTATATGTGAAGACAAACCCGGGCTCTGGAGTGCACTCTCGCCTGCATGTTGGGTGGAGGCGCAGAGAGCTCAAAGCATGTCCATCCATAATGGTCCCCTTTTTGGAGGAGTCCAAACTTCATCTTGATGTATTTTTACTTGGGAGAAATAAAACCCTAAGTCAAATGAGTCAGAACCTTCGATATTCGCCTCCTCTGCCCTCCCAGGGATAGGCTCATGGAGCAACACATCCAACAATGCCCTTCATAAGCACCTGCTGGTACATCCACATTTACCCATTGTCTGGGGAGGTCATGTGTGTTTATCGGTCCTGAGCTGTGATGAGACTAGCATGTGCCACAAACCGTCTCTCCTTCTGTTAACCCCTAGATCTGTGAGAATGAACACGGTGCCCACAGGTTTGGAACGTCTGGTGATGGCTTGTCCTTTAAACCCATCTACATGGTAGGGAAGGATCTTCTGGAGAGTCCAAAAGTGGAGAAGTTTCTTCCCTTATTTTTTTTTCTAGGACCTGTGAACACACAGTATCTGATGAATTGAGGACTAGGAGAGCTCACCTCTCCTCCATTCTGATAGACACCAATCTGGAGTAAGTAAGAGACGAGGTGCTCTAGTCTTATTCACGTCTCTGTTCTGTGTATCTCCTTAGGTAATGTGATACCATGTGAGGGCTGCTGACTCGAGAAGAGGCCCAGAACTCTTGGCCAGACCATGGAGTCTCCTAATCACACTTTCCTGGACTCTTCTGTTTTCTTCCTTGTGGGCATCCCAGGTCTGGAACAGTTCCACCTGTGGCTTTCACTCCCTGTGTGCTGCCTGGGCACAGCCACAATTGTGGGCAACATAACCATCCTGGTTATCATTGCCACTGAACCAGCCCTGCACAAGCCTGTGTACCTGTTCCTGTGCATGCTTTCCACCATCGACTTGGCTGCCTCTTTCTCTACAGTCCCCAAGCTGCTGGCCGTCCTCTGGTGTGGAGCTGGACACATCTCTGCCCCTGCCTGCCTGGCACAGATGTTCTTCATCCACGCCTTCTGCATGATGGAGTCCACCGTGCTGCTGGCCATGGCCTTTGATCGCTATGTGGCCATTTGCCATCCACTCCGCTACGCCACTATCCTCACTGACACCATCATTGCCCGCATCGGGGTGGTAGCTGTGGTGCGGGGCTCTATTCTCATGCTCCCGTGTCCCTTCCTCATTGGGCGTTTGAGCTTCTGCCAAAGCCATGTGATCCCACACACATACTGCGAGCACATGGCAGTGGTGAAGCTGGCCTGCGGAGACACGAGGCCTAACCGTGTGTACGGGCTGACGGCAGCGCTGTTGGTCATTGGGGTTGACTTGTTCTGCATTGGTCTTTCGTACATCCTCATTGCACGAGCTGTCCTTCGCCTCTCCTCCCACGAGGCTCGGTCCAAAGCCCTGGGGACATGTGGCTCCCATGTCTGTGTCATCCTGATCTCTTATACACCAGCTCTCTTCTCCTTTTTCACCCATCGTTTTGGTCGCCATGTCCCACTCCATATTCACATTCTTTTGGCCAATGTCTATCTTCTCTTTCCACCTGCACTTAACCCTATGGTGTATGGAGTTAAGACCAAAGAAATTAGGGAAAAGGTTGTCAGGGTGTTTCAAAGGGGGCAGGGAACTGGGGCCAAAGCATCTGAGTGACCCAGGAGCATAGTAGGGACTTGGTCCCATGATGAGAAGACTTTCGAGAATAAAGGATCCTCAGTGTTTGAGACTGGAGAGGGGTTTTAATAGAGCTATGGTGTCCTCCATAGTACCTTCCCGATCATTTCCAAGAGAAACACATCGCGGAGAAGATCGAGTTGGGTCAGGATGTTACACTTCCCTCCAGGAAATATAACAGGGGAAGAGTCTTCCAAACTAAGTTGGAAGAACCTCTGCATACTCATTGGAATTCTCCTCACTCCCTGCCTCTCTCCCAATACATCAGGCATGGATTTCTCATATCCTAATTTAGGCTGCTGTGCTACCTTCTGAAAGATCAGAAGATAGGACCGTACAGCCACAGTTAAAGAAATCAGAGCTGCAAGGGACTCAGGCGTGTTTGCACTAATGCTATGTTTCTCCGTTAGAACTTGAAGCCAAGACGCGAGAGAGAACTCACCAATACTCACGATATTAGCAGGTAGCAGATCAAAGGCTTCAAACTTAACACTCCTTTGGTGCAAAACAATAACACGTCTGTGGATGAGGGCACAGGATAGGCTGGGAATCGCTGTTTCTCATCTTGGCATATTCATGTCACAGATATATTTCTGTCTCTAGTCTCTAGGGAGCCAACCTGAGTCTGAGTGACCAGGACGTAATTCCCGGACAAAGGGAATTACATGTTCATAAAATTACACACACTGATGTAGAAGGAGAAAAGGCCCAAGTTGACCTGAACCCATCAATCTAAGCCAACACGATGTCGTGGCAAGTGCTTAATTGCATCCTTTGAAACTGGGATTGGAAATTGTTACTGTACATCCCGAGTCTTTCTGTTTTCCAAAAGGAGTAGCTTCGGACAATTGGCCTAACACATTTCATCGAGAAATTAACACTTGTATGTAAACGTATTGATGGCGCTCACTGTCCCCTTGTCATCCTCTCACTGGCCATCTCGCACTGTCACGAGGACAAGTCGGAAGATCCCCGCTGTAGATCACAGACCCTCCCACATCCGTCCTGGAGGCAGAAGATGAGAGAGGAGCTTTTAAAAGCTTCCATTCTCAGGAATATGAGCGTTTTGATTATGATACATCACTCAGATGAGAGTAAACCGTTTGCAAACGTTCAATAACTAATGCTAAGAATTCAATAAAGCATGCAGAACACCGTCTATTTTTTCAAATGAAGACAATCATTACACTGTGTTCTACAGGAGGCTTGCTAGCGGGTGGAGTGGCATTGGTTTCAATTAATTTTTTATTATAATCTTCAAATGGAGAGCATCTCAGTGGATTTTTGAGAAGTTGACACAATTCTAAACACCCTAGTTCATCAGCCAAATTTCTATTTTATGTTTCAAAATGACCCTACAAGCCCTACAACCCCACTCCGGAACAATTACGGGCTCTGTGTCACATGTTGCTCTATTCACAGCGGAGCTCTTGGGAAGAAACTGCACAGACATGCAGACTGCAAGCACCGTTTGTTCATAATTTTAGATTTTAACTGAGATCTCGCTACATGGCCATGCTTTCCCTGCTACATGGTTTATAGTTCTCTGTTTTTTATCATACTCCACTCTCTCATACAGCCCTGCTCCTCGGGGTTTTCGCAGTCCGTTAATTTCTATTCTGGAAATAAAAATGGAATTATTAGAAGTCAACGGTCTCAAATTCTAATCTTTGTTTTTACATAGACAATCTTTCTTTCCTCATTTATTACTGCATTTGTTTATTACTAATTCCTTTGATTAGCAAAGTTTTCAAAATATGCTCTTGGGGGCTCAGACCATCACTCATTTCTTCTATTTCTTGTGTTCACAGTGTGTTTGAATGTACTGGATTTTTTACCCAAGAGCAAAATTTCTCTTGACCTCAGTGACTTCTTTTTTGGGGGGCCACACCCATGGCATATGGAGGTTCCCAGGCTAGGGGTCAAGTCGGAACAGTAGCTGCCGGCCTACACCACAGCCACAGCAACAGGGGATCTGAACCGTGTCTGTGACCTACACCACAGCTCATGGCAATGCCAGGTCCTTAAACCTACTGAGCAAGGCCAGGGCTCAAACCCACGTCCTCATGGATACTAGACGGGTTCGTTACCACTGAGCCACAACAGGAACTCCCATTAGTGACTTTTTTATGCAAGTTTCTGGAAAATATATATATATATATTTTTTTGCTATTTCTTGGGCTGCTCCCATGGCATATGGAGGTTCCCAGGCTAGGGGTCCAATCGGAGCTGTAGCCACCAGCCTACACCAGAGCCACAGCAACGCAGGATCTGAGCCGCGTCTGCAACCTACACCACAGCTCAGGGCAACGCCGGATCGTTAACCCACTGAGCAAGGGCAGGGACCGAAACCGCAACCTCATGGTTCCTAGTCGGATTCGTTAACCACTGCGCCACGACGGGAACTCCTGGAAAATATTTTTGGAGCAAATTATTTCAGCCTCCTTGATGTCTGTTTGTAATCTGGCTTCCACCACAATTTTAAGTTTCCGGTGAAGACTGTCTTCAAAGCCACCAGTAGTCTCATCTAATTGGACTACGTTACAAGTTGTATCACTGGCCAATTACCTCTCCAATCAGTCTGCTGTGACTTCTGTGACACCACTCAATGCCAGCTTTTCTTCTATATCTATGCTTTCCTTCTTATTCTCGAAGAAATGATATTAAATAAAAACAAAACCTCAGTGAGGTCCATAGGAAAAAATAACAAAAACATTTCAAAACTGAGTACTATAAGGCTAGACATTTTCTTTTCTTTTTCCACGCTGATATATAATAGCTCCAATACAATTTGGGGTTTTCTTTTTTAAAATTAACAAAAGCAACATATGTGGGTATGCACAAACATCATTTTTTTAAAGTCAACTCTGGAACATACTATGCATATAAATGTAATTGAACTGACCTAGCATGTTATGAAAAAAAATTAGGATTTTACAGGGATTTAAAGTTCTAAAAAAAACTAGAACTATAGGTGTTCCCATCATGGGTCAGTGGAAGCGAGTCAGACCAGCATCCATGAGGATGCAGGCCGGATCCCTGGCCTTGCTCAGTGGACCAAGGACCGGGTGTTGCCGTGAGCTGTGGTGTAGGCAGCAGACGCGGCTCAGATCCTACCTAGGAATTTTTTTTTTAATGTCAATCTGGTTGACCTGAAACAAACAGGCTGACAGATAGTTCTCCAGCAAAGCAAGTCTGTTGGGAGCAGCAAAGGACTTGCCATCTGGGCTCTGCCCCCTGCTGAGCCCCGTGCTAGTCCCAGCACGTCACTCCTAGAGGAGAAAAGGAGTGTGGGTAGGAAACAGAGTCCATGGGGTTTTGTTTGTTTGTTTGCTTTGGCTTTTTGGTTTGTTTGGTTTTAGTTTTAGCTTTTATTTTTTTATTGGCTAAGTCCTTGCCAGGAAAAAAATTGTTCTTCCTGTCTTTTCCCTTCCTGTTGGGCTCTACTATCCTTTTAGGGTGAGATAGCTCCCCCTGCTGGTCTTGCAACTCTATTTAATTGAAGTTTCTGTTTATTAATTTTTTACAGTATCTTTAGTCATTAAACAACTCTAAATTTAAATGGCATTCATATATCAGTTTGTCCAGTAAAATTGGTATAGAGCTTCTAAACATAAGCTTTTTCTTTGTACAATACAGTGGAAACTCATACATGACTAGGAACTTGTTTTAAATAAATAATAAGACCAGAGTGCCATACATGATTCGTGAACAAGTATATGTGTTGAAGCATTTTTATTAAATTATAATTTTAAAAAACAACTGGGCATAAAAAGACAGAAAATATTTTAAAATATTCTATTTAATAAACATTTATGCAGACTTAAATGTCCTCTTTTGGAAGAATATTTAATGTGCTAGTTGTACACAATTATTTTTTTATTTTTTTAATCCTCTACATTTTATTATTTTTTTATTATTATTTTTTAATAGTTATTTACCCAATACAATTTTTTTTCTACTGTACAGCATGGTGACCCAGTTACACATACATGCAAACATT
Source organism: Phacochoerus africanus (assembly GCF_016906955.1). Taxonomy (NCBI): domain Eukaryota; kingdom Metazoa; phylum Chordata; class Mammalia; order Artiodactyla; family Suidae; genus Phacochoerus; species Phacochoerus africanus. The sequence goes on along the minus strand of NC_062554.1, from coordinate 3,658,281 downwards.
CTTTTTTCTCCCATTACCATGATCCATCGTAAGTGACTAGACAGAGTTCCCAGTGCTGCACAGCAGGATCTCATTGCTTATCCTGTACACTCAATTATACACACAGCAATATATGTGTAATGATATATCATTCCATTTCTATTAAAGCTTCTACCTGGGCATATGCTCATATTAACAAAGTCTAAAAATACACTAATAAATGTTATTTCAATGAAGTGACAAAAATATACTTTAAAAGAGTGATTTAATAAGTGATTGTGTGAATAAATTATTTATATATTTAAAGGTATTCAACTTAGTTCTTTTGGGGCTTTTGCAAAACTTAATGGGGAAAGAAACTGAGCCCTAGAGTAGGGAAATCACTAGTTTTTTTTTTAAATTAAAATATCTCATTTCTGATCTATGCCCCACTGTACAACTACACTCATATTCATATAACCAGTACATACATGCAAAATTGCATTCATACGTACACGTGTGTATACATACTCATACTGGTTTAGATATTCATCAATTGTCCTTTGAACACCCTGGAGGTTAGCTTGATTCCAATACCAGCTATGTCTCTGATGCTTTGAAATATTCCTTTGGGATATTAGGAATATATAACACTCACTTTCCTTCAGGCTTAAGTCAACAGTCTTCACATCAAGAAAATCTTGGGTTAAAAATTTGCCCAGAGACTGTGATGCTTCGGCAGCCAAGTTCATGGAAACCGAACCTGCTACATATCGCCTCCTTTCTTTGCCTTCCAAAGCCTAACGTGTCTAAATCTAACAATATAAGGGTCAGTGACAGCAGAATTTTCAATTTAGCCATAGAGGTAAAGAGGAGAATGGATCTAAGATGGACGCGAGCTGTTTTTCTTTTTTTCCCTGAAGACACAAATGTTTTATTCTATCGATCCAGGCACAAGTCAGAGGAGATGCATGGGGATAGTGCGAGCTCTAGTGGAAATGGTTATTCCTCGCTGTTGAAAACATTTATATTTTCTCAATTAAAATGATTACAACACCTATGCATCTGCATAAAGAATCCTTCAAATACGTAGGAGTGCTTGGGTGGAAGTCAGGAATGAACTACTGCCGTGTCAGGGAATAATGGAAAATACACAGAGAACTGTTCTAAGTCACCAGGATCGTGTTTCAATTTCTTCAGCTGCCCACTTGCTTGCCCCTGTTCTTATTACTTGAATTAGAATCTGTGTATAAATCCTCTCATTCTTATATTTTAAGCCAATATATATTTTGCAGCTCTATCTACCAGGAAGAATCTATTTTCATGTCCAAAGAATTGAGAAGGGTATGGTTGCAGGAGGAGTGGAAAATTACTGCCTACGCATTTTGGAAATGGGGAGTTCCCTTGTGGTGCAGTGGGTTAAGGATCTGGCGTTGTCACTGCAGGGGCTTGGGTTGCTACTATGGTGCAGGTCTGCTCCTTGGCCCAGGAACTTCCACATGCTGCAGGTGCAGCCAAAATAAATTTTGGAAATGAAGATTGATGATGAGTGGTATATAAATTTGCACCTAGTTTATCTTTTTACAGTGATTTATGCATTTACATTCTGCTTTTAGAGGCTAAATTTGTGTTTTCCAAATTTTAGTCATTAACCTACAATTCAAGATTTCTTTCTTTTTTCTTTTCTTTTCCTTTTTTTTTTTTTTTTTGGTCTTTTTAGGGCTGCACCTGTGGCATACGGATGTTCCCAGGCTAGGGGTCGAATCAGAGCTGTTGCTGCTGGCCTATGCCGCAGCCACAGCAAGCCCAGATCCGAGCCATGTCTGCAAACTACATCACAGCTCACAGCAATGCCAGAACCTTAACCCACTGAGCAAGGCCAGGGATCAAACCCACAACCTCACGGCTCCTAGTTGGATTTGTTTCCACTGTGCCAAGACGGGAACTCCCCAAGAATTCTTAAAGTATTCTGACTTCTGCACTTTTCAGTATAACATCTGAAAAAAAGCTAGCTAAGATATGTCCCTCAGGCTGACTGTCTCCTTAGGAGAATCCTGCTGTTCAGAAATTGATAAAGTATGCCAATCTGGCCTGGCCCAATATCTAGCCCCACTGCTATCCCCCTGATGCCCACATTCAAGAGAAACCACTATATTCTATCTTTTTCTCAAAATATGATATTTTACATTTTTCATTTTTCATGTTGATTTTTCTGTCTGGAATATGTACATAATTACAAATATTTAAATGATATGTCAACAAAAACAGCTTTGGGGAGTTCCTGCTCTGGTTGCAGGGGGTTAATGAGCTGGCTTGTCTCTGTGGCAGTGCCAGTTTGATCCCAGGCCCCAGGGCAGTGGGTTAAGGATTCTGCATTGCTGCAGCTGCAGCTGGGATTCAATTCCTGGCCCAGGAACTTCCACATGCCACAGGTGCAGCCACAAGAGAAAAAAAAATTGCTTTAGAAAAATAGTCACAAAATGTTCATCTTTTATAAACGGATACATTTGGTCTATTAAAGAACTAAGCAAGTTAGACATCAAAAGTATTTGTTGAATACTTCTATAAAAGACTGAATGAAAAGATAATACACACAGGCAGAAAAATCCATTTGGTTTAAATTATGTTTGTGTTCAGGAAGATTTGTTATATGGCCACTGAAATGTACCTTGAAGAAAAGAGGCAAAAGGAATGAAGACATGGTGATGAAAAAGATTTTTTTTTTCTCTTACGTCTTTCTAGGAGGATCCACAAACACCAGACTAGATTAATGATCAAATTAGCTTGATGATGCTTGTGCTGAACCAGACAGATATGAATCCACGCTCCTTCCTTCTCACTGGGATCCCAGGACTGGAGGACCTGCACCTCTGGATTTCCTTCCCTTTCTGCTCCATGTATGTTGTGGCTGTGGTGGGGAACTGCGGGCTCCTCTACCTCATCCGCTGTGAGGACTCCCTGCACAGGCCCATGTATTACTTCTTGGCCATGCTCTCCCTCACCGACCTTGTCATATGCTCCAGTACAATCCCTAAAGCCCTCTGCATCTTCTGGTTCCATCTCAAGGAAATCAGCTTTGAAGAATGCCTGGTCCAGATGGTCCTTGTCCACACCTTCACAGGGATGGAGTCCGGGGTGCTCATGCTCATGGCCCTGGACCGCTATGTGGCCATCTGCTACCCTCTGCGCTATGCCACCATCCTCACCCATCCCGTCATCGCCAAGGCTGGGCTCTCCACCTTCCTCAGAGGGGTCTTCCTCATCATTCCCTTCACGCTCCTCATCAAGCGCCTGCCCTTCTGCAGAGGCAATGTCATACCCCACACCTACTGCGACCACATGTCCGTGGCCAAGATATCCTGCGGCAACGTGAAGGTCAATGCCGTCTATGGCCTGACGGTGGCCCTCCTGATCGGGGGCTTCGACATCCTGTGCATCGCCGCCTCCTACACCATGATCCTCCGGGCGGTGGTCAGCCTGTCCTCGGCAGAAGCTCGGCAGAAGGCCTTCAGCACCTGCACGGCCCACATCTGTGCCATCGTCTTCTCCTACAGCCCAGCTTTCTTCTCCTTCTTTTCCCACCGCTTTGGGAGCCACACAATCCCTCCATCGTGTCACATCATCGTGGCCAATATCTACCTGCTCTTGCCTCCAACTATGAATCCTGTTGTCTATGGGGTGAAAACCAAGCAGATACGAGACTGTGTCATAAGGATCCTTTCAGGTTCTAAGAACACAAAATCCCATGATTTATGAAAAAGGAAAATTTGCCTCAGATAGGATGAGAAGACAAAAATGCTTCTCTCTGTTTGTTTAGGCAAGAGACTTTCCAAGAATAGGCAACTGACCTTTGCCAAGAGAGCAAGGTCCATCCCCATTATATTTTTGCAGACTAGCAAATAATTTTCCTGCCAGATCAACCTCCACATGAGTTTTTCACCTCCAGGTTCTCTCTATAATGCAGGTCTCAATATTATCAGGTTCCAAGAAACAAAAATACCCATTGGAAGTAGGAGCAATTTTCCTGAAAACTGAATCTTGTGAACCCATGGATCTGGGGCCAGATGACTGAAATTGCTGTTTTTAATTGTGATTGGAATTTCAATTTAAGAACAGATTTAGCTTTGAAAAGAATGCACTGTGTATTCTCTTTATTCACCAAAGTTCTTTGTTTTCTCAATGACATCTTAAAGATGAAACTAGAAAGTTTACCATGAAGACAATAATATAATGACGTGTAAGACTCTGTGCGTCTTTTAAGAAACCTAGAAACCTGGTATCTGAATAGTTTTCTCCTTGCCCAAGTCTTTCTCATAATTGCTTCCTCCCAGGTAATGAGTTTTCTCTTTTTTGAGAAAGATTTCAAAGGCTGCATAGTGTGGAGTGAGACGTAGAGTAATGAAATTTATGAAATATTTTAATAAGTGCATTTCTATGAGTACAGCGTTGTGCAGGACCGTGGGTACTTCTCTTCTTTTGAGCTGAAAATAAAACTAATTGATTCACTTAAACATTTTCTGTGTAATATTCAGCCTCTTTCTAAATTAACATGAAGGTGAGAGGCTATGACGAAATGCAGTTTTGTAGCTTTGTCTCAGATGTCATAAAACGGATTTCAGAGTCTCTTTTTCCTGCACAACTTTCAAGAATGCACGTTGCCTTCCTCTGATGTGGTTACTTTACACTAATTTCTATTTTCTGATATATCTTCTAGTATTTTTCATTTTATAAAGGCACAAGACACATAAATGTTCATCGCAAAATTCGCATATTTTTCTGTCCACCTTGATAGCAAAATGTAACGAAAGATTGCTAATATTCATTACCTCTAGTCACTCATCCAGAAATAATTCTCACCCACCTCTGGCTTTATCCAGAATACCTTTCATGCCAGCATTTCACTGAAAGAGTTTTGATCAGTCTCACATGTTACTTTCTTGCTCTTCCATCCCATAGGTTCTCCTCTGTGTCAGTCTTGCAACACTGGATATAACTGAATTGCTCCTTTGTCCATTTTCTTTCTTCCACTTCTGGAACACCCCACACATCCCATGTTGTTCTTCATTCTCATGGAAACTACTGATGGTCTCCTGTGCCTTTCCTTTTCTTCTGGATTCCTTTAAAGTAGCAGATCCCTGGGTTAGGTCCTTTCCCCTTATTTCTCTATCAATAACCATTTACGTCTTGTATGCCTGTGAATCCCAAGCTGATAGACTCATTAACAAGTTTATTGAAGCTCATGAGTATTTTCAAGGTGAAGTAAGATTCATGATACCTTTTACTCAATGCCACATCAACACTGTCTTTTCTAGATCCATGTCTTGTTCTGTTGTTTGCTTTGCTTTTATCTCTGAGTTTCACATCTCCTCTCAGGTCTTACCCATTGGCATAAGTTCTTAGATATGGGACTACAAAGTCATTTACTGAATGTTTCCTTTAGAAACCTATATTTGTTTTATTTTGTTAAATATTACTTTGTTGCTTATTTTTAATTTGGTTGTTTTAAATGTTTGTTCTTTATATTTGACTTTTGCTTCTAATTATTTTATAGACGCTCATAGACACTCATAGCGTGCCACCACCCCTGTTTTCTTAATCATTTTCTGATTATGGATATCCAAGCTTTTTCAGTCTCCCTGTCCCCAGAAGTAATGCCATGATGAACACCTTTCACATGTGCACACATATACACACAGGTCTGCATCCTTATGGAACAAGGGATATTTTATTTAGAATATACACAAAGTGGGTTTTCAGAATCATGATCTCTGCACATTACCTTTAATGTAGCAGTCTTTATACTCATGGTGAACTTTTCAATAGAAACCGTGGGAGCCAGAAGACAGTGAAATGATATTTTTGAAGTTCTGAAAAAAAACTTCCATCTTAAAATTCTATTGTACCGAAAATATTCATCAAAAAAGAAGATAAAATAAGTGTTTGGTCACCTAAAGTATGTTATTCAGAATGTAGAATAATGATTGCTACTGAAAGACAGAATTATGGAAATTAATGTAACCACTAGAAAGAAAAGAAGGGTGAAAATGAAAAATATTTACTCTTTAAAATGGGGAAAATAAATCACAAAGGGTCTAAAATTATATAGAGCTGAAAAATATAGCCATAAACTGAAAGGGTGGGAAAGGAGTTAATGAGGTTGCAATCTTATAAAATTCTTATATTGTTAAAGTAATAAATGTGCTACCTTAATAGACATTAAGAGGTAAAGAAAGCATGTTTTAGTACCTATATTAACTCTACAAAAGAAAGAAATGCATAACCAAAAATTAACATTGGAGAAAATTATACTAACGACAATAATAACACCTATTTTATTGGTTCAAAAATGGCAAGAAGAACAAAGGAAAAAACAGATGAGACTAAACTAAGACAGTAGAAACCTAGTAAACTTAAAAAAAGACAGTAATTACATTAAGCAATCAAGTTGAAAGAAAATGAAACACAACATTAGAAAACACCCTTAATAAAATGTCTATGATTTTAAAAGATGCATACTGTATATACAAATACCAAAAAAACCTTGTGTGGCTATTAACATAATAAATATTAGCAGTGATAAAATGTAGCATTTTGTGCTGATTACAGTAGCAAGCCAACAGAAAACTATGAAACAACCAATTCTGAATTTTCTTAATATCATTATAGATACACACACACACATACATACACACAGAAGAGACTGACACAACAAGAAGGAGAAAGTAACAAGTCCACAGTAAAATTATAGTTGGATCTTTTAACACATCTTCTCAGTAACTGAAGAACAAGGAGTTGGACAAATCAAAAGAGCTGTAGAAGATCTGAAGAATACGTAGCTTAACCTGATTGGTCAACACAGAGAACACATCCAATCGCTTTAAGGTAGAGGTTTTATTTCTCAAATGCAAATAAAGCATTTACTAAAATAAATAGTAATAGGATATTAGAAACAACTGTATGCTAATACACTTTAAAATGTAAGTGAAACAGATATATTTTTAAAACAATACAACGGATCTAAGAGGAAATGTAATGTCATAAACATATTCAAGAAATTTAATCGGTTACCTAAAAATCTCCATAATCGTGTGTGCTTGTGCGTACATGTGTGTGCTGGGGGTTGTTTGATAACACATTATAACCAAACGGGATATATTCCAGGAATTCAAAGTTGGTTTAGAGTACAAAAGACTTTAATTTAAAATACCACGCACTACTGTATATGGAATGCGTGAGTAACAAGGACCTACTGTGTAGCACAGGGAATCTACTTTGTGCTGTGTAGGGACCTATATGGGAACATAATCTGAAAAGGAATGGATATATGTATACGTATGGCTGATTCACTTTGCTGTACACCTGAAGATAACACAACATTGCAAGTCAGCTATACGCCAATAAAACTTAATAAAAAATCAAATAAAATAAAATACCACAAAGTAAAGAGGAAAAAATATGATGACTATTTTAATAGTTTCAGAAAAAATTGTTTTAATTGAACATTCATTTCTGGTAAAAGCACAGTAAACTAAATTTAGAAGAAAATTTCCTTAGCTTGATACAAAGAGCCCTGTAGCTAAATTCCTAATTAATGATGAAATACTAAAATCTTTATCCATAGGAGGATAATAATACAAAAATGTCAATTATTCACATTTCTACCCAACATTCTACTAGAGGCCCAAACAATAGAATAAAATAGTGAAAGGAAATAAAAGACATTAATATTCAAAAAGTTTGAAACCAATGAAAATGGAAGGACAACACACCAAAGCCTAGGGGATGCTGTAAAAGCAGTTCTTAGAGGGAAAATTATAACCATACCTCCATATACTCAAAACAGAAAGACATCAGATAAACCACCTAATTATACACCTCCAGGAATCAGAAATAGTTAAACAAACTAAGTGCAAAGTTAGCAAAGGAATAAATAACAAAAATAAGAGTATAAGTAAAATGGACACTGGAGAAAAACAATATGAAAGATCAATGAAATTAAGATCTTATTTTTTTTAATGATGCAAAACTGACAAACCTTTAGCTAGACTAAGAACAAAGGGAGAAGATTCACATAAATAAAACCATAAATGAAAGAGGAGACATTGCAACTGATACCACGAAAATACCGAGTCATAAGAAACTACTATGGATTATTATATGCCAACAAATTGGATAAACTAGATGAATGTCTTCTACGTTCCAAAGGCTGCCAAACAATATAGTGGGCATGCCTTTTTCCTTCTCAAATTGTTTCTTTGCTCTCTGGGACCACTTTTCCTTTTGCTGACTAAGTGATCTCACATGGATGCTTCAAAGGCACCTCACGTTTGACAGACCTAACCTGAGCTTAGTCTCTTCCTCTGCAACTTAGTCTTTTTCCAACCTTCCTTAAGAACGTGAATGCCGTCCCATGTCATCCGACTGCATATACCAGGAACTTAGAATCATTCTTCAGTCTTAAAGATGATCAATTTCACCTCCAGCTTAGCTTCTAAATCCATCTGTTTTTCTGCATCTTCACTTCCTCTATCCCAGTCCAAGATGTAGCCATCTCTCCCTTATATGGCGGTTGCCTCTCTGATTTACCTAAATTTATTCTCGTGACATCTAATCTGGTCTCCGCTTTGCTGCTATGTAGGAAGTCTCCACTTTCAGTTGACCTCCCTCCTGTTCAAGCATACATTTGCTTGTAATTTTTTCAACAGCACTATTTTCCACCATATGTCATTTTCCACCACATCTCAAAGCGAAGCCATGTTTATCCTCTTTTATTATATTGCACATGCCAGGATCCCTCTCTTTTGAGCATCTTAGACTTCCTGTAATACTTGTCTGCCTCCCTTTCCTCCCACCAAACACATGCCATCGTTAACTCACGCTCGAACAATATTTAGCTTCAGCACAATCTGGCATTGCTTTGGGAAAACCTTTCTAACACCAGCACTAAGTTAATTCCCCCCCATTATCAGTGCTCAAATCTCTGGATACTTTTGTTTCAAAGAATATAGACATATTCTTCAGTCCCTAGTAATATGTTTGCTTGATTATTTACTTAATATTTTATCCCATCTCCCCAACTAGATCAACATTTCCATGGGGACAGGGACTACATCAGCTTTATTGATCATTTTATGCCTAGCATGTCTTCTAAATACAATAGCAATTCAATATATATATATATATTTGAGGATGGATGAGTAATTTCTTCTTTAAGAGTATTTTTTAAGTGCAACATCCTAGCCACAGAATTTAAACTCACGTACATATCTGTTCATGCGCACTATGGTAGGATCTTCTTGTGTTCAAAAAGGATTTTTTTTTTTAGTGTTTATGCAAGTTTTCCCATTACATTACTAGAAACATGTCTCTGAGTTAATCTCCTTTCCAGCCTCTTGGGATTCAGCATCTTAGGAACTGAGCTTTCTCCGTGGGCCAGTCTCTCCTTAAGTCTCCAAAGGAAGTCGATTCCCCTTAGATCCCTGAGTTACTTACTACTTCCCATAAATTCCGGAAACTCAAAATTTCTGGGCTGTGAGTCATCTGAGAACACATGTGTAGCCCGTGCGAAACCTCCTCTTGCAAAAAGCTGGTTCTTTTTTGTTTGTTTGTTTGTTTTTTAACCTGATAGGAAACCCTTGCCATTAGACTGTGAGTCTCAGCTCAGAACCACGGTAAGTACTAAACCCTTGAGCACTGGTTAACTCCCTCTTTCAACAACTAATCATTAACCTGTATTCACGCTGTTTTGACAACGCCCTTGACAAGAGATTGCTGCCTGCCCCCATCCTAGCAGGATATAGAGGCTTGGAGAGACTTTTCAAAGGGGTTATTAGAAAACATAACTATTGTTTGGTGCTCTAGGAACTACCTCTTCTAAAAACTGCTGCCAGATTATCTTCAGGAGTCACATTTTAACTGTTTTACATAACAGAATCCTGTCCTAAGTCCTGCTAAACTCTAATTGCTGGGGGAAAAAAAAAAAAGGAAAACAATTCTTTTCTTTCTGTGAGCTCAAACGTGCTCCTTCTCTTAACTGTATCACACAAATATCAATCCGGGGAAAGCATTTAGAGAAGATGGGGAAAAAATCAAAGATACGAGCCTGTGTATTTGATACAAGGATGCATAATATAAATTAATATTTGACTAAAGTACCAGGCCTTGTACAACCAAATGGGTTACACACTTCCAACTTTCATGATGGAGATATTTTTCTGGAATCCCTGTGAATTCTCTCATCTAAAAGACCAAAGACAAAGCTTCATCCTAAACCTGCTTTTCTATTATTCGTTAAAACTTGTTGTGCAATCCGTTATTGTTGACTATAAAAAAAAAAACTTGTTGTGAATACATTTGGATAATTCACCGTTCATCAAAAAGGATGATTTATCTCATGATTAAGCAGTATGTGCCTATTCAAATATACAAGTAGCAAAAAAAATATGAAAAGAAAGCACCTACTTGTTAATATGAATCTTTTTTGTAGATGATACTACAGAAGAATTTTAATTCCTTACAGAATTGTCTCCCATATTTAAAAGTAATTGTGTCAAGAATAAGCCTATAGGTAATTGAGCTAAATTGTGAGTAATCTAAACATCTTACTTCAAAAATTTCATGTTTTCTGTTTTAAAAGCTCATTTTCCAGTCTCCTTCTTTCTCATTGATATATGTGGTATAGCTTTCGGCATGGCCAAAGCATTGCTAATTAAATACCTTGCAAAATAAACAATGTAAGATACACAGAGACAAAGCCAAGAGATGATACTCAGTAGATTTGCTCAAGTCAGAGAGGGTTGTATGCACCGTGACGGAATTTGAATTGCATTTGAAAGAAAGCGTAAGGTCATACATTGTTTTAAGCAGAGAAATAACCGTTGCAGGAAGCCCAGACTGCAGACAAAAAGGGAGAAACACGGGGAGAGACACGCATGACCAGGTGAGATTACCGAAGAGGTTCATGAGCAGAGCAGAAAGGAAGTCAATACGGTAAGGCAGCAGTTGTCGGTGGAAAATTTCACGGAAGGCTGGCGAAGTTCAGGCGGGTCTGGTGGGGGCTCAGTACAGAATGAAATGTGCGTGAAAAAGAGTAGAGTCTGAGGAAAGATGTTAAGTCTCGCTTTAAACACGATTCTGAGTATGCAGTGGCCAATGCCGCATTATGATGGGCAAGCGATTCTTGCTCATTAATAAAATCAAAAGCACCGTATTATCTGTACCTAAATCCTGGTTTATATGTCTCTGTAGGTTCTCTAAGACTCAACTGAAAAAAAATAATGAGTTTCTAAAGTTTTCTCCATTATACGACTCCCTAAATCAACAAATTCAGTACTGAATTTTTTTTTTTAATTGTATTGGCGTATGGTTGACTTAAAATGTTATATTACTTTCATGTGTACAATAAAGTGAATCTGTTATATATATATATGTATGTGTATATATATATATACACACACACACACACACACACACACACGTATCCACTCTTTTTTCCCCATACAGGTTATTACAAACTACTGAGAGTAAAAGCTTGTTAATTCTCTGTGTTATGCAGTCGTGTGTCTGTGTTATTCCCATCCTCCCAATTTGTCCCTCCCCTATGCGGTTTCCCCTATGGTAACCATAAGTTTGATTTTTAAAAACTTGTGAGTTTGTTTCTGTCTTATAAATAAATGCTTTGGTATGATTTTTATTAGTACTGATCATGAAGGTCCTTTTAAGCCCTTCTTTCATGACCTCCTCAGAAGTCCACACGCAGGAGAATGTTAAAGAAAGCTATTCCTCTTCCTATCTGCAGCATCCGTTATGTCTTCAAATCTTGAAACGTCTGTAACACCAAATATTTGGAATGTGATCTAAAATATGAATGGACCTCTGTTACAAGTTCGAATGGGATTGCAAAAAACCTCAGTGTCCCGTAATTATGCATAAAGGAAGTACATCTGCCTGATGTCACTTACTAATGATCTTGTCGACCCAAAAAATCCACAACCTGAAAGTTGAGAGTGAAGTTTTCTGTGGGGTGACATTAGGACTTAAGCCCCCGGGGGGGCGGCCTCTCAGGGAGCCCCAAGAAACCACTCCGAGGAGGGAGGGAGGAGCTAGCGTATATAGGAGTCTTTGCAACAAAGGAGGTCTGGGCTCCTGGAAATCATTCCTTTGATATGCACCTCCGCTATCAGGGCCAGTGTCCTGGGTTTCCAGAGCCTGCAGGACTCACTGGCTCTCACCCTTGGAGGCGATTGCATTCGCAGATGACTGTGGGATTCTTTTCTTCTTAACCATAGACGGCTCTGAAATACCACCCAAGGAGGAAAAGGGGGGGATGTCTGGACATGATAAAGGTGAGGGGAGCTACATGCTGCACGCACACACATTTTACCCAAGTGTGTGGCTGATCTCCAGAAGGTCACTGCTAGTCACAAGGAGCAGACATCACCAGGAAGGATTTTAGTGTTTTCTTAGACACGAGGAGATGCAAGAATTGGGCACATAAGATCTTCTTCTAAAAATACCTGACTCTCTGAAGGCCTGTTCTTCCAGTTTCCCAGAGCACAGAGGGCCTCCCTCCTGGTCTCCATCCTGAGCTCCACGCAGAGGGGGGCTGTGGGTGGGCAGCGGCAGTGGTTCGTGTTTTACTCCATGTAGAGGCTGATGGTAAGTGCCAAACTTCAGTTCACAATCCAAAGCCAGAAAGATTGAGACGAGGATGAAAATAAACACGTTCACTTGATTTCACAAAATTTCTAAAGAGATAATGCAAGTTTAAAAAAACAAATTAAGAAGTTCCTGTTGTGACTCCGTGGGTTAAGAACTCGACATAGTGTCCGTGAGAATGCGGGTTTGATCCCTAGCCTCACTCAGTGGGTTAAGGATCTAGCATTGCTGCAAGCTGGGGCACACGGGTGGATCCTGCGTTGAGGCTGTGGCGAGGCTGGCAGGGGCCGTTCCGATTTGATCCGTAGCTTGGGAACGTCCATATGCCACAGGTGCAGTCCTAAAAAGAAAGAAAATAATAATAATAAATTTTAAAAATTAAAAAATAAAAAACAAAAAAACCCCAAGAATCATATTTATGTGGCGGTCCCAACCTGAGATAACTGAGAATACAAAGAGAGATTTGAAATTCGTGCTGAAATGTCCCTGAGCAGTCAACACTGATAATTGTGACTTTTACCTTCTCCTTTAAAGCCCTAGAACTTCATTGTATTTTATCTTATATTTTTATGAGATGGGCTGCAGAATTTATTTAGTTACAGCACACTACAAACTACACATGTAGAGACAGTTTTTAAATAAAGTTTAATATAATTGTGCTCGGAGAAAGCAACTTTTAGAAAACATACTTGTTTTTCTCTTAGGAAAATATGTCTGCCTCTCCAAAAATCTCCAACAGCTCCCAATTCCAGGTCTCTGAATTCATCCTGATGGGATTCCCAGGCATTCACAGCTGGCAACACTGGCTCTCTCTGCCACTGGCCGTACTCTACCTCTTAGCAATTGGTGCCAATGTCTTCATCCTCATCACCATCTACCAAGATCCTGCTCTTCAGCAGCCCATGTACCACTTCTTAGGCATCCTCTCTGTGGTGGACATGGGTCTGGCCACCACCATCATGCCCAAGATCCTGGCCATCTTCTGGTTTGATGCCAAGGTCATTAGCCTCCCTGAGTGTTTTGCTCAGATCTACGCCATTCACTGCTTTGTCGGCATGGAGTCTGGTATCTTTCTCTGCATGGCTTTCGACAGATACGTGGCTATTTGTCACCCTCTTCACTACCCATCAGTTGTCACCAATGCCTTCATCTTAAAAGCTACCTTGTTCATGGTGCTTCGGAATGGCTTGCTTGTCATTCCAGTGCCTGTGCTTGCAGCCCAGCGTCATTATTGCTCCAGGAATGAGATTGAGCATTGCCTATGCTCTAACCTGGGGGTCACTAGCCTGGCTTGTGATGACTGGAAGCCAAATAGCATCTGCCAGTTGGTTCTGGCATGGCTTGGCATGGGGAGTGATCTCAGTCTTATAATATTGTCATACACTCGGATTCTGCGCTCTGTACTTAGACTGAACTCAGCTGAAGCTTCATCCAAGGCTCTGAGCACGTGTAGCTCCCATCTCATCCTTATCCTCTTCTTCTATACAGTTGTTGTAGTGATTTCAGTAACTCACCTGGCAGAGACTAAAGCTACTCTGATTCCGGTTCTACTCAATGTGCTACACAACGTTATTCCCCCATCCCTCAACCCCATGGTGTATGCGCTTAGGACTAAAGAACTCAGGGCAGGCTTCCAAAAAGTGTTTCCTTTGAGCTTAGAGAAGAAAGTAAGGCACCAGAAATCTTCCCCGTGATGCAAACATACTTCGGAAGTCCAAAGGTGATGAGGAAAGTGAATGCCTTTGAGGTAGCTTTTTTTCACATTTTCATATAAATAATTATGAAAGCACCTAAAAGGAAAAAATAAAAACCTTCACAGTAGCTCCAAAATATTGACAAGCACTAAATACGTGTGCGAAAAGGAAGCACTTTCTACCAAAGCAATCAAATGGAATCAAAGCCCAACATAATTAAAAGTTTGTATCTTTCTCCTAAAATAGAAATATTTTTTATTTAATTTCAATAAACATACACATACACAGCCAAAGAAATAAACGTGAGTGCAATGTGAATTACAGACAATGCTTATCCAATAATAGCTGTGACCTGGGAGCAAAGTCAGTCTGGCTGAACAAACATCACTGCAGTGATACGAATGCAGACGCAGAAAGAGAAGATACTTCAGATAAGCCAAGTCCAGCTAGACGATGATGAGACTCTGGGGAGGATGTGGCAAGGTGACCAGACTTGGACAAACAAAATCCAAAAGATATAGATGAATAGGAGAAAAAGGGAGAGGGAGAGAAGTACTCAGAGGTTCTCTCTCTTGCTCCATTTGCCTCTCCAGATCTGCTCTGGGTTCCTTCTGCTTCACTCTGGCCCTGGAGGTTTAAAGCTCGTATACTGTATGAACTGAGATCCCTTGTCCTCTGGCATTCAGTGGGCGGAGTCCCTGGGAATCACTGGCAGGAGAGTGGAGTGCAAGAGGAAAAAGAGTTTGAGTTTTTTTCTTCGACTCAGGCCGCCTTGACATCAGGGCTCGGATGTGCTCCTCAAGCACATGCCAGGCAGACCACGGGCTACAGCAGCAACTCTCACGGTTTTAACCAGAAACACTTTTTCCTTCCCTTCCCCCTTAGTACAAGGGAGTGACGACGTTTTCATGACTTTGGTCTCTGGACATCCAACGTCCCTTTTTTCTGTCTTTTTAGGGCCACACCCTGGCACATGGAGGTTCCCAGGCTACGGGTCGAATCGGAGCTGTAGCCACTGGCCTACACCACAGCCACAGCCACACCAGATCTGAGCCGTGTCTGCAACCTACACCACAGCTGATGGCAACACCAGATCTTTACCCACTGAGTGAGGCCAGGGAGGAAACTACATCCTCATGGCTGCTAGTCAGATTCATTTCCACTGAGCCGCAATGGGAACTCCCACTTTTTTTTTTTTTTTTTTTTAAGGGCTGCACCTGGAGCATCTGGAAGTTCCCAGGCTAGGGGTCAAATCAGAGCTGTAGCTGCCAGCCTACACCACAGCCACAGCAACACAGGATCTGAGCCACATCTGCCAACTACATAGATAATAAGCCCTCTTACACTGTTGGGGTGAATGTAAATTGGCGCAGCTGCTGCGGAAAACAGTATAGAGATTCCTTAAACAACTAAAACTAGAATTACCATTTGATCTAGCAATCCCACTCCTGGGCATCTATTCAGAGAAAACCATGACTCAGAAATATACATGTACTCCAATGTTCACTGCAGCACTATACACAATAGCCAAGGCATGGAAGCAACCTAAATGTCCATGGACAGAGGAGTGGATAAAGAAGATATGGTACCTATACACAATGGAATATTACTTAGCCATAAAAAGGAATGAAGTAATGGCATTTGCAGAAACATGGATGGACCTAGAAATTACCATGCTAAGGGAAATTAGTCAGACAGTGAGACCCAAATGTCATTTGCTATCATTTATACGTGGAACCTTAAAAAAGGATAAAATGAATTTCTTTGCAGAACAGATACTGACTCACAGACTTTGAAAAATACATGGTTACCAATGGAGACAGGTTCAGGGGCAGAGGTGGCCTGGGATTTGGGAATGGAAATGTTGCAGGATTGGGTTTGATGATCATTGTACAAGTATAAACCCAATAAAATGTATTGAGTTTAATAAAAATATATACACAAGAAGTTTCTTCTAAGTTACGGGACTATGAGTGCTTTTTAGGCTCCTTTTAAAATGCCTTTATATTTTTCCAAATTAATCACTATATGTTGGCATAGTTTTATTACCTATTTTAAATAGATAAAAACCAGAGTCAGTTATTTTTGCCATTTTTTATTAAAGTGTAGTTGATCTACAATGCTGTGCCAATTTCTGCTACACAGCAAAGTGACTCATTCATACATACACAGAGACATTATTTTTTAATACTCTTTTTCATCGTGGTCTATCCCAGGAGATTTGATACAGCTCCCTGTGCTGTATAGCAGAACCTCATTGCCTATCCATTCTAAGTGGAAGAGTTTGCATCTACTAACCCCAAATTCCCAGCCCATCCCGCTCCCTCCCCCACACTTGGTGACCACAAGTCTGTTCTCCATGTCTGCGAGTCTGTTTCTGTTTTGTCAGAATCAGCTATTTTTAAATTATTACCCTTATAGTGATCATTATTTTAAGATTTATGAAAAAATAAAATAAAATAAAGGAGTTCCCATCCTGGCTCAGCAGAAACAAATCTGACTCGTATACATGAGGATGCAGGTTCAATCCCTGGCCTTGCTCAGTGAGTTACAGATCCAGCGTTTGCCGTGGGCTGTGGTGCAGGTCGCCGATGCGGATCAGATCCCCACGTGGCTGTGTCTGTGGTGCAGGCCGGCAGCTACAGCTCCGATTTGACCCTTAGCCTGGGAACCTCCATAAGCCACAAGTGTGGCCCTAAAAAGCAAAAGAAAAAAAAATTATGTATGGATCTAATTTTTCATAAGCCTAAACTTTTGATGACTTTATTTCTAGACTACCGTCATATTCATCAATTCCCTCACTGGAAAGTAAGCTTTTTAAACCAGGGTCCATGTTTATGTATTTCCTGTGCTGCTTGGAGAGTGGGAAATTCTCAATAAACATTAACTAAATGGAGAGGTGACCTAATATATGAATAAAAGAAGAAGTTTTAAAAACAAATCAGTGTGTGAGTGAGGAAACGCTCTGCTTACGTGCTTTTGACGGGCTTTCCAAAGGGCAGTGGGTAAAGGAAATAGAAATTTGAGATGAAACATTTGATCCTCGTTCCATTAAAAATAGTTTGGGTTTATCTTCATTCTCTCCCTACCAAATACATATGCCAACACACACACACACACACACACACACACACACTCACACACACACTCACACGAGAGTATTTACAGACATATGCCAACACACACACACACACACACACACACACTCACACGAGAGTATTTACAGATGTATGTATCATTATTTCAGCACCAAAGATGGAAAGTTCTTGTTCTTTCTCCTCCTTCCATCGAGACTGCCACACCGACACCTGTGTCTCTGCTACTCTAAAATATCCCCTTAGGACACATAACACGTATCCCTTTAAAGACTCAGTTTAATAGTACACAGAGCAAGGAGGTTAGATATTGGCTGCTCTGCCTGGATATTTTTTCTAAGGTTTGGATTTTTTTTTAAACCAAGACTCTGAACACCTGCACCGGTCTGCATTCAGCTTACTGCTTTGCTATCCAGAAATAAGGTATTTAAGACATCCAAAAGAGGAGAAAACGACGGGACTTCTTCTATTTTTGTAGGCAGTATGATACAGTGGAAGGCTTTGGATGTGTAGCACTTGTTTATTATGTTTCCATAAGTAAATCTCTGATTCCTTCCACACAATTTGAAGGCAGAACCGTGGTATGAAATCTTCTTGGGGAAAGTGTGTTTTCCCAAAGATGACATTAAAATTCAGTGTAACATTCCAGTTATGATTGTCTGTGTTCTCTATCCAAATGGAATTAGAGGTAAATCACTCCCCTGACAAAGAGAAATGAGAGAATAGTTATAAAACTAGTTCCTGATCATTAAACCGAGGGTCAGAACATTCTCATTTCTTACCTGGTCTTCTCTTACCCCTTAAAATCATAGTCTAATTTGCCTTGATTATTTCCCGCAGGGACTGAGCTGTGACTTTTGTTTCTTTGATTTTGGATGGCAGAAACTAGATGGAGCAAACAACTCTCACACCAAAAGAAAAACATGGATCTAAAGGATGAAAGATGGTTTAGTAAAAATGTGTTTGTTACCTGTGAAGTTAAAGAACGAAGATAGACAAGATACATCAAAGTCGTATTTGATAAGTGGTGATAATCATGTGTTTATATTATTATTCCAGTAACCCCGTCCACATTCCAGCCTAGTATAAGTCAGAAGAAATTAAATTTTGTGTATCAAAATTATTTTCAATGCAATAGAATTAAGGAAATGTCTCGGGATAGATAAAAAATGTATGACCTTTTCCTCCAACCTAGGTAGCTGTTATCTCTTTTTCTTTTTTCCTTTTTTGATTTTTAGGGCTGCACCTGCAGCATATGGAAGTTCCCAGGCTAGGGGATGAATCAGAGCTGCAGCTGTGACCTACACCACAGCTCCTGGCAATGCCGGATCCTTAACCTGCTGAGTGAGACTAGAGGTTGAACCCTCACCCTCATGGATATGAGTCAGGTTCATAACCCACTGAACCACAACAGGAACTCCACAGGTATTTGTTATTTCTGTACAAAAATGATTAAGACCCTGAACTGATATTGTTCATTCTTATCAAGAGTCCCTTTAATGCCAAGAAAAGCTACAATATTGCATTGGGCACTGCAGTTTACAATATGATATAGAGATCAAAGCAGGTATTGACTGTCACTGTTAACAGAAACTCTTCAATGTATTAAAATAGAGGGAGAAAAGAATAGAGATCATACTTAAAACTGATTAGAATTATGTTAGATTTGATGGATATTTTAAAGAATTTATCCTTATTGCCCAAACCAATATATTGGTTCTGCCTTCTTCATCTTATTCTTCGCACTTTCTCTGTACTTTGGGTTCCCTATTTTGTGATGATAAATTTTGTTTATCTTTCTTCCTCAAGATGTTTACTATGATTTCTTCTACTAGTTTCCTTTAAACATTCCGAGTAACACTACCTAGACTATAATTTAGTAATACTCAAAGTCAAACATAAAATGCTATTTATTCATGGATTTATTCATTTCTCATCCATCTATTAATTTATTAAAAGAAACATTTATTGGGTAACTGATATGTACCAGGTGGTTTGCTAGATAACAGGGGTTTAATATGAATACAAACTGTCCTTAACATCAATAATTCATAGAATTTTGGAGAATTCCACATATGAACTGATTTTTATAGTACCAAGAGTTAAAGATAAGGAAAAAAGATTATTTGAATAAATCATTTTCTTGCCTCTAATCATGGCAGTTTGTAACTACACTATTTTTAAAATTTTACTGGAGACAATTGTGCTTTTCTGAAAGAGGTTTTTCTTGAAGAATGTGTATGAAGCGGCTACATTTGGTGGTGGAGGGGCTGGGGTGGGGGGTGCCAAAAGGACAGAGGACCATGTATGACAAAGCCAAGAATACCAGCGTGATGTAAGAAAGAGCAAATAGCAGTAGGAAAGAACACTGCTGACCCTGTTTTTATCTGCCAAAATCCTAATTTTGCTTCATGTCTAGGAGCCCTTGTCTGTTCCTCTTAAAATCTTCTCCTGAGACCAGGTTAGATTCATCTAGGTGCTCCTAAGACACCCAAGTTAAATAATTTATCCTTATTGCCCAAACCAAAATACTTGTTCTGCCTTCTTCCTCTTATTATAAACTCTAAGATTTTACAGTGACATGAGGAGAGACCCTTAAAGACCATGCTTAGTAACATGTGCAACCTATGTTTCTTTACTTTTCCCAAAGCAAATATTTTGACAAATAGAAACTGTGCTTTCTTGGTGTCTCGTTATGCCAGAATAGCCATGTAACGATATTTCCTATGGATGCTGACCTAATATAGGCAGTTTTATTAGCAGAAGGTAGAATGAATATTTCCTCCAATGGTACACAGGAGAGAACTCCGTGGCTTTCTAGGACTTCATTTTTGTAAGCATGCCAAAATGGCCATCGGTTTGAGAAGAAAATATAATACCGAGCACATAAAATGCCATAGGATGTTTTAATACCCTATCCTGATGTTCTCTTCAATATGATTTTATTTTAGTCAACTAAAATATACATGAAATTTTCACAATTATATCCTAATGGATTCTTACCACTGGAAACCTATATCCCCCATCACTAGATAAAGAAAAATAATATTCCCAACACTTCACAAAGCCTTTCTCCCTCATTCTTCTTCCAGTTTTTTCACTCAACGCAACCTGTGAAAACACGCTTCTGTGTGAAATCCTAGCACAGGGTATTTTGACCTATTTTTGTATTTTATGTAAATGGCATCCAACACTACACTCTGCTTTGTCCAGTTTTTAAAATTAACGGCTAGTGATAGTTATTCATATTGTGCATGTGGTTAAAGAGGGTTTACTGTCATTAATGAATTCCATTGTGGAAACATGCCAAAATTTACTTACCCATTCCCACGTCGGTGGAGATTTGGGTATTTTCCAGACTTAGATTATCAATACACTGCAAATCCTGTGGCATCAACACCCTAGTCGCTGTGTTCTGATAAAAACATGTGCATATTTTTGTGAGGAAGGGAAGTGGTGCCCACGTGTGTATGTTCATCTTTCAAAATTAGCCCAAACCCACCTTCCCGCCAGCAGCACAGAGGATGCCAGTTGTTCCATGTTCTCACCAGTTCTTGGCATTTTTAGCCGTTTTCATTTTAGCTGTCTAGTTTGCTATGCCATGGGACATTAAATGGCTATGTATTTTCCTAATTACCA
Source organism: Phacochoerus africanus (assembly GCF_016906955.1). NCBI lineage: Eukaryota > Metazoa > Chordata > Mammalia > Artiodactyla > Suidae > Phacochoerus > Phacochoerus africanus. Next base: position 3,637,238 of record NC_062554.1, on the reverse strand, counting down.
TACCATTCAGTGACTATTTACATGTTTATTGCCATTTTTCCCTCTTTTGTGAAACATATGTTTTAAGTAATTGCCCCCCCCTCACTTTTATTATTGCTACGGTAGGATTATTTTAGACATTTGAATATGAATTTTTGTTCTATGTATGCATTGCCCTTATCTTCCCCTGGTTTGTAGCTCATTTGTAATAGTTTAGCAGTGTCTTTTAATTTAAAAAATAATTTTAGCTTAATTCAATATGTCATTTTCCAATGGGTAGTATTTTTTTGTATCTTTTTTTGTTTGTTTGTTTGTTTTTGCCATTTCTTGGGCCGCTCCCTCGGCATATGGGGGTTCCCAGGCTAGGGGTCCAACCAGAGCTATAGCTGCCGGCCTACACCAGAGCCACAGCAACATGGGATCTGTGCTGCATCAGCGACCTACCCCACAGCTCATGGCAACGCCGGGTCCTTAACCCACTGAGCAAGGCCAGGGATCGAACCCGCAACCTCATGGTTCCTAGTCAGATTCATTAACCACTGAGCCAAGATGGGAACTCCAGTATCTTTTGTATCTTGATTTCAAATCTTGGCTAAGTCCACACGTCAAAGATGTGTGTTTTGCATTTTGCATTTCGCTCTACATTTTTAAAAAAATTCATTGTTGTAAATGATGTGATGGAACAAAATGTATATATTTCCCCCAAAATACATTCCAATGACCCAGCAATATTTATGGAGAATACTGTGTTTCCTGCACAATTATAGTATTTCCTTTGTCATAAATTAAGTAGCTTAATGTATGCTTCAGAATTTGGTTTCTGGGCTCTGTACTTCCTACAACAGTATTTTTATCCATTTTTAAAAGGATGGATAATTTTCTTCTTAAAGTTACAACTTTGGCAACACGCCTGTCTTTAGAAATTGGAAAGACAGGGTTAGAGTCCACATTTATCACGAAGATTCTGCTCTTGTTTTCCTCACATGACCTTGGAGAAATTAAGAGGTCCAAAAACCTTGAAGAGATGAAGTGAATTACACAAATCAGTTCAAGATTCCAGGTTCTGTCTTACAAATTGGTGGGATTTCTACCATAGTAATTGACAATATGTCTATGAAAAATCCAATATACCATTGTGTATTCTTGGTAATTACAGGGTTATTGGGAAGGTGTTTAATAGAAGCCAATTTTTTGGCTTAATCACAGAAGTATTTTCATTATACTACGTAATCATGGGGGCTTTGGAGCCCACTGTCTAAATTACTGTCTGTGGTGCCATCAGCTTTAATATCCTGTGATGCTTCTTTTACTCACCTGCTGAGCAGAGACTACAATAGCTTCATGATTTTTCCTTCCTCATCCTGACCTCACTCCTGGAGAATGCAGAAAATAGTTCTCAGAGTTCCCATCATGGCTCAATGGTTAATGAACCCAACTAGTATCCAAGGGGACATGGGTTCGATTCCCGGCCTTGCTCAGTGGGTTAAGCGTCCGGCATTGCTGTGAGCTGTGGTGTAGGTCACAGACGTGGCTCAGATCCCATGTTGCTGTGGCTGTGGTGTAGGCTCTGATTCGACCCTGGCCTGGGAACCTCCATATGCCGAGGGTGCAGCCCTAAAAGGACAAAAAGCCAAAAAAAAAAAAAAAAAGAAGAAGAAGAAGAAGAAGAAAGCAAATACTTCTTAAGGGAGGTGTAGGAGAGATTCTGGCTTCTTCACTTCCCAATGTTGTCCAAGCACCATGGGGTTAATTCATGATCTCTGATTCTTGTGAATTGCTATCACACATTCCTCAACACTGGTGAAAACCCTATTACCCAGTAGTCATAAGATTCTTTACGATCTAGCTCCTGGCCAAGTGTCTAGCTTGTCCCTTTTCCCCTCCCCACCAGCAACGTCTCACAGCCTTGACGGCTTTGATTTCCATACTTTCGCTCCTGGATTCTTCGCTCCGGAATTCCTTTTACAAACGTGCCTCCCCCACAAGGTGCCCTCCCTCAGACTACACATCAGACAGCGTCTCTTCAACACAGGCTTTCCTTATCATCACCCCTTCCTCCTCCCAACTCTCCACCGACAGCCGTGCACATGCCCTTCGACAGCCCAGTGCTCACTTAGGACGGTGCCACAGACGTCCGTTTTAGTTCTTATGACAATTTGCTGTGATTCTTTGTAGGCGTCTTGGTCTATACACTAACTCTGTGGTCTCTTAGCAGGTGAAACTGTCTTGATCTCCCTACTGTCACGTTGCAGATGCTCAACACTTATGTGTGAAAAGGTAGGAGATGAATGAAAGAATGAGGTAACCATGTATTCTTCCCAAATATTTAAATTGAAAATGAGGGCCAGACCTGAGCACAGAATGTTGAATTAATTAATTTTTCTCTTGGAGGAGAAATACGATTGATGTGTGGTGAGAAATATCAAATATAAATGTGAGAGTTTCTGTTGTGGCTCAGCGGTAACAAATCTGACTCGTGTCCCCGAGGATGCAGGTTTGATCCCTGGCCTCACTCAATGGGTTAAGTATCCAACATTGCGGTGAGCTGTGGTGTGGTTCACAGACAGGGCTTGGATGGTGCATTCCTGTGTCTGTGATGTAGGCCCGCAGCTGCAGCTCCAAATTGACCCCTAGCCTGGGAACTTTCATATGCTTCATGTGCAGCCCTAAAAAGCAAATAAATTTGTATATGTATACAAAGTTGCATTTATATTGGCTCCCACTAGAACTCAACTAACACAGGTTCCATTGTGAAACATTTAAAAATGCAAACCTGAAAGGTCAAAGAGAACAGATGAGAAAACAATACAAACTGGAGATGTCTATATTACTAATGAAAAATATTACTGGAGAATCTAGCATAACTAAAGCAAATGTCTGTAGTCAGATATAAGAGCGTGAAAGTAGTTTGTTTTCCTTTTGTATTTATTTTTTGCTGCGGACACCAGATCATCTCAGAAGGCAATGTTTAAAGGTAAAATGGAAAAATTTGTGGAAATACATGATTGATTATCATTGGTAAATGTATCATTCTAAGCAAAGTTAGCTGCTTCTTAGTTATTATTGGAAGTTTTTTCTGAGTAGAAATTTAAAATCATTCTTATAAATGTGTATAGACCATTATAAGAAATGATGAAATGAGGCAATTTTATAAGAAGACCAAATCAAAAATTTTACTGATTTGCGAGACTCTAATCTCCATTGAGAAATAAATGATTTAATATTTCCAAAAGGCTTAGAATGGTGCCTTACTAATTAAATTATAATGACTAGTTATTAACTAAGATTAAGAATCTTTAAAGTCCTCATACTTTTTGGGTCTTTGGTACATTGATCAAGGGACTCTACAATCATATCCATAGGGGGATGTGTATATTCATTAACAAATGAATTTAATGAAAATATCTTTTAGAAGGTAAAACAGAACTACATTTTATTATAAATCTATGAGGATAGGAAACGTTTATTTAAAAAAAAACTGAATCAGTGTCTGTGATGAGAACTTGAATTGCTTAATAAAAATTTGTTGAATGGAAAAGATGAATTAATCAATTAATAACAAATTAACAGAAGAACTACTCCACGTCACTCAGAAAATTTGGTTGTTTGATCATTAAAAAGCACTACAGAATTTTAAAATACAGGGAGGAGAAAAAGTACCCATGAAGTATATATTCTCTCCTCTTTATCTTACTCTAGGAAAAAATCATACAAAGTTTAAGCCTGACTACTCTAATGCTGAATAAAACAGACCTGGTCCCATGCTCATTTGTTCTGGATGGAGTCCCAGGACTGGAGGACCTGCACCTCTGGATTTCCTTCCCTTTCTGCTCCATGTATGTTGTGGCTGTGGTGGGGAACTGCGGGCTCCTCTACCTCGTCTGCTGTGAGGACTCCCTGCACAGGCCCATGTATTACTTCTTGGCCATGCTCTCCCTCACCGACCTTGTCATATGCTCCAGTACCATCCCTAAAGCCCTCTGCATCTTCTGGTTCCATCTCAAGGAAATCAGCTTTGAAGAATGCCTGGTCCAGATGTTCTTCATTCACACCTTCACGGGGATGGAGTCCGGGGTGCTCATGCTCATGGCCCTGGACCGCTATGTGGCCATCTGCTACCCTCTGCGCTACGCCACCATCCTCACCCATCCCGTCATCGCCAAGGCTGGGCTCTCCACCTTCCTCAGAGGGGTCTTCCTCATCATTCCCTTCACGCTCCTCATCAAGCGCCTGCCCTTCTGCAGAGGCAATGTCATACCCCACACCTACTGCGACCACATGTCCGTGGCCAAGATATCCTGCGGCAACGTGAAGGTCAATGCCGTCTATGGCCTGACGGTGGCCCTCCTGATCGGGGGCTCCGACATCCTGTGCATCACCGCCTCCTACACCATGATCCTCCGGGCGGTGGTCAGCCTGTCCTCGGCAGAAGCTCGGCAGAAGGCCTTCAGCACCTGCACGGCCCACATCTGTGCCATCGTCTTCTCCTACAGCCCAGCTTTCTTCTGCTTCTTTTTTAATCGCTTTGGGAGCCACACAATCCCTCCATCGTGTCACATCATCGTGGCCAATATCTACCTGCTCTTGCCTCCAACTATGAATCCTGTTGTCTATGGGGTGAAAACCAAGCAGATACGAGACTGTGTCATAAGGATCCTTTCACGTTCTAAGAACATAAAATCCCATAGCATGTAAGGACATTCCCAGGAAAGAGAAGAGAAAGTTTACTTCTAGTTGCCTGTTTAGGCGGGATAAAATCTTCCTGCAAATGCGATTTTGGCCATGAAAATGGAGCTTGTTGTCTAGCAGTGCATTTCCAAATACATATCCTTGCGTGAGAATTTCAACGTTACCCACACACCCAACAATCTTGATATGCATTTCTTTGCTTCTCGTTGCTGTGAAGGATTAGTCTAATAATTAACCCAAGTTTCCTGAACAAAACCAAATTAGAAATTTTTTCATGAAAAAGTGAATAAAATGGAAGGAGATAATTCTCTTTCTAAATAGTGATTTTAATTTCTAGATAGAGAGACTTTCTCCTGGAAAATATGTGCTTTCTATTTTTAATCACTACAAAAATAACTTTTTCCCCACAATACAATATGGAGGGTGAGATAGGTAAATTTCTTAACTAAATGTGAAAAACAGCAAAATTTTTTTTATGAGAACTGCATGACAGGGAATCTAAATTGACATGTTTCTTCTTATTTCCAATTTTAAATCTAATAAAATTAAACTTTCTGAACATTAGGATTCTCCTAAATTAATAAACAAGAGAAAGACTGAAGGAAATGGTACTTTTTACCAGTGTTTCCTGAACTAAGCCAATTATATACAAGGAATTTAGAGAAAACTGAATTTTTATTCTCATCTCTCTATCCAACTGAAAAATAAATATGCATTTTCTCTTCCCAGTTCAGTTAGTTATACCCAACAAATTGCATGCAATTATTTAATTGGTTCTTTTTTTTACCAGCTTGCAAAATCCTGCAAAACAATTTCACCCCCTAAACTCTAATTACCCTCCATGTATCACTCCCTTTCTTGGCTTACCTTAACTTCAAAACTTCTAGAACAAGTTGTCAACATTCTCTCCCTATCCTTTTTCAGTGGGAGATCACTCTTTCCTAAGACTATCCTTCCATCATGCCAGGCATTACCTGAAATTGCTTTTGTCTGTTTTGCTAGTGACTTCCCTGTTACCAAATTAAATAGGCTTCTTTTTGAGCTCATCCAATACTGTATCTCAGAAATACAGAATGCAGTTCTGCATTCCCAATATCTGAAACATTGCCTCTTTTTTTTTACTTAAGACACATCATACATTTTCTTCATTCCTTTTTAACAGTAAGACATGCAAATGGCCAATAGATAAATAAGAAGACACTCGACAGCATTACCCATCAGAAAAATGCAACTAAAACTGCAGTGAGATGTTATCTCACACCCTGTTAGGATGGCAATAATAAAAACAAACAGATATCGTCGGTGAGGATGTGGAGAAACTGGAACTCTGGAGCACTGTCTGTGAGTATGTAAAATTATACAGCCACTATGGGAAGAGCATGGAGGTTCTTCAAACAATTGAAAATGAAATTACCGTAGGACGCTACAATCCCAGTTCTGGTTATGTACTCCCCGAAATTGAAAATAGGATCAGCGAGAGTCGCTCATGTTCACCGCAGCATTATTCACAATACCTAAGATACGGAAGCACCCTGTCTGTGCATGGATGGTTGGACCAGTAAAGAAGTGTGATGTGTACATATGAAGAAGTATTATTCAGGCATAAAAATAAGAAATCCTGTCATATATTACTTCATGGATAAAATCTGAAGACATTATGCTAAGTGAAATAAGCCAGTTACAGAAGGACAAAAACAATTCCACTTATATGAAGCATCTAATGTAGTCAAGCTTACAGACGCTAAAAGCAGAATGGTTGCTATGCTTATATATTATTATAATATAATAATGTGTGTATTATATATTATTAAATGTAATAGAATTACATAATGCTGGTGAAACAAATTATAAATATTCCAATTAAATGAGTACAGTGTTCACAGGAGGGGAGATTATCAATTCTCCTGAAACTGATATGCAAGTATGATGCAATTCCTGTAAAAAATCTCAGCAAGGTTTTTTTGTTGATATAGACAAGATTACTTGAAAATTTGTTTGGAACATCAAAGGAATCATAATATCTGAAATAACTGAAAATGCATAAGAAGGTGAGAGAGACTCTTCAATTTCAAGATTTACTTGAACAGTAACCAAGACTGTGGTGTTGCCACCAGAGAATAGCTCACCATTCAATGGAACCAAATAGAGAACCCGCAAATAGACTCACACAAATATGCCCAAATGCTATTTGATAAACATGGGAGACCAATTCAATTAAAGAAACACAGACTTTCCAAAAAAAAAAAAAGCTGTTGGAATATTTTGGAATCTATAGGCAAACTCCTGACCTAAATCTCTAGGATCAAGGATGAGTAAGAGTTCTTAGACTTGACACCAAAACACAATTCATAAAAAAAAAGAAATGAAAAATTAGACTACATAAAAATATAAATAAAATATTTGCAGAAGACCCTATTAAGAAGGTGAAAATATAAGCAGTGGACTGGGAGAATAAATAAAAAGATGTAGCCAACATACATACAAAGACACATATTCACAAGGAGCAGTAACAAAACAAAACAAAACACTGATTTGTACATTTTAAAATTGTTAAAATGATTAATGTTAATGTTATGACAGCTTCAAAAATAAAGCTGAAAAGTTGAGCTAAAAGTTTTCTCTATACGTATTTTTAATGTATCATTTCATGTACAGTAAAAAAACTGCTGCCTAAGAAAACAGCATCTTTATGTTTTAATACCTTGTTGTCCAAGATTTTTGTCAAAAACTCATATGGCTAATGTATATTAAGAAATTTGATGAAGATTTATCAGAAAAGAAATATTTCAAGTTGCCTCTACATTATAGAATCTAATGGTGCTTTTAATCTCCTTCTAAAGTCATTTTTATTTTTAAAATTAATCAAAATACATGGTTATTACTTTTGTTATCTATTGAAGGAATTGTGAACTTAAAATTCGTTGTTGAATTCTGCTATTCCTACTATTATAATCATCCTCACTATTACATCAAGGTTGGACATCCGGGCATCTGTCTAACTCAATATGCACGACAAGCCTGAACTTCCATAACATTCATTATCTACTTCAGCTGAAAGTAAACTGCTTGAAAACAAAGGGCCGTGTTATCTGATTTTGCATAGCTCCCGGCATGATTTGGGGTGTACTAAGGCTTCAGTGTAGTTATTTAGAGAAGTGGAAAAATAAACAAATGAAAGAAAAAATGGATGTGTCTAATCATTGAAACAGTTTGCATTTAAGTGCTTTCAAATTGTCTCCCAATGCCTTCCTTAGAAAAAAAATATTATGCGATATATCCTAAAATCATTCACTTTTATTAAAATCATTTTAATTCCTGTTTACTGAACACATGCTCAAACATAAGCACATGCGTAGATGCCAGTATGTAGAATAAGTCACTTATTTATTTATTATTATTATTTTTAATCTTTTTTTTTTTTTTCTTTTCTAAGGCAGCTCCCGTAGCATATGGAGGTTCCCAGGCTAGGGGTCTAATTGGAGCTGTAGCCACCGGTCTACACCAGAGCCACAACAACGTGGGATCTGAGCTGCATCTGCAACCTACACCACAGCTCACGGCAACGCTGGATCCTTAACCCACTGAGCAAGGCCAGGGATCGAACCCACAATCTCATGGTTCCTAGGCAGGTTCGTTAACCACTGTGCCACGACGGGAACTCCAATAATTCACTTCTTTAAATATCATCATTAAGCACTAGGAATGGAAAGCTGCTCCCCATTTTCTTCCAACCATAGTGGTAATCGTGACTGTTACCCAAGCCTCTGTGGCTCTAATGTTCTGAAATATCCCTCTGAGACCTATAGCACACGTTTTTCTTAAATAGTCAGCTCAGCAGGAGAGACATCGAGGGATTAGAAGTTGAAGGCTGTGCCTTGCGCATATTGCAGAGCCATGAGGTTTCCACCCAGATCCCGAACACCTGGCAGACCACATTCAGCACGTGGCCCTCCCATCCAGAGCTCAGGTATTAACGGGAATAAACAGTGAGAGGAGGGACAGCATCTTTCAGGACAGTAAGGTAAAGTGGAGGAAGATTTTGAACACAGGATTGTTTCTACTATTTTCAGGAAAAGCAGCTTTGAGTCCATTCACCGTGTGTGAAAGCAGAAATATACAGGGAGGTCGGGAGTCTGGAAAAATGTTTATTTCTCCAAGTCTCAGATTGCAGTTCAGTGTAACCCTCCATCCTGATTATGAATAGCTATGTTGCTTCCCTAACCAAGAGGAATCTTTGGTTCAGTGGTGGTAGAAGTCAGGTATGGTTCACTCCCATGACAAGAAGAAAGAGGGACAGGCTGAGAACATGCCTCCATCACGGTCAGGACATTCTTGCTTTTTACCTGCCTTCCTCCTGTTCTCAGAGTCAGTCTAATTTTTCTTGGTTCCTTTCTAGAGAGACTTAGTTGCAAATATAGGTCATTTATTTTAGATAATAATGCTTGCCCTGGAGGAACCCATTGTCACTTGGAGAGAAAAACACGGCGGAGGACCTCCTGGTGAGAAAACAAACTAATTGTCTCCAGGGTTTGGGGAGGGGAAGAGACAACAGATTATTCACGTGCAAATGTGACTATTCGAATAGATCTGTCCACATTCACAGCATGATATCAGTTGCCTTCCCCCGCAAGAAAAAATAACTTCTGATGTACTGAAGTCATTCTAAACTTGTTTTGGAAAATGTTTATTTTGTGGTTCATACTATATTGCCTTGGTATAAGCATGGATCTCTGACAGTGCTGCAAATATACTGAAGATGGAACTTACTATTAATAAGAAAGTTTTGGTAATTAAAATATATATCTATGAGGCAAGCACAAGAGCTATAAACATGATATGTGTCTACTATTTAGGAAAGATATCCTTCACAATATAGCAACAGTAAATCAGTAGTATGTGGTCTATTTTAAAATTATTGATACTTATACTTTTCTAGAATTCTCTACTGTTCAAATATATTAAGAAAGATAGATGAGTAATGATATTTTTAAACAATTTATGGCAGTTTGGCATACGCTAGTCAAATATTTATCAAAACAAATTTCAATGTCTATTTCATTTCAATGGAAATTTTACATATATCTTTAAAACGTATCCTTATATATATACATATTTATGATTTTTTTATAGAATTACTATTTCTTTTAGTAACAGCTGTGAAAGTAATCTGAAAAAAAACCGTATTCAAATATAAATTGTACCTTTATAAGCCTGACAGGAAGAAAGTTTATGGAAATTTTGGTATTTGTGGGAACACAACTCTTTATTTTAAATCTATAGTATTCTTTATTTCCAAAGTTCAAATTGTAATATTTTGTTAGCATTGCTATTAACAGTTTAAGGCAACACCAATGACGTTAAAATAGAAACTGAGGATCAACCAATAAGCCACGTTATGATTTAAGCAATTGCCCAGTTTTTTTAAATTTAGCTGAGGACCAACAAAATGAGTAAGAGACCTTATTTCAGTACATTCTAATTTTTTGGTTATAGAGAATCTTTGCAAAACCTAAAAATGGAACCATTTGGCACTTTAACTTAAATTGCATTGCATCGTCTTCACTTTTTTCCCTCAAAAGTGATTTTTATCCAGAATTTTCTTGCTTTTATTTCTGTATTATCTGACATTAGTGTTTTCTCCCAAAATTTTTGGTGTGCTTCTGTTATTTTGGTGTTTTCTATCTACTATAAAAAGCTTTGTGCATACTTTGAGTATGTTCTTTCTGAGAGGCCTCCTTTTTTTAAATATATGTGTTTTTAAAAAATGGCTCTGAATTAAGATCAATTTGTTCTGTAATTTATTTTTATTTATTTATTTATTTGTTCTTTTCTTTTTCTGCCTTTTTGTCTTTTCTAGGGCCGCGCCTGCAACATATGGAGGTTCCCAGGCTAGGGGTCCAATCAGAGCCACAGCCAATGGCCTACACCAGAGCTCACAGCAACACTGGATCCTTAACCCACTGAGCAAGGCCAGGCATCAAACCCGCAACCTTGTGGTTCCTAGTCAGATCTGTTAACCCCTGAGCCATGACGGGAACTCCATGTTCTGTAATTTAAATGATCCTATTTCCAAACCAATATATTTATTTTGTCTACCACATTATTTTCACATTATTATTTTACCACATTATGTTTCCTCTTACTTTATTATGGGGTTTTTTGACATGTATGATTTCTGGTGATCTATGAGATGGACTTTATGATTTTTTTCTTCTAGTGGTTCCTTTATATTTTCTTAGCAATAATGTTTATTTTTTATATTTTATTTATTTATTTATTTTTAGGGCTGCAGGTGTGGCATGTGGAAGTTCCCAGGTAGGGGTCAAATCAGAGCTACTGCTGCTGGCCTATACCACAGCCACAGCAATGTGGGATCTGAGCTGCATCTGCAACCTACACCACAACTCACCGCAACGCCAGATCCCCAACCTACTGAGTGAAGCCAGGGATCAAACCCACATCCTCATGGATACTAGCCAGGTTCATTTCTGCTGCTCCACAAAGGGAACTCCCTAAGTAAAAATGTTTATATTACATCATTTAGTTTAATAATGCTTAAAGTCAAGTGTCAAAAGTATAAATCATTAATCTGTTCACTTGTTCAAAATATTTTATTGACAGCTAATATGTACTAAATGTCTTGCTATATATTGCAGGTAGAAAGTAAAATCTATGCCAGTACTAAGGGTTTTATTAAATTGTGGATGATTCCAGAACATAATAAGATTTTTGCAGTACCATGATGTTAAACTAGTGGAAAAAAATGATTTCATCAACAAATCTATTCCTTGACTATAAGCCTGGTATTTAGCTAATTATGTCATATCCAGAGGCTTTAGAGGTTGGCAGTCTCACCTCTCTGAGAGTTGAATCTTCCTGGAAATGTCATTCTGGAGGCTATTTTGGTGGGGACAGGGAGAGTGCAAAAAGTGAGAGAGGATTGCCTATTCACAAAGCAAAAAATGTCAGTATGATTTGGGTGGGAAACAGAAACCAGCAACAAGAGAACATTACTCTGCCCATTTTGGTCTGTCAAAGATCTAAGCAAGTCTCAGGTCTAAGAAAATGGTCCGTTTTCTTAGAAAACGGTCATGATCTAACTCAAAATTTACTTAGTTGTCATTTCTATCTGCTCACATATGGTGCTAAGATTTTTGCAATGGCATGAAAAGAGTACTTTAAAGGGTGCTTTTATGAACATGTTTATCTTTTGTTTTACTATTTCCAAAAATGTTTACTTTGCTTTATTATTTCCAAAAATGATTCCTTTTGCAGTCTTTACCCTGTCATCCTAGGTGCAAATACAAGAAGATAAAACCAAGATGTAGATAGAAAAACTAAGGAACAATTTGGTATTTCTGATATATCCACCATTTTAAACAATATTACTTTCCTCTTATAATGACTGGAAATTATTCCAGGAAGAAACTTTCTCAATACTATGAATGCATATATATCAGGTGTTGACAATGCCGTCATTAAATATGATGGTTGAATCCAATATTCATAATTTAAGTGTGAGATTTTCTGTATCCTACTACTTAACTCCAAGATCACTGGCAGCCAATTATATAATCCTAGGATGTAGATTAATGGAATTTGTTCTTGAAAAATTGAAAGTCCCTGAGGGAAAAAAAACTATGAACTTGATAACTAAGAATATCTCTAATGAAGCAGAGGTCCCTGCTTGAGCACACGAAGTAAATGCCAATTGATGGATTCATTCATCATTGGATTTTAGAATTAGAAATTTTCTATAGCCTCTTTTTTAATTGTAAATTAGTAGTCAAGGGTTATCATATATTTAGGAACACCTCCAAAGTAAAAGCCAAAATAAATCTATAAAAGAAACACATTGAGACTTAGACAATATGGAAATAATACATATGAAGCATATATATGTATAACATACACATTTATACATGAGTATACTATGCATTTATATAAATAGTGTTGTCAGATTCACAAAATACAGAAAATGACTTGTTTATAATATTAGCCAAAAAGAACAAAAAAAAATGCTGAGATATTCTGAAGATATAGTTGAGGAACTTTCTAGAAAATGGGTCCAAAAAATAAATTGGTGCAGTATAAGAAAAATTTTCAAACAAAAAGAAGAGAAAAAGCCCAGAAGATCCAATATCTAGGAAAATAACAAGGTCCATGTTTGGGAAGAAATTATTCAAAGTTAATACGAGAACATTTCCTGGGAGTTCCCATCGTGGCTCAGCCGAAATGACTATGACTGGCATCCATGAGGACACAGGTTCAACCCTTGGCATCACTCAGTGGGTTAAGGATCCGGTGTTGCCGTGAGCTGTGGTGTAGGTGGCAGACATGGCTTGGACCTGGTTTTTCTGTGTCTGTGGTGTAAGCCAGTGGCTACAGCTCCAATTCAACCCCTAGCCTGGGAACCTCCACATGCCAGGAGTGCAGCCCTAAAAAGCAAAAAAAAAAAAAAAAAGAAAAAAAAAAGAAAAAAAGAAAAAAGAAAATTTCCGAAAGCAAAGATCATAGATTTCCAGATTCAAAATGCCCAGTCCGTGCCTTTACAATAAAAGATATAAATGCACACACACACCTCTGTCGTCACCATTGTCAGCCTTAAACTTGAAAGCATGGACACCATAAAATTTTCCTAAATACTTCACAGCCAAAAATAAATAAATAAATGAAAAAAGGCAGAAGAATAACGGTTAGTGTAAAAAGGATCAAAATCCTCTTAATGTTCATACCTGGATTTAGGAGACTGAGAAAAACTTTGAGATTTATACATGAAGAAGCCCCATCTACATATAGTGCCTGTTTATTCAATTATAAAGTACAGATTAATAAAAAATACTTCCCAAGCTTTAGTGAGGATTATATGAGGTAATAGCTATAAAATTCTAGAACTCTGCCTGGTGTATAGTAAGCATGAATATATGGAATCTTAATTAAGAATAAGTGCAATATTGAACACATCCTAACCACATCTGCTGTGTTACCGGTAAGGTAATCAATGAGATTTCCCTTAAGAAAACCCAAAGGGGAGTTCCCGTCGTGGCACAGTGGTTAACGAATCCGACTAGGAACCATGAGGTTGCGGGTTAGGTCCCTGCCCTTGCTCAGTGGGTTAACGATCCGGCGTTGCCGTGAGCTGTGGTGTAGGTTGCAGACGCGGCTCGGATCCCGCGTTGCTGTGGCTCTGGCGTAGGCCAGTGGCTACAGCTCCGATTGGACCCCTAGCCTGGGAACCTCCATATGCCGCGGGAGCGGCCCAAGAAATAGCAAAAAAAAAAAAAAGAAAAAGACAAAAAAAAAAGAAAACCCAAAGGGAGATATTCAAATAAGATATTACAGCAAAAGTCAATCAGAGAGATCGGAACCAATTACATAATTAAAATTGATAAGGATTTATTTATTTTGAGATTTTTATGTATTCATATATTATAAGCATTTTTACCTTTAAAATAATGTAGACAGTGTTTGGGATAGGGTTTTGCATGCAGTAGGTGATAAATACATATTTGTTGAAAGAATTGATAAAGTAATGAGTTAAAGACTATATACTTAGTTTAAATTATGTATAAATAAAATTTCCTGGCATTAAAATTTTTGGTTCTTTGATTTAAACTGCAATATTTAACAGAGAGAAGAGACAGAGGGAAAGAAGAACCACGACTGAGATTGCTTTTTCTGTTTTTCCAAGTCTAGGAGGGTCACAAAACAAAGCAAAACAAAAATAAAACTAAAATGCTGCAAGCTTCTTAATGATTATACCAGAATGATCATGAAAATGCTGAACAAAACAGACCTGACACCAGCGTCCTTCCTTCTCACTGGGATCCCAGGACTGGAGGACCTGCACCTCTGGATTTCCTTCCCTTTCTGCTCCATGTATGTTGTGGCTGTGGTGGGGAACTGCGGGCTCCTCTACCTCATCCGCTGTGAGGACTCCCTGCACAGGCCCATGTATTACTTCTTGGCCATGCTCTCCCTCACCGACCTTGTCATGTGCTCCAGTACCATCCCTAAAGCCCTCTGCATCTTCTGGTTCCATCTCAAGGAAATCAGCTTTGAAGAATGCCTGGCCCAGATGTTCTTCGTGCACACCTTCACGGGGATGGAGTCCGGGGTGCTCATGCTCATGGCCCTGGACCGCTATGTGGCCATCTGCTACCCTCTGCGCTACGCCACCATCCTCACCGATCCCGTCATCGCCAAGGTTGGACTTGCCACTTTTCTGAGAGCAGTATTGCTCATCATTCCCTTGATTTTCTTCACCAAGAGACTACCCTACTGCAGAGGCAATATCATACATCATACCTATTGCGATCAGCTATCTGTAGCCAAGCTCTCATGTGGCAACATCAAGGCCAATGTTATCCATGGCCTGACGGTGGCCCTCCTGATCGGGGGCTCCGACATCCTGTGCATCACCGCCTCCTACACCATGATCCTCCGGGCGGTGGTCAGCCTGTCCTCGGCAGAAGCTCGGCAGAAGGCCTTCAGCACCTGCACGGCCCACATCTGTGCCATCGTCTTCTCCTACAGCCCAGCTTTCTTCTGCTTCTTTTTTAATCGCTTTGGGAGCCACACAATCCCTCCATCGTGTCACATCATCGTGGCCAATATCTACCTGCTCTTGCCTCCAACTATGAATCCTGTTGTCTATGGGGTGAAAACCAAGCAGATACGAGACTGTGTCATAAGGATCCTTTCACGTTCTAAGGATACAAAATCCTATAGCACATGAAAGGTATGTTTTCAGAGAAGAGATGAACGGGAAAGGGAAAAAAAAGAAAGTGGTACATCTGATGGCTATTTGGTCATGATCTAAAAATGTCTTTCTAAAGGTACCATTTTGGCCACGAAAATGAAGGTGATGAGAGGGGCATTAAATGCCTTCAGAGTCCCCAAATCAATGACGTGCGCCCACCCTACACACACTTTGTCAATGAAATTTTCACCTTCTCATCTCTGCAGAGGGCTAGTATCATCACGAAGCCAAGTTCCTGGAAACAAAAGCACAGTGGGAAACTTAGCAATTACCAAAAGAAATTAATAATTAAGAAAGTGCTATCTGCGGCCAGACACTAGCTTGTCTTGTTTTCAAAGGGTTATTGAAAATTTCAGGTGAAATAACTTAAAAATAATAATAATAAATTTGGCTACATGTATGAGCATAAAAAAAAAAGAAAATTTCAAGTGGAAACCTGAATGTTATCTCTCAACAACTGACGGAACAGTGATACAGAAAACCAGCAGTTACGTAGAACTCAACAAAACTTTAATCAACAGTATCTAATTGACCTTTATAAAACAATTTCCCTGACAATACCAGAATATACATTCTTTTTCATGGGTACATGGAACATGTACCTATAATAAGACCTACCCTGTGGCGTAAAATAAACCTAAAATTTTCAAAAGAATCAAAAGCATGTGCTGTGTGTTTTCCAACTGCAAGAGAATCAGACAATAAATCAATAACAAAACAAGCTACAGGAAAATATACAAACACTTGGAAACTACGCAAGACACTTCTAGATAACACATGGTCTAAGAGAAAGTCTCAAGGGAAATTTAAAGAATACGTTGACTAAATAAAATTACGATTCAATGTAGCAAAATTTCTGGAACACACTAAAATATTGTTGAAAGAGCAATTTAGAGCCCTCAACACATACATTAGATAAGAGGAAAAATCTCCAAGTTATAATCAGTTCTTTTGCCTCAGACGTCTAGAAAAAGAATGGCACTGTAACTCCAATACGAGTAGAAGGAAGGACATGATAAGGATGAGAGCTGGATCCAATAAAATTGAAAGCAGAAAAATGAAGAGAAAATCAATGAAGCATAGAGCTTGTTACTTGAAAAAAAATCATTAAATTTGACAAAATTCTATCAACATTGACAAAGGAAAAACAGAGAAGAAACAAATACCAGGAATGGAATGGAATATCATGTGAGACCCTGAAAATATGAAAGGGTAATAAGGGAATGCTACAAATAACTCTAAACAAATAAACTCGACAACTTAGATGAAAGGAACCAGCTTATCAGAAAACACACCCTTACTCAAATATGAAAAACAGAATTTGAAAAGTCCCGTAACGATTAAGGACATTGAATTTTTACTTTAAAAAAAGGAATCTCCGACGCTTGATATTTCCATTGGAGAATTCTACCAAACGTTTAAGGAAGAACTGACACCAGTTTTATGTAATATCTCCTAGAAAATGGAATCAAAGGGAACCCTTCACATTTATTTTTATACAGTTAGTGTTATTCTGATACTCAAATCAGAGAAAGATAACAAAATCTGAAAAAACATTTCTCATGTATATAGATGCAAAAATCCCTTTAAAGTATAACAAACAAAATTCAAAAATATATAAAAATCATATATGTTGTTAACATATTAGTCAAAAAAGGTTTTTATTCTCAGGGTGCAAGACTGCTTCCGTATTCCAAATCCGACCACATTAGCAGGCTTATCAATTGATAAGGAAACGGGATCTGACAAAATTCCAATCTATTATTTTATTATCGTGGTAAAAAAAGACATAACATAAAAATGACCATTTTAACAATTTTTCAATTTATAGTGTAGTAATATTAACGTTATGCACATCGAAGGGTCACTCGCGTCTAGAACTTTTTTATCTTGCATCCACCCTATATGTCCATTGAACCACTCCCCTTCCTCCTCCACATCAAAACTATATATATATATATATACACATCTATGAAATGTATCATAAGTTGCCTCTACATTATGCAATTTACGAACGATAATTATCCCACTACAAACTTATTTTTATTTTTCAAAAGCAGTCAAAACATAAAGCATAGCTTCCATTATTATTATTACTGTTGCCATCACCACCATTGCTACCATATCAAGCTTTGGGCATCTAAGTGGTCTTAACCTAAGATAGATGCATAACAAGCCTGTATTGTTGGTGTCTTTCAAGGATGCCACAGCATTCCCCATCGACTTCAATTGAAACCAAACATCTTGAAAACTAGGGGCCAATGCTCTCTGATTTTGCATAGTTCCTAGGATGATTTGGGGGGTACTAAATCCTCAGTGATGTTATTTAGGGAGATGAAAAAATAAGCAAACATAAGGAAAAAGAAATGGATGTGTGAATGATCAGAACATTCTGTACTTAAGTGATTTCAACTTGTGATCCACGAGGCCTCCCAGAGAAATAACACTCTGCAATAAATATTAAAATCATTCTTTTTCACTTATAAAGTGTGTTTCTTCTTATTCCTCTCCCCTTTACATATGCTTCCACACAAAAAAAATATGCGTGCACGCGTACAAAATTATTCGCTTATTTAAGCACCTTCAAATCGGTAGTTAGAAGAGAAAGCTTCCATTAATGTCCATCTCCCCATGGGGTAAGCTTGATACTCACAAGAGCTCCTGTGTCGCTAATATTTTGAAATATCCCCTTGAGAGTTACAACACATATTTTCCTTTAAAGACTCATTTCCAAAGTACGGGGAACGAAGGATGAAGGTGTTGAGGAAGGTACGCGTACCTCTGTCGTAGGTGTTTTTTGACCAAACTCTCGAACACCTGGAACAGACTGCAAGCAGCATATACTGTTTTCCTCACCAGAAATGAAGGTATTGAAGACATACACAAGTGGGAGTAGATAGATAGATATATATTTTTTTACTTTGTAAGCAGTAAAAACAAAAAAAAAAACGTGAAGAGTTTGGGGATATCTATGAATTGATCCTTAGATTCTTACAACTTGAGGTTTCATTCCCTCTACCCAGCTGAAGGCAGAAATGATGTAAAAGCTTGAGTTTTCCTGAAAATGTTTATTTCCCCACTTCTCAGATTGCAGTTCAGTCTAACTTACTATGAATTGCTAGTTATTTTCCTAAGCAAATAGGAATCTTTGGTTCTGTGATAGTGGAGTCAGGTACACCTTACTCCTGTGACAAGGAAAATGCGAGAATAACTAGAGAACAGTCCTTCGTGGTCACAGTCCTCTTGCTTCTTACCTGTCCTTCCATTCTTCTCAGAATGAGCATCTTAATTTACCTGTTTCCCTCCCAGAGGCACTTATCGGTCACTGGAGTTCATCCCTTTTAGATGGCAAAGCTTACTTGGAGGAATCCACTGTCACACCGAGAGGACAGCAGCTATAAAACGGAGGATAGTCTAGTTAAGGAAACAAAGTTATTGTGTGTGGAGACTGGGAACAAGAATATATGACAAACTGTATAAAACTGTACTAGATAAGGGGTGATATTCATGTACTGAAGTTACTACTTATCTATTTCTGTATAGTGTGGCTATACCTGCCCACCTACAACACAGCAGGACTCTATGTTCCTCCTAGAACAGTTAAGCTTAATGAATCAAAATCAGTTTAAATATAATATGGAAAAAATCTAATTTAATTTGTGGTTGTTATTTTGTTACTTGGTATAAGCTTTGATCTTTAATTAAGAGTTTTACAAATTTACAGAAAATAGGACCTTAACTCTTCACATACTGATAAAGCTAGTTTCATTAATTGACGCTAGAACTGTAGAATGAAAATACAAAGGACATAAATAAGATATTTATCTCATATTTAAGAATTATATTCTTAATAATAGAACACAAGCAATTTCAGAACATTTTCTATTTTCAATTTATGGATATCTATGCTTTTCCTAAATTTTTGAGATATCTACATCAAAGAGTAAGCCACATGAAGGAAATTATCAACAAAAGGAAAAATATCAAATGGGGAAGAAAATATAATTGCCATTCATGTGACTTAACAAGCAATAATACCATAACAAACATTAAACCCAATTGATTTTTTTTTTTTTTTTGCTTTTTAGGGCCACATTCCCAGTATATGGAGATTCCCAGGCTAGGGGTTGAATCAGAACTACATTGCAGGATCTGAGCCATGTCTGTGACCTACACCACAGCTCATGGCAACGCCGGATCCTTAACCCACTGAGAGAGGCCAGAGGCATCCTCATGGTTCCTAGTTGGATACGTTTCTGCTGTGCCTCGGTGGGAACTTCCCCTAATTAACAATTTTAACAGAGACAATTTTAAGGGAAAAAGGAAGAAAAAGGAAACTAGACAAATTTACAAATGCAAAGGTCAATGCTACTGGAGATCTGAAATATAGGAAGGTTAACTTCAACAATCAAAATGATGGAGCTGGATACTTTTTATTTTCATTATTATCCTATGGAACTATTTTTTTTTTTTCTGACACACATTTCTTTGTCAAAATTTGGAAGAAATAAATTACTAAGAAGTGGTCAGAGAAGGCTCAATTTGGGAATTGAATGCACAGTAATTCAGATATAGTGCCTCCATTTGCTCAATTATAAAGTGTAGATTAATAAAAATATCAGCTGTGATTATAGTGAGGATTAGTGGGTTAATACTGGTAGAATTATTACAACATCATTTAGTGTAGCAGATATATGACATTAAATTATAACAATAAAAACAATCTTATCATATCTGTTAGGTCATTGGACAGGTGATCAAAAAGAATTTGCCTTAAGAAAATACTCAAAAGGAGATGTGTATGGCAATTAACGTTTAAATAAGATACACTAACAAAAATCTCATTAGAAAGATCATAACATAATTACCTTTAATTATAAATTTCTGAGGATTTAAGCTCTGTCATGTTTTTGTTTTAAAACAATATGGAAACAATACATTTGAAAGAACCTGGGGACATAGTGAGTGCTAAACATGTGTTGAATAAATTGATAAATTAACGAACCTAACTAGCCATACATACGTGATTTTAACTTTAAGCATTCTATTACATTTAAATGGTTTGGTTGTTTGATATTAAAATGCACATTTGACAGAGATGGAAAAAGAGAGTAAGAGAGAGAGAGCGCAACTAAGATTTTTCTCCTCTTTTCCTCCTCCCTAATCCTGGAGGATCTGAAAACAAAAAAACAAAGAAACAGAGAAAAGTCCTATCAGCTGTTTAATGATTATACCAGAATGATCATGAAAATGCTGAACAAAACAGACCTGACACCAGCGTCCTTCCTTCTCACTGGGATCCCAGGACTGGAGGACCTGCACCTCTGGATTTCCTTCCCTTTCTGCTCCATGTATGTTGTGGCTGTGGTGGGGAACTGCGGGCTCCTCTACCTCATCCGCTGTGAGGACTCCCTGCACAGGCCCATGTATTACTTCTTGGCCATGCTCTCCCTCACCGACCTTGTCATGTGCTCCAGTACCATCCCTAAAGCCCTCTGCATCTTCTGGTTCCATCTCAAGGAAATCAGCTTTGAAGAATGCCTGGTCCAGATGTTCTTCATTCACACCTTCACGGGGATGGAGTCCGGGGTGCTCATGCTCATGGCCCTGGACCGCTATGTGGCCATCTGCTACCCTCTGCGCTACGCCACCATCCTCACCCATCCCGTCATCGCCAAGGCTGGGCTTGCCACTTTCTTGAGAGGTGTGTTGCTTGTCATTCCCTTGACTTTCATCATCAAGCGACTACCCTATTGCAGAGGAAATATCATACACCACACCTACTGTGACCACATGTCTGTGGCCAAGTTATCCTGCGGCAGCATCAAAGTCAATGTCATCTATGGCCTGACGGTGGCCCTCCTGATCGGGGGCTTCGACATCCTGTGCATCACCGCCTCCTACACCATGATCCTCCGGGCGGTGGTCAGCCTGTCCCCGGCAGAAGCTCGGCAGAAGGCCTTCAGCACCTGCACGGCCCACATCTGTGCCATCGTCTTCTCCTACAGCCCAGCTTTCTTCTGCTTCTTTTTTAATTGCTTTGGGAGCCACACAATCCCTCCATCGTGTCACATCATCGTGGCCAATATCTACCTGCTCTTGCCTCCAACTATGAATCCTGTTGTCTATGGGGTGAAAACCAAGCAGATACGAGACTGTGTCATAAGGATCCTTTCACGTTCTAAGGATACAAAATCCCATAGCATATAAAAGGATATGTATCAGAGAAAGGAAGAGGAATGAAGGGAAGAGGGGAAGCACAGGAAGCCAGGGGAGGAACTGGAAAGCAAGTGACTTCTGTTGGTGATATAGGTGGGGTCTAATAATGCCTTCCCTGAGAGAACAGTTTTGGCCACTACAGGGGAGAGTGTCCAATGGTGCATTCCCATTTAGTGACTCCAGAATCCCAGCATCACAGGCATGCCCACAACCCTTCCTAAGAGTTTTTCAGCTTCTCACCCTGTGAAGGATCGATCTCATTATTAACCCATATTTCTGCAAATAAAAACATGCTAGGCTGCCAAGACCATTGAAAGAAACAAAATTAGCTGAGATGAATGCTTTGGTGTAGACGAATTCATCTACAGCCAGATGCTTCTTTGTCCTATATCCAAATGAGGATGGGATTTCCAGTTTGAAAAATATTTTTTTCAGCATCCGATGATGCTTTATTGTTGTGACGTGATTATTTTCACCACATTCCCACCATCATTCCTTTAAGTACTTAACACACTCTTCTCTCAGCCACTCTAACCTCCTCATGAATGATACAAAAATCATAGACACGTAAACTGTGGGATCCTCCTCCAATACTTAACATAAAAATATATACTGAGTGCCTATTACAGGCTCTCAGGTTAAACCAGTGACATAAATGGAAAATATATCATGCCTTGGTTTCCTTGAGAGATATGCATATTGACAATGAGAAATAAAATACTGCCTGCTGTATCAGTATACAAAGGATGTCAGTGTCATCAGCATTGCAGCTATTCTGCGCAGGTGGGCCCTGAGGGAACACAGGAAGGCCACAAAGAGTTCCAAGCCATCTAGTAGCCATTAGACTGCAGCCACGCACCATGGTTGGAAACTCAGGATGTGAAAACACAAGATACTGGCCCCAGACAGCTGAGGTGCATAGGAAAGGAAGCATTGCAGTGAACACAGACAATGCATCTTCCTATACATTGAAAAGCACTCAACTCCTTAACTTGAGATACCGTGTTTTCTATTATTAGCAGTAATCTTGTGTTCCTACTACCTGCCCTTGGTTGCTAAACTCCTACATGTCCTACCTCCCCACTCACTTCCTTAGAGCAGTTTTCTCAGGTTTACTCCTAGCCTTAAGTCCTATTTTAGACAAAGAAAAATCAAATCCTCACTTTCAGGTTGTGCATAATTTTTTAATCAACTTAATGACTCAGGCATTGATACACATCTTTTTTCCTTCTTTAGACAGCTAAAAACCATCTTTCTAATGGCTCGTTTTAGTCAGCTTAATCACTTTAAATTGATGAAGCAATCTCACTGTCAGGACCCAATATATCATGCCTAAGACACCAAAGGCTACCTGTTGGATGAATTCAATTTCATGAAATCTCCAGAATAGGTAATCCATTGAATCAAAAAACAAATTTGTTGTTGGCAGGGACTGGAGGGGCGGGTCAATACGTGGTGACTGATTAGCAGTTATGGAGGTTTTCTTTTTAAGCAATGGAAGTGTCCTGCTGTTATATTGTGTGAATGGGTGCCCAACGTTTTGAATGAAATAACAGGCACTCGGTTATACATTTTTAAGTGAGTTAAATTGTTATTTTATGGTATGTGAACTTTACTTCGATAAAAAATGACAAAGTGTAAAAAACCCTGTGCTAAAACTGTTCTCTCTCCTTCATATGTACGTACATATATGAGGAAAATGTTTAAAGAAATTGTGTAAATACATATGATGCACATTTATTTAATCATAAGGTTGCTGAATAATCATTAGTGGAATTACTTATCATTTAAGGTCAATTAAAAAGGTAGAATTCATGTTTTAATGTGGCATTAACCTAATTTTCGTCAAAAAATATGTATAGAAAATATATATTAAGAAAGGCATCGGCAGTTACCACTACCTCACATAGAGTGTTCCATTTATCTACTCCCAAAATCATGATTATTTTTCCCATTAATGAAAAATACAGGCTTTGCTTTCAAGAACTTATTAAGGCATATAAAACTAGAATCAGCATGTGTTTTATTATTATTTTTGCTATTATCATTATTATCTCAAAACTTAGGCATCTAAATATCCCTAACGATATTTATATCCGAACTGCTGGCAAACTCCCACAAAGCCATCACGTTCATCCCCAACCTCACTTGAACGAAAATGTTGGCGAGTAAAACGACGTGTGGACGTGTGTGGGTGAAACTGAAACCTTCGGAAACCCCGTCAGTGCTTTCCAGGTGTGTCCCACACAGCCTTCGCTCCCACCAGGAAAGAGACAAACCGCCTTAAGAAACACTAACGTCTTTCATACTCATTAAAAGGAAATTGGGTTCACTCTCACTGCCTCGTGTGTATCACTCTCACGCAAGCACAGAGATATCGAAACACACAGATAAATTTCGTCTCTCCTTCGTCCAGTATGGGACGAATGCAAATGGAACTTTCCACTCTTCCTCCTCCACTAGGGCCGCTTAATTCCCAGACCAGCACCAGCATCTCTGGTGTTTTGTGATATCCCCATGGGGATAGAGAGCATATTTTTAAATGTTTTGTTCAAGAATACACACATTAGGAGATTTAGAAGGTAAAGACCCTAAATGTACATAAATGGCAGAATCATGATTTTTTTTCCATCAAATATCCTGAACAGCTGGAACAGGTTGCCTTCGGCTCACTGTTTTGCTATCCAGAAAATAAGGTATTAAAAGATTTACAAAAGGGGCGTGGAGATAGGATTTTTTTAACTCTGTAGACAGAAAAAAATATGGAGATTGTTTTTGGAAGTATGTTAATTGATTATTATATTACCTTAACTTCCCGTTCTGGCTTAGCAGGTTATAAACCTGACTAGTATTCATAAGGATGTGGGTTCAATCCCTGGCCTTGCTCAGTGGATTAAGAATCTCTCTTTGCTGTGAGCTGTGGTGTCGGTCACAGATATGGCTCGGATCCTGTTTTGCTGTGGCTGTGGCTCCCGTGTTGCTGTGGCTGTGGCAAAGGCAGCAGTTGCAGCTCTAATTCAATCCAGAGCCTTTGAAATTCTATATGCCATATGTGTGGCACTAAAAAAAAATTAAGAAATTTAAAAAAATGTTTTTCTTATGTTCTACCAACTAATATGTTAATGAAATTTCTCCATACCTAAAAACTACTGCTCTGAATCTGTACAGTTGGTTTCCAAAGGAAACAACTCATTAGCAAGGGCAAACTTAGGAACCAGGCTGTGACATCAGAAGGCTTTCCTCTTCTCCAGCTTCCATGACTTACCAGATGGAGGACAGTGACCAAGGATCTAATTTTCTCTAATATTCTACTTCTTAATTATGACAAGGTGAAAATAGTATGATATGTTTTAAGGAGTTTTTGTGATAATTAGCGTAGCTAACGCGCAAAATGCGTCATCCCAGGTTCTGTTTCATTAGAAGAGTCCAGGAAATGTTCATGGTAAGATGAGAACTGCAAGGATGAGGACTCCTCTCCTTCAAGACCAGGAAACAGGCAACGTCCGGGAGAGTATTCAGAGTCCTCACCCTGAATGTTTCTCCTCTTGGTGAAGATGTTCCAGGAGCTCAGCGGTGCCAACAGCTCGAAGGTCCAGGTCTCTGAGTTCGTTCTGATGGGTTTCCCAGGCCTTCACACCTGGCAGCACTGGCTCTCTCTGCCCCTGGCGTGGCTCTACCTCTTAGCTCTCAGTGCCAACATCCTTATCCTGATCGTCATCAAGCACGAGGCAACCCTGCACCAGCCCATGTACCACTTCCTGGGCATCCTGGCGGTGGTAGACATGGGCCTGGCCACCACCATCATGCCCAAGATTTTGGCCATCCTGTGGTTTGATGCCAAGGCCATCAGTCTCCCTGAGTGCTTTCTGCAGATGTATGTCATACATTGCTTTGTAGGCATGGAGTCGGGCGTCTTTGTCTGCATGGCTGTGGACAGATATGTAGCCATTTGTCGACCACTACACTACACATCCATAGTTACAGGATCTTTTGTGGCCAAAGCAATGGTGTTCATGGCACTGAGAAACTGCTTACTTACCATCCCAGTGCCTGTGTTGGCTGCCCAGAGACAATTCTGCTCCAGAAACGAAATTGAGCACTGTCTGTGCACGAATCGTGGAGTCACCAGCCTCGCCTGTGATGACAGGACCATCAGCAGCATGTACCAGCTCCTTCTGGCTTGGACACTCATGGGAAGCGACTTGGGTTTGATTATGTCGTCATATGCTTTGATACTTCACTCTGTGCTGAAGCTGAACTCAGCCGGAGCTGCATCCAGGGCCCTAAGCACCTGCACGTCCCACCTCATCTTAATCCTGTTCTTCTACACAGTCATCGTTGTCCTCTCCGTCACCCACAGAGCAGCAGTGACGGTTCCCCTCATCCCAGTCCTACTCAATGTGCTCCACAACGTCATTCCTCCCGCCCTCAACCCCGTGGTCTATGCGCTCAAGAACAAGGAGCTCAGACACGGCTTATATAAGGTTCTTAAGCTGAAAGTCAAGGACAACTAACACATAGAAGATGCTCACGTCTCCAGATATGTCTCCAGATACCTGCCCAATAGGACATCTAATGAGTGCCTAATGGAGAAGAACAGAAAGGTGGTCACTCTGAAGCTTTTTGCTTCTTATAATGACTCTGTGGCACCGCCTCAAGGTTAAGATAAAGCAACGGTGATGGTCCTATTTGAAATCGTTGGGTTTCAAGCAAGGGTTTACACAAAAGGAGGAAGGTATAGGCGTTTGTTGTGCCATTGTGTTTGTTGAGATGTGTGTTGATCCCAGGGAAACGTACCTGAACTATGACACTTGAGTCTCCTCATTGCTCTCTTTTCACCTTCCTTACCTCTTCTGTGTCTTGTCCGCATTCTTGTTTGTGCTTTGCAATGGCCTTCTCCATTCTTCACCTGATCAGGGCTAAAACGCTCATTGTGAAAAACGTTCCTATTCAAGACTTCAAAATATTATAGAATCAGTTAGAATTTTTCCCCCATTACAAAGGCCTAGCCAAGCATGTTCCATGGTTGCTTTGTGAATGCCTTGAGGACTTGAGACGCTGGGTGTGAGGACTCGGAAATGCTCCGAGGAGGGAGAATAACAGCGACGCCTTAGTCTTTAACCCTGTCTTTCAGTCTAAACCTGGAAGACCCCTTGCTGGTCCCGCTCAAGGAGGACACAGTTTGGAGGCATTAGCCTGCGGTGGCCTCTCTTGCCCGGAAAAGCAATAAAGCTCTTCTTTCTGTTTCACCCACAACTCTGTCTCTGAGACCTAACTGGGGCTGGGGTACAGAGGCTACTTTTAGGCTCCAGAATTTGGGGGCTTGGCCTGGATCTTGCTTGTGGTCAGGAGGCCCCCACAGGGGTCCCCCGGCTTGATCAGATGCTCCGAGTTCGTCCTCCTCGCAGCCAGCCTCTTTCAGGAAGGCAGAGGGTTGGAGGCCTCCTTCAGAGGCCGGATGGCCCGGGACACTTGGGGAAAGGCCATGCCCCAGTCATGCCCGTTCTGCCATGCGGGAAGTAGGAACTCCAGCGTGGGGATGGCAGGCGGAGGAGAGACCACCCTAGCAGCTGCCAAGGCCCCCTTCGCCTCAGGGATGCGCCTCTCTTCCTCCCACCCACATGAGCCCTACATCCCACTTTGAGGGCAGGAGGAAAGCAGTGTCTGAAAACCTTGCAGCAGCTCTGTCGGCATCTGGGTAAGTCCGCCAGTGTGCACTCTGGGGCCCCTGGGACATGGCTCTGTCTGGGCAACTCTTGGTCCCGTGTGGGCATTTGTTTGTTTGTTTGCTTCTGACATTCCACCTGGTCTGTAAGGTACCATTTGGGCTGCGGTCCCGGGCTTAGAGGGACTTGGAAGCCAAGCTGAGCCTTGAGCTGTCTGACTCTGCTTTTCGGGCTTGAGGCGTCCATCTGCTGGTGAGGATTCTGGGTTTCTTCCCATGCGCATGTAGATTGGACTTCAATGAAATGTGGGAATCACTTCCTCTTCAATTCCATCGGATAGCCCCTTGTGAAAAACCGTGGCAAACTGGTCAACCTGTAGTGATAAATGTATGAGTAAGGAGAAATTCAACTTAAACTATGTGGCTACGATATCCTTTAGACTCCGGAGAAAATCGGTTGAGTTAAAACACTTCTGAAATTTCAAAACTTGCTCTTTTTGTATATGCATTAGAGAAATCTTGCCTGATAACTTTCTTTTCCAGAGTTCTGACCCTGAGAGAGCAAATAGATGCTTGGGGGAAAGCATGCAGTTAACCCTTGTCATGCCCTAGGTATCCAAACAGAGCCAACTTTGCCTAAGACTTTGAGTTAATTAGTAGACGTTCCAAGCAGAAGGGAAAAGAGAGAGAGAAAGGAGAGGGAAGAGGCTTTTCCATTCAAGGAGGTAAATTCAACTTATCCCGAGGGCTATTTTTGGTCTTGCCTTCGCCAGGTGAATTGCCACGTCAAGTGCAATCACGAGTCCCTATGTTTCCATGTGCATGTTCTTTACTGTTAAAAAGAGGAAGTTGCATTTGAACAAATAGTGGAGGAAATTGCTAGATGTCACCGTTTTGACTTTCTCCTGCAGGAATCAGATTTTGTTCTGTGTGGGTATATTTGCATTTGTCTTGCAGGCACAAGTGTGTGCCAGCTATGGGGAACTCCGTTTAGTCTCCTAAAGACAGCCCCTTGAGCTGCAGTCTTCAGAATGAAACCACTTTCAATCACAAACCAGTGAAATGTATGAAAGATGGCTTTCCTTTGTAAGACAGCCTGGGCATGATACATCCTAGATCAAATTTTAAAATAAGCTCCAAGCTCTCTCTCTGCTTAAATATGTGTATGTCTCTGAATGTACCTTTGTGATACAATGAGCTCTGTCTCCTTGGCTTAGAGACAAGTAAACACAAAGAAGCAGCTCTAAATAAAAGAGAATTGAAGCTAAATGAACTTAAGGTTTCCATGATCTGGGAAATACTTAGCGTTAATATCTGGTGTTAAAGTGAGTCTAAGTTTGTTGCTGAAGCCCACTTTTTTCATATAGACATGTTTTTAGAGTCATCAATATTAGGAATAATACTTTTGCTGTACCTAAGTTTACTGAAAGTCAGGAAGTTCATACCATATCTGTCACAGCATTTGTCTGCCAGGACATTTATTTGGTGTAATGACGTTGTAGAGTAATAAAATGGAGGTCAATGAGAGGAAACTCTTCAATGAACTCTTTAAAATAAAATAATTGTGTTTGAGAACTATCGACTTTAATCCGTTTTTCCAGATTTGTGGTAACTTGAAATGCTACACTTTTACTCAATGAGCAGGTGATGAAGACTCAGGAAAGGTCTGGGTCATGTAGGAGATGAAATGCTGGACACTGATGCTGCACAGATTCCAGCTTGTCTACCTTTGTTTTCTAGTAAGAGGGAAACTAAAGACGTCTGTTTATTGAATATGCATCTGTACCTCATAAAAGAGACATTTGGTTTGGGAAAATGCCCGTTGTGAGAGATTATGGAGTATGTTCTGAAGTTTGCTAATCGGAGGATGCCAATATCACATCAAGTTCGCAGTTGCTTTCTTCTTGGCTTTCACTAAAGCTTACATTTTTTAAAGGTAAAAATTGTAATATGTGCTTAAAACGACCAAACTAGTCAAGGAAGCATTTCAGTGTGTAAAACCAATAAAATATATGCTTGTCCGTAATAGGAGATACAAAGATTGAAATTTGTTTGTGTGTTGACCTCTCGGTCACGAGAAGCAAGTTTTCTTGGAACATGCTGTCTCTGGGAACAAACTGTGTGAATTTCTTCATCGTTGGGTGATTCATACTTGCTTTCAAATCCTTCATGACTTTGATTATGTGAGTGTATCATTCCACAATGTGACCAAATATTATACAAGTTTTGATATTTTTAACAAACTTCCCAAGTGTCAAGTTCTAATTAAATTTTTTCTCCAGCGAATTCTGAGGTAACTCAGAGGGCCACCGAAGCATTTCAGAACAATTTGAAAGTCACCTGAAGGTTTTGGACAGCTTTTATTACAGGCAGAGCATTATCAAGTAAAAGGTAACAACCGCAGGATAGTTCAAGATGATACCACATGCAGCTAAAGTCCACTCCACTTACACAAAAGAAGGAAAACCAATTGACCCCTCCTTGTCAGACTGGTGCCATCCTGACGTCCTTGTGACATGGTCCCAGTCTCCTCCCAAACCAGAAAACTTAAAGTGGGTCACCGACAGCTATAAAGAAACAGTAAGGGCCAGGAAAAATCCAAGAAGGCCCCTTGGCTTTTCCTGGCTCCCGGCAAACCTCGTCTTTATCGGACAGGTTAAAACGTTCCTTGGCTGTTGGGCTGGTGCCCTCCCAGGAAAAAGGGAAGTGGTTACAAACTGGACTCAGAACAGAACTCACTTAGGAGAGAGTCAATACACTGCTCAATATGAACTCAATTCTTGGTCTGGCCTATTACTGGTTTTAATCTATGTTTTTCAGCTGCAGAGAGTCTATTCCCCTCAAGGCGTCTATGCCTTACAGCAAGTTGAGAATTCACACGTGTGGGTGAAAATAGAAGACTTTTCTTTTCTCTCTGCCTAGTCGCTCCAGAAACCGGAAACCACTGGGTTCCCAGCAGCTTCATCAGGGACTTGAAAGACCGTCTCCTGACTTGTAGGGGAATCTCCAGATACGTGGGCCACCTCTAAAAGGAAAACGTCTGCCCAGGCAAAATCTAATGTCAACCACTAGGTGTGGCTTCTTGACCTTGAGAGGCCTTTGGGGGATGTAGTCTGAGAATCTTTTTGAAGAATTACTGCGGAGTTGGTGTGACAAAGCCTATAGGGGCAATGGGCCAAACCTATTTTGAAAATGAATTAGTCTTTGTTTACCTCTGTTTAATGGATATGAGGATAATTTTTTTAAAAACTAAATTGTTTCAACGGCATTAAATTCTAGGTCTCTTCATTGAAGTCTGTGTTTGTGAAAGTTACTGTGTCAGCCACACTTTGCCCTGATGTTCAGAAGGAGAAAGAGTTACCTGGTGGAGATTTGATCCATGAGGATAACCACTCCTGGTGTGTTTCTGCCTGTCTTAAGTCTATTGCTAAAAGCACATGGCCACTGTGTGTGTGTGACCATTGGGTGTCTACCTGCCCTTCCTCGCTAAAGGCCTCCATATCCCAGCCCCTCCCTCGCTTCCTTAGAGCGGTTTCCTCAGGGTAGCTGGAGATGCTGCCTCCGGGACTTAGGGCTTCCTTTTGCCCCAAATAAAAGTGAACTCTCAACTCTCAGGTTGCGCATATCCTTTCAGTCAGCAACTTAGGAATTAGGCCTTGATGCAGCTCTCTTTTCCCTTCTTTAGACACCTAGAAACAGCCTTTCTAATGGCTCCTTTAGTCAGCTTGATCACTTTACACCAAGGAGGCCATCTCGCTCTCAGGACCCCATGTGCCATAGGCCCGAGACACCAGAGGCTGTGGGTTCAAATACTTGAACTCTCCCGAATAGGTGATCCATGGAATCAAAACCCAAGTTCGTCGTTGGCAGGGACTGGAGGGGCAGGTCAATACGTGGTGACTGAGTAACAGTTATGGAGGGTTTCTTTTAAGCAATGGAAGTGTCCTGCTGTTACATCGTGCGAATGAGTGCACAACGTTTTGAACGAAGTAACAGGCACTCAGTTACACATTTTTTTTGGTCTCTTTAGGGCTGTACCTGTGGCCTATGGAGGTTCCCAGGCTAGGGGTCAAATCGGAGCTGTAGCTGCCACCCTATGCCACAGCCACAGCACCACAGGATCCAAAGTGCATCTGTGCCCTACACCCGAGCTCACAGCAGTGCCAGATCCCTAACTCACTGAGCAAGGCCAGGGATCAAACCCACATCCTCATGGCTACTCACCTGGTTTGCTAACCACTGAGCCACGAGGGGAACGCCTCGATTATACCTTGTTAGTGATTTAAATAATTATTCTATGGCAAGAGACTTTTGCTTTAATAACAACTGATACAGTGTAAAGAGCACTGTGCTAAAAATGTCCTCTCTCTCTGGTCATGTGTATATACATATGTATTAGGAATGTGCTTCAGTGAATTGTGTAACTACATATTATGCACATTTATTTAATCATGATATTGCTGAATAATCACCCCTTGAGTTACTTACCTGTTAAGGTCCTTTATAACGACAGCATTTATGTTTCAATATCGCACCGCCCCCATTTTTGTCCAAAATCATATGTAGGAAGTTTATACCAAGAAATGTATCAGCAGTTACCTCCACATTACGTAATTTCAAAGGTGCAATTTATCTCCTTCCAAAATCATGTTTATTTTTCCAACGAATGAACACTATAGGTCCTGCTTTCAATATCTTGTTACAGGTTACAAGACTAGAATCAGCATGGGTTTTATTGGTTCTTTGCTATCATCCCATCATCATTACTCCATATACACTTAGGCGTCTCTTCTAAATACCCCCAGCTTAATATTTGTACAAGTACATCCGAACTGCTGGCAAACTCCCACAAAGCCACCACGTTCATCCCCATCCTCACTTGAACGAAAATGTTGGCGAGTAAAACGACGTGTGGACGTGTGCGGGTGAAACTGAAACCTTCGGAAACCCCGTCAGTGCTTTCCAGGTGTGTCCCACACAGCCTTCGCTCCCACCAGGAAAGAGACAAACCGCCTTAAGAAACACTAACGTCTTTCATACTCATTAAAAGGAAATTGGGTTCACTCTCACTGCCTCGTGTGTATCACTCTCACGCAAGCACAGAGATATCGAAACACATAGATAAATTTCGTCTCTCCTTCGTCCAGTATGGGAGAGGCTGCAAAGGGAACTTTCCACTCTTCCTCCTCCACTAGGGGGCCGCTTAATTCCCAGACCAGCACCAGCATCTCTGGTGTTTTGTGATACTCGCCTGGGGACAGAGGACACACGTTCAAGCTATTTCGTTCACTAGGACAAACATCAGGAGACTAGTAGCCCAAGACTGCAAATGTACATATCCTGCAGAGTCGTACTTTCTTCATCAGGATCCGGCACAGCTGGAGCAGGTGGCCTTCAGCTCACAGGTCTGCCATCCAGAGACAAAGGTACTACAGCAAACACAATAGGGGAGTGGAGATGAGCCCTTTCTCATTCTGTGGACAGAGAATGCATGGGGATTGTTCCTGGAAGTACATGAATTGGCTATGTGCATGACTTAAGATTGGATTCCATCTCCCTAGCTGAAGGCAGAAGGATTAAGGAAGAGTGGGTTTTCATGGAAAAATGTTCAATTCCCCAGGTGTCCAATTGCAATAAACACACTTTGGTTTTCCAGGCTTATTATAAATACCTACTTATTTTCCTAAGCAAGTAGGAGACTTTGGTTAGGTGGTACTGAGTGTTAAGCATAAGTCACCCCCAGGACGAGAAGAGTGAAGCGATAGCCATGACGTGTTCGTGGTTGAAGGTTAAAAGAGTCGCCAGGTGTGCATCAGCGTTGCCCCCCTGTGCATCCCAGAAATTTGAACCACAGAATGTTCAACTATTGTGGCTTTGTGTTGTGTACTTCCTATTTAGGGCTTGCAGAGAAAAGAAAGTAATCAGCATGTTTCTGGTAGGAACGGATCATAAAAATATGCCTTCGGTTTTCAAGTTCAAGTATGGATGTTTATATCAGGTGTACCTATGTCCAATATAAGAGACATAACGGGCCTTCCGTCACAACACCGATCTCAGACGCAGTGTGTTTTGATTTCATGTCCTCTGTACTGATGACGAGGTGCCTGTCTGGACGGTCCCCAGAAGCAAAAGTATGTCCACGGAGGGGACACTGATGCAAAGTCAGAATCCCCTGGACTCAGAATACTGAGATGTATCAGCTACTCTTGTTCTCTGTTGGCGCAGTTTGTCTCTAGACTGTTCATGCGCATTTTTTAGACATTTTATACTTTCCTCACTGGAGAAAATAAGTTACGCTAACTACGCTAACATAACCCAGAGTTCTATGAAAATTAACTCATATTTATGAGTATCATCAAATTCCCAAGTTCTTTGATCAAAAGAGGTTTCCTGATGTTCTATCAACTAATATGTTACTAAAGTATTTTCAGACAGAAAAGCTACTGCTCTGCGTCTATGCATTGATAGCAATGTCAAACTTAAGAAGCAGGCTCTGGCATCAGAGGGCTTTCCTCTTGTCCAGCCCCAGTGTCTTACCCGGTGGAAGAATACGACCAAGGTTCTGACTTTCCTTAACACTCTGTATCTTAATTGTGAGAAGGCGCATGTACCGTTGTCGCCACAAATGCAGACTCTGTACACCGGCACCAATTAAGTCTCCGAGACCGAGTTCTTTGAGGAAGAGAAAGAACAGGCTTACTGCTTTGCGAGGCAAAGGAGGACACAGCAGGCTAGTACCTCAGAACCATGTCCTCTCTTGCAAAGAGAAAGCAAAGAGGGACAGAGGTTGGGCTCAGCAGACAGGGTGCCCGACCGTGGTGTCTATCGTAGTTTTCATGCACAGCTCATTTCAGAGTCATCAACACTGGGGTCAGTCGGTCCGGGGAGGGCTTCTGGTTGTCTGTGGGAGGAGCGTTTCCTGACCTGCCTTCTCTCTGGAATGAAGCTCACCTGTAGGGAAGGGGTGTCAGGGAGGGGTTCAATTACAAAAGGAAGCGCTGGGTGCGACACAGCTCGAAGTAGAAAGTAACCATTAGGAAAAGAAAGCAGTTTAGCCAGGAAGAGGTCGTTGGGGGAAACCAGACATTAGGTGCCAGCTAACTCTAACTAGAAGGTAAATCTGAGTAGGAAGGTAGTGGGCCAAGGCAGGACGTAACAAAATGAAGGCTGCATTAACCCGTTTTTAGTGCTACCTGTATTTCCTAATAGTTAATGCCTGAGTCAGCCTTTTAAGACTTGGGGGCCAGGCAGAACGGAGAGGCTAAAGGAAAGAACTTTTGGTTTAAAATTCAAAGATTTATGGTCTGGAGCATGGTTTCAACATGACCTGCTTTATGGAGTTTTTGTGATAATTAGTGCAGCTAACACGCAAAATGCGTTATCCCAGGTTCTGTTTCATTAGAAGAGTCCAGGAAATGTTCATGGTAAGATGAGAACTGCAAGGATGAGGACTCCTCTCCTTCAAGACCAGGAAACAGGCAACGTCCGGGAGAGTATTCAGAGTCCTCACCCTGAATGTTTCTCCTCTTGGTGAAGATGTTCCAGGAGCTCAGCGGTGCCAACAGCTCGAAGGTCCAGGTCTCTGAGTTCGTTCTGATGGGTTTCCCAGGCCTTCACACCTGGCAGCACTGGCTCTCTCTGCCCCTGGCGTGGCTCTACCTCTTAGCTCTCAGTGCCAACATCCTTATCCTGATCGTCATCAAGCACGAGGCAACCCTGCACCAGCCCATGTACCACTTCCTGGGCATCCTGGCGGTGGTAGACATGGGCCTGGCCACCACCATCATGCCCAAGATTTTGGCCATCCTGTGGTTTGATGCCAAGGCCATCAGTCTCCCTGAGTGCTTTCTGCAGATGTATGTCATACATTGCTTTGTAGGCATGGAGTCGGGCGTCTTTGTCTGCATGGCTGTGGACAGATATGTAGCCATTTGTCGACCACTACACTACACATCCATAGTTACAGGATCTTTTGTGGCCAGAGCAACGGTGTTCATGGCACTGAGAAACTGCTTACTTACCATCCCAGTGCCTGTGTTGGCTGCCCAGAGACAATTCTGCTCCAGAAACGAAATTGAGCACTGTCTGTGCTCGAATCGTGGGGTCACCAGCCTCGCCTGTGATGACAGGACCATCAGCAGCATGTACCAGCTCCTTCTGGCTTGGACACTCATGGGAAGCGACTTGGGTTTGATTATGTTGTCATATGCTTTGATACTTCACTCTGTGCTGAAGCTGAACTCAGCCGGAGCTGCATCCAGGGCCCTAAGCACCTGCACGTCCCACCTCATCTTAATCCTGTTCTTCTACACAGTCATCGTTGTCCTGTCCGTCACCCACAGAGCAGCAGTGACGGTTCCCCTCATCCCAGTCCTACTCAATGTGCTCCACAACGTCATTCCTCCCGCCCTCAACCCCGTGGTCTATGCGCTCAAGAACAAGGAGCTCAGACACGGCTTGTATAAGGTTCTTAAGCTGAAAGTCAAGGACAACTAATGCCTAGAGGATGCTCACTTTTCTCATTTATCCAGATACCTACCCAACATAATAATCAATGAGTGTTCAATGGGAGAAAAGCTAAGGAAAGGAGTCACTCTGCAGATTTTCATTTATTATAATGAATCTGTGGCAGCAACTGAAATTTTTTAAAAAGTAACATTCATATTTGAAATCTTTGGGTTTCAAGCAAAAAATTAATCAAAAGCTCTTACCTGATGATGTTCATTGTATCATGAGGTCCATGGGAAAGTTAAGTGAAATATAACACCTGAAGTTCCTCGTCGCTCTCTTTTTGTTTCACTTACCTTTCCTATGTCTCTTCTGTATCCTTTTTTTCTTCCTTCAGGATGCTTTTCTCCATTTCTAAGCTTACAAGGAACAACATACTGATTGCGAAAATCTATCATATTCATTAGTTCAATATATTTTAGAATCAATTAGAATCTTTGTCCCCATTTCAAATGCCTAGGAAAACACTGTCTGGATTTCCTTTGATAAATCCTTTCTGGAACAATTAACCATTATGTAAGAGCTATTTCCTTCAGGCATTAATTAATAAGGGAGCCTACATAAGATACTTGGATACCAGCAAAATGATAATTAAAAATCATGAGATTTGGAATTCTCACCATGGCACAGTTAGTTAAGAATCCAACTTGAGTTGCCTGGGTCAATGTGAAGGCATGGGTTCCATCCCCGACCTGGCACATTGGGTTAAAGAATCCAGCATTGCAGCAGCTGTTGTGTAGTTTGCAAATGAATCTATGATTCACCCCCTGGCCTGGTAATTTTCATATGCCACAGATGCGGACATATAAAATATGATAATAAAAAATAAAAATCATGAGACCTGTGCACTTTTAATGGACTATCACAATATTGCAAAAGCTGAATGTCTAGAAAAAAACTGAATGTCAACGTAAATAGAAGTCTCCCTAACTTTGTAAAACTTTAAAAAGTATATGTAATTGGAGAAGTTTCATGCTTTCTTATTTTGAACTCAGGGCTTCTCGAATTAATCTACTGTAGAGCTTGTGTACCTGGAAGGTGACTCCCACAGGTTCTATGCTGATAAATTGAGAAGGAGTCTAAGGGCAGTTTCCAGAAAGAGGAGGAATATTACTGGGAAATGAGCACTGAGGAAACAAAACAAACAAATCCCTCGATGTAATTTATATTGTGTGGGGATACATGCTCATAATTACAAAGTGAACAAAATATATTGCATGCATTATGAATGAAAATATCAGAACTTTTCTTTCATATTTCCAATATCATAGTTATACAATTCTTTAAAATTTTTCAAAGGTTATAACCAAAAGACCCTGTTCATTTTCAAGATGAGTTTTGGTCATGTTTAAGCCTTTGATTATT
The DNA here is from genome assembly GCF_016906955.1 of Phacochoerus africanus. Lineage (NCBI taxonomy): Eukaryota > Metazoa > Chordata > Mammalia > Artiodactyla > Suidae > Phacochoerus > Phacochoerus africanus. The sequence continues at coordinate 3,600,051 of NC_062554.1, read as the reverse complement.
CTGTCCCAGAATATTCTTTTTTTTTTTTTTTTAAGGAGGATTGATCTAGTTAAAATCATTGTCTCTCTTCAACCAAACTATTTAGGAAATTCTCCATATCATCTTAGCGCCAATTCAAATCTGTTTTTTACTTTACTATTGTTTATTTATTTACCTTGCCACTCATTTAACTGTTAAATTGACATAGGTTGCAGAAAAATACAAGTAAGAAGAAAAATATATATATAATTAGTGAAAATCAGGCCAAGTAAAATATGAAAAGGGAAATATTATCTGATTACAGAAACAGAAATTCATGTCATGCTTCTTAAAAATTGCTACAATGTGAATTCAAATTTTCCTTCAACCATTTTGTCTACAAAAAAGAAGAGACTTCTGAATTATTAGTTTTATAAAAGCTTGATTGAAACAACTTGTTCTGGAAAGGCTCAATGTTTCCGATGCTGAGCTGGGAGAATTTATTTTTCATAAGACCTAACCAATAGAGCCCATTGTCATAACTTATGGCATTTTCTGTAATAAAAACAATTGACTTTTCTTTTTGTTTCATATAGTGTCCTGCATATGATGCTGAGTTGGGAGAATTTATTTTTCATAAGACCTAACCAATAGAGCCCATTGTCATATCTTATGGCATTTTCTGCAATAAAAATAATTGACTTTTCTTGTTGTTTCATATAGTGTCCTGCATATGATGCTGAGTTGGGAGAATTTATTTTTCATAAGACCTAACCAATAGAGCCCATTGTCATAACTTATGGCATTTTCTGTAATAAAAATAATCGACTTTTCTTGTTGTTTCATGTGGTGTCCTGCATAACAAGAAATGAAGATTCAGTAAAGACAATTTTATAAGGATGCGATGTTGACATCATTGTGGTTCTGGTCTAAAGTTCTCTGTTATTCTTCCATTTAAGTATAAATTTGCAATTATAAAGATGAATGCAAGGATTGGATTTCCTTCAGTCAATCCTTTATCACATCTACCTGGACTATTTTATGTATTCAGTGTTATCAATACTAGTGGAATTAGGGGTACAGCTAGCATAGTGTGTTATTAATCAAGGGATAATTCACATTGTTTGTTAATCAACTAGTTAAGTGATAGTTAGAGGCTTGACCTCAAATCAGCCAAAAGACCTCTCATTTGCATTATCAGAGAACCTTTCTAATTCTCACAATATAGGAGTTCATATCTTAGCGTATATGTCCATTAAACATCCGTCTGGAATTCTGGAACAAATATCCCATGAAAATATTAATGATATTTATTTCTTTATCAATAGCATTTTAGCTTAATGCCAAATATACTACATTCTAAATGAATAAACTTGACTGAACAGTTATTCTTCACTTTGAATTTAACTTATAATTTATTATTATTGAGTTATAATTTATGTCACAAATAACACATACATAGCTCATTGAGAGTGTCAACTAAAAAAAAAAAATACATGTGTAACCTAAAAGTTGAGCGTTAAGTTTTATTCTGGGCGAGATGAGGATTTAAGCCCAAGAGGCAGCATCTCAAGTAACCCTGAGAAAACCTGCTCATCTGAATGAGTGGGGAGCTAGAATGTATAGGAATTTTGCAACCAAGGGCAAGTAGTAAGAGCAAAAGATTACTGCTATTAAAAGAAGACAGGTAGCTCAAGGATTTTAGAGCTTTTCTAGTGTAGGAAGATGCAAAGGCTGGGCTCACTGAAATTGTTCCTTTGAAAGGCACCTCAGCTGTCTAGGGCCGGTATCCTGTGTTCTTGCATCCTGAGTTTTCCTCAGGGCTCACCCTCCGGAGTGGCTAGAGTCTGATGGCTGCTAGATGGCAGGTATTGTCTCCTTTCTGAGTTCCCTCAGGGCTCGCCAGCTCTGCTCACTGTCTGAGGTGGCTGAAATCACTGACATTCTTGTTTACTGATATGGCAGGTAATATTTTATTTTTCATGAGGTTTTTGATACGTAGTTTCTCCAGAAGATACAAGTCGAGCGGAAGAATCTTGAGACTCGAAGGACTACACCCACTGAGCCCCACATGACCATCTGGAGAAGTTTCAGGTCTGCTTTTAGATCCCATCTGATTCATATTGAGCCGTAGGGTTGCATTCAACTTCAATGAGAGAGCAAAGCCGGGATGGCTCAAGTCAAGACCACAGTTTGCTCTTAGCAACGTACTGTGTTTTAACACACGATAGAGCTCAGAGCGATGGAAACAAAAAGAAATAAAAGTTTCTTACACTAGATCCCTCAGGAGCGGACAAGAGGATAATTTAAAATATAGCTCAATAAAATAAATTTCTGAATCTTAATGAATGTCTGATATGATATGTGTCATCTTTTCAATTCAAATATGAAATAAAACATATGTATTCTCTTTAGGCTCGTTTTTCATTAATAACATTCATTTTATTTGCGTTCCTGTTGAAGATTTGAGTTCATTCCATCACAACAAACTGGGGGTCGGCAGATCCTCATTTTTCCTGAACGCAGATCCCTATTTCCTGCGATACTAAAACTAAGCCAAAGATCTTACTGAGTAGAGAAAAGCCCGCGTCTGCACTGAGGCAAAAAATGAAACATGTTTTCAAAATGACCTCTAAAAACAGTACGAGAACAATTTTTTCATGGCTCTCTTCACTTCTAGATTTGAACCTTTTCTTGAAAGAGACTGTTGCCAGGATGCGGCCTCTGCCCACCGGTGCCAAATAGAGACATGGAGACGGAGTGTTGGGCAAAAGAGAAGAAAATAGCTTTATTGCTTTGCCAGGCAAAGGGGGGTCACCGCAGGCTAATGCCTCAAAGACGGTGCCCCCCTTAGGGGAGCTTGGGAGGTGGTTTTATAGTTTGGGGAGTGAAAAATACGGCCACAGATAAGGACCGGGGCAGAGGAAGCTTATGTTGTTTTCAAAGCTGGTGCTCAGTGGTCTGGTGGTCTTCTTTCCAGAATAAAAAAATGCTTCATTAACATCTTCCATGTGTTGCGGGTTTTACTTCTGCAGAAGAACACAAAGATAGTGTTACATCTACTCCTTGAAGAGGGACCAGGGCCCTGCCCCCAAAGCTGCACTATTGTCTCTTGACAGCTCCTCTCCATCCCTGCCCTTCCCCGAAGGGCAACTGTTTGAACCCGCCCTTTGGAACTCAGGGAAGGTCCTGGAGGCTGACGTTTATTCCCTAAAAATAAGAAAAGGGGGGGGGGAGTGGGCACAGAAAGGCTCGTGTGCCCAGGAGCCCATGGGGCCCTGCTTGGTGTCAAGACTGTAAGGTTTTCATCTATGTAAAGTCAGCATTATTGTGTAATGCCTTTTCAACATAGTTTTGATTAAGAGAATACGTTTCCGCTATAACTTTTTGCCACAATGAGTTCATTACCTACCCTATTGTGGCAATCGACTAAAATTTTTGAGACGCTAATATGAAACTCAAACATTGCAACTTTGAGGTATAAAAAACACACAGAAGAGAAGACAAGTCAAGACTACACAACCTGATTTATCATGGAGAGAAAGGAGGACAAGAAATGTATTTTCCAGCATGGAGATTGCTCCGTTCACGATCCTGCCCAGTGATAACATAAAAAGTAACCACTTGCTTGACTTCTATCAACACTGATGAGCTGTTTTTCTGCTTTTGAACTTTATAGACATGCCATTTTGTTATTAACTCAGCAGTCTGTATATAAACGTTTGTTAATTCTTACACTGCAATGTTATCCATATTTCCTAAAATTACAGCATTATTCTTGTAGGCATCCTGGTTCTATCTTTTTTTCCCCCTTTTTTTCTTAGCAGCAATTTGGAGAAAAGTAAATGACCAAATCAATATTTTCCAACTTTATGACACATGCATAAATTTTTTTTTTTCTGCTTTTTAGGGCCGCACCCATGGCATATGGAGGTTCCCAGTCTAGGGGTTGAATCAGAGCTACGCAGCTGGCCTATGCCACAGCCACAGCAATGCCAGATCTGAGCCACATCTGCGAACTGCACCACAGCTCATGGCAACATCAGATCCTTCACCCAATGAGCGATGCCAGGGATCGAACCCACAACTTCGTGGCTCCTGGACAGACTCATTTCCACTGTGCCACAAAGGGAACTCCACCATGCATCATTTTATAATATCAAACATTTGTCATTTGGAAATCTCAGCTCACTGCATCATGCAGATCTCCCCAATGTTGATACAGTTTATTTTTACAATAATAATCACACATCATACAGACTCTGGAAAACCCCTTTGTGCTTTAGTAAAAGAATGAAACTGAAAAGGGAAAATAATATCTTAATATTTATGTGAGAATTGTTGAACCTCATAGATTCTCCCAAATGGTCTTGAGGTCCTCAGGGCTCCACAGACATCTCGACATGTCTTGCGTTAGATGTTCCAGGGGTGAAAGTAGAGGAAACAACATAGCTGACGGATGATCAATGAATCAGGAAAAAAAACACATCATCACTGAAACTGACATAGTACAGTGGAGAGATTACATCTAAGATGCTTTCCCACGCCTGGTAGTTGTGAGCATCGTTTATGTAGGATTCATCGGTGTTATAAGTAATTTTATTCAACAGAGAAAAAAGCCCTGACGTCAGTACATAAGGGAGGAAAAGCAATTCAATATTCAGAAACAACAGAGGTGTTCTGAGTCATATACTGCATTTATTATTTTTGTCATTTGGAAATCTCAGCTGTATATTACACATTTTCTTCATTTCTTGAGTAACTCGGTCTGCGTGACTTTTTACAATATGATTAGCTACAATTAGCTTCCTAAATGCTATTCTTATAAAACCCATGACTGCCATTATTACCTGTATATTATCAATATAATTCATAAAACGAATGTTGGCTTCAAAGACGACCCAGTCTGGGAAGTGTCCCAAAGGGCAATCCCATTTTTTATCGATAAGGAGAATTACAAATACAAATAAAACACTCAAGAACCCTCCTAAAACGTTAAGAAAATATCTTACATAGATACAGTAGAGGAACGTTGTAGCGAGCCAACATCAATGACTTGGTTAAACTTAATGATGGAGAAAAAGAAGAGAAAGCACTGGAATATAAACCCAGAATTATCAATAAATTTTCCCACTGTGGTTGCAAAAAATAGCTCATGAAAAATATAATAATTGTGTGAGATCACAGGTGAGTCTCTTCTTTGCCGTTTTTCTGTCATCTTCTGCCTAATTTCAGGAGTCTGAATCTTTGCGCTTTACTCACCCCGGAGGAGCTTTATGACATTGTCTCGGATCTGCTTTGTCTTTACTCCATAAACAACGGGATTCAGAGTTGGGGGAAGAAGGAGGTAAAGATTAGCCACAATGATGTGAAGAGAAGGGGGGATGGTGTGTTCCCCAAAACGGTGGGTAAAGAAAGTGAAGAAGGCTGGAACGTAAGTGACGATGATGGCAGATATATGGGCAGTGCAGGTGCCGAAGGCCTTCTGCCGAGCATCTGTGGATGAGAGACTGACCACTGCCCGGAGGATCATGGTGTAAGACACAGATATACAGCAGATGTCAAACACTCCAATCAGGAGAGCAACCAAAAGACCGTAGATGACATTGATCTTGATGCTGGCACAGGATAACTTCACCACTGACATGTGGTCACAATATGTATGGGATATAACATTGCTTTGGCAGAAGGACAAGCGCTTGACCAAGAATGGAAAAGGAATCATCAGCAACACACCTCTCAGGAAGGTGGCAAGCCCAGCTTTGGCAATAACAGGGTTAGTGAGGATGGTGGCATAACGCAAGGGGTAGCAAATGGCCACATAGCGGTCCAGAGCCATGAGCATGAGCACACCAGACTCCACACCTGTGAACCCATGGACAAAAAACATCTGTACTAAACAAGCATTGAAGTCTATTTCCTTGAGACGGAACCAGAAGATGCAGAGTGCATTGGGCAGAGTCGTGGTGCAGGTAAGGAGGTCAATGAGGGACAGCATTGCCAGAAAAAGATACATCGGGCGATGTAGGGACTCTTCGTGATGAATGAGGTACACGAGGCCGAGGTTTCCCACGAGGGAGATGATATACATTGTGCAGAATGGGAGGGAGAGCCATACGTGTACTCTTTCCAAACCAGGAATTCCATTCAGAATAAAAAATTGGGGGGGCACATATGAATTGTTGGAAACCAGCATGGCTAACTCAGTAAAGAACTTCTATTTTTCCATCGATCTCTATCCTGAGGAGAAGAAATCTAAAAAATAGAAATTTAGTTCCCTAGATCATCCTTGAGAAGGCAGACAACTCTGTAACAGAATTACATTTGTAATAGTACCAACAATTTTGAATAAGAGTGACTATGAAAATATACAATATATGGAATAACGGTATATTACAGGAAATATTTTTAAAGTTTATAAATGATCTAAGCGTAATTTTAAAGCCGTAACCACAAAGTTGTAGTGTTTGTTTTGTCATCAAGTAGAAGAAGAAACTGAGTCAAAGGAAGCTCAAATAATGTCAAATGTCACAAAACTAGATTCAGGGACAGAAATAATATTCATATATTGCCCTAAAATTCCTGTAATGCCTTTACCCTACCCTACATCCTGGTTTGACAGAGTTTGTAGCTTATGATAGCAAGTTATAATTGCATGAAAATAGCCCAGTATTTATTACATTAATTTTATGCAGCAATATATGCTGGTATGGTTATGCATTCAAAATAAGATCTCATTCAAATTTCAACTCTTTCTATGCTATCTGTGTGACCGCATTCGTAAAGCCTCAGCTGATCATCTATAAGGCAAGGCTAATGATCCCTACCTCAAAGATTCTGGGAAAAATCAGAGCTCCCTGGTGGCCTATCCATTTAAGGACCTCAGATTGTCACTGATGTGGTACAGCATTGATCCCTAGCCTGGGAACTTCTGCATACCATAGACATGGCAAAAAAAGGGAAAAAAAGTTCTAAAAAAAATCAGAAGTTCATTTTACTCCTAGACTAGTATCTGACAGATTGGATACCTGGATGTGAGATTCAAGTATAGTGTCCTTGAAAGTCAATCTATCTGATTATTGTATGAAAGAAAAATAAGAAATCCCCTTTTATCAAAATACCCTGTAATCCTCCAAGTCATTGAGGGAATGTCTTTCCTTTCTGTTTTCAGCTCATTCTTCAGAGCTCGTTCTCTAGACTCTCCCTTTATTCTCTCTCTTGGAAATAGTTCCACTCTCACGACCTCAAGTACAGCGAACAGAAGATACCTTTCAGAGAATTAATTCAGAGGAAAGTCTGTTACCATTGTTGAGTCTCCCTTCTAAATGCGTACTGGATTTTCCATCTTACATTTTCACAGACGGTCCAAGACTTTCACCACGTCCAAGACTAAAACATCACTTAAGGAGTTCCCATTGTGGATCAGTGGTTAATGAATCCAACTAGGAACCATGAGGTTGCGGGTTCGATTCCTGCCCTTGCTCAGTGGGTTGAGGACCTGGCGTTGCCGTGAGCTGTGGTGTAGCTTGCAGAGGTGGCTCGGATCTGGTGTTGCTGTGGCTGGGGTGTAGGCCGGCGGCTACAGCTCTGATTCGATCCCTAGCCTGGGAACCTCCACATGCCACGGGAGCAGCCCTAAAAAAGACAAAAAAAAAAAAGAAAAAGAAAAAACATCACTTAAGTTCTATCCCATATACTCAAAGAAGCTCCAGCTTTGAGTCCGTTGTTTAGGTAGCGGTGTCACATCATCTACAACAGGCTCTGCCAACATCTTCGTGACCTTCTCCATCCTGCCTCTACCTCGTCTTGGGTATATTTCCCTATAATGTAACATGTCTCGGTTCTTACTCTGTTCAGGTCACTCCCACAAGTATATTATCTGTATTCTATCCTCAGATAAGGGGGAAAAAATCTGTATTTTATTTATATATTTATGTATTATTTTTTATTCTTAAAGTATAAAAATCTGTATTTTAAAATCCAGAAATATTTTTAACATAAGCCTTTCCTTCCTAGTACCACGCTTACGGTCTTTTAAAAACCACGCAGCTGTATCAGCTGATTTCTTTGCTTTGCCTCCGGTCTTTTTCCAATCAAATTTGTCCTATAGCATAATTTTGGAGACATTTTAATCCACTGCTTAATAATCTTCAGTGTCTTCTCCACAATTTGAGTACAGAGCTCAAATTTCATGATATGGTATTCAATAAATTAAAATTGAGGTCTGATCTTCTCTTTGCCATGTTATTTCTTTCCATTCCCTAAGTACCCCCAAAGTCCTGGATGACGAATTGTAAGGTCACCGTATCATAGCATTTTTTGCTTAAACATTGCTAACTACTTGCAAATCCCAAAATACTTCATAGATCTCAAGCCTATATTGACTTTGATCTATTACTTTCCCTTATTGAAACTCTCTCTCCCATATCCTTATCTTGATGTCTTCTTTGAATACTGAGATTGAAGGTCACTTCCTCTAAAAAGGACCGTTCATCCCATAGTCTAGGATAAAGTCTTGTGACAAAATTCCCTGACCCAGGGACAAGAGACTTAATTTGCTTGCGCAGAGCTATCAGCGATTAAATCAGAGTGAAATCTAGGCTTTTCCACCTCACACGTTACATCTGTTTCACGCCACCAAATTCTTTATAAAGTCTAACAAGCAGTGGATTGACCATTTATTTTCTCATTTTATTTGTTTTTATTTTTATTTGCTTGCTTGTTTTTTTTTTTCTGGCATAATAGATTTTGTGTTTCTAACCTGGGACCTGTACCCTTGTCTCTTACAATTTCTCCTTGCCCCGTCCTCCAGCCTTTGTCTTTGTAAAGAATAAGAGGATATTGTGTGGGCTGGTTCACACTGTCCTTTTCAAAGGGGAAGGTAATTTTTTTTAATAAGTTCTATGCAGACTTACCCTGAACCTCTCCCACTTCCTTATTTTTGCCTGTGGTTCTGGTGAAGTCATAGGGAGACAGACCTTAGAGAAGTATTGGAAGTACAAGGATAAAAGCTCAGCAAGGGAGATGAATGTCAAGGATTTTGCTGAGCATTGTGCTGGGCTTTTTTCAATGAAAGAGACACAATAACACACTGTAGGCCAAAAAGCACACCAGGCTCTGCCACCGCGGTGCCAGGCCATACCAACTCACCCTCCCTCTCGATGCCAATAGATTCCATTACCGGGTCCAAGCGTCTGGCCCTGCACGAGGCGACAGAAAGCACAGTGATCACCACGAACACGGCGGCTCCTGCCGTCTCCTCATCCCACACCCGGCAACCGTTTGGTGCAAAGCGTGTGCAGCAAACATCGTCGCCTCTGGCTGTTTTAAAACAGAAAACAGGCTTCTTTAGACAAGCGCTTGCTCTCCGCCCCCAGAAAAATCAGGATGAATCAGGTACTGCTTAGGACCCAGGAAGGCCAAGAAGGCTTGCTTTTTTACGTTTTTCCCGCATTTGTGCTATGTGTCTCTAGAGATGGACCAGGAGAACAGTGTTTTTTAGAGGAATTTAGGATCTGGGACACAGGAGAAAATTCTTGCAGGCATCTGAAGCATCTGTCTGCTCCATGATCTCCTGCCAAGGAATGTTAGGAAAAAAGCTGGATTCAGAAGAGAGAATTCTAGATTCTTTGAGACTGTTTCATCTCCTGTTATTGCTGTTCAGCAATGTTTTTTCCAAAATGTCAAATTCAGTTGTTTAGTGAGACGTAGTGTTATCATCGAGACTGAATGTTTCAAGTGTATGGACTCTAAAGTAATCTGTTCAATCTGTTAAATTTTTAGACAGTAAGCATCCACCGAGGGCCAGGCAGTGCACCCTTCAGCGCTTAGCATAAGGCTCTTCTGTGACTCTCCTCGGGTTCTGTTAGGTTTACTTATGCATAAACAGCCAACTTGCATACCAACTCAAATATTTATCCATATGTCTGTAGATAAAATGGCAGCAGGGCAGCGGTACTATTCGGGTGTCTGTATTTATCTACTTAAATATATTTACCTCTTTATTATTCAGGTTCATCTATGAATTTAATTGCATTCTTTTAATGAGTGCACCCGTTCAATATGATCACAGCCATTCTATCTAACCAAGATGCAGCGTGTCTGATAGCCTGCTGAACTCTTTCTACTACATACTGATTAAATGCGTCCCCTTCTTTTCCGATCCAAACCAGGTTGTCTGCTTGGATATCACTTTTCCCCTGTCTCTGCCACCCTCATATTTTCCCTGTTTTTCATGATGATGATAACCCGGAGACCTGTCCCAGAATTATTGGTATATTTATCATATCCCTTTACTGACCTGCGCGCTGCTTTAGTATATGGGCCAGATCTGCTACCTATTCTATCCCATGAATGAGGATAGTACCTGGATTAACCAAAGAAATAAATTGGAGTTAGATCGGATGACTGCAAGTTGAACTGAAGAAATGAAAGTTGGTGGGGAAATGCGGGCTAGTAACTTCGAGGGAGAGGCAGGTATCTGTTTACCTTTTCCTGATAAAAGGCATCTTAGAGTTCCTACTGTCTAAGTCTCTGTCTCTGTATTTCTAAAAATGAATAAACAAAAAGAGAAGGATGCTCTCTGCTCTAAAGGAGATTTTGAGCATGTCACGTTTCTCTCCTGCTCACCCAAGAGCAGACGCCCCTTACTCCTCTGCTGTGAAGGTGGCATGATCGCGTTCATCCTAAATTTTCCCAAAGAAATCACCAAACGTCCTCCTTTGTAGGACGATGCCTTTGATCCCCGCGATGACACAGGCAGACTAGAACAAGACTAGGTTTTGTCAGACAATAAGACTCTTGGAATCAAAATATCTGAAAAGCATTGCCTTACCCACAATGGAGCGCCAGAAAAAAAGGAATGTGAAAGGTGCTCATGCCAGGAAGAGGGCGCAGGCATGTGCACGACGGTAGCACCCTGGTTTCACCTTGTAGACCGTCGATCTGAAGGGCTTCGTCTAGCAGGCTTCCCACAGGAAACAGGCTTAATCTCATATATCCTCAGGATCCCCAAGTCTCAATGTGAAACAGGGCTGAGGAGCCCCCAGAGACCACAGATCCCCAAGGGAAAGCCTGATGCAGAGCTTCAGATGTTTGGAGAAAGCAAAACCCCCAAACATAGCTGGTCCCCAAATAAGAGAGTCTGGAACGTAACTGCCAAGGTACAGATAGCCCATCTTTAGGACTGGGAGTTGGAAATTCTTGCCTAAGGCAACTAAAAATAAAGCAAAATATATCTGTGTGATTTTATAACATGTTTATTTTTTATTCTGAATTCTGAAATATCATACTCAATTTAACAAGAGAAAAATACAGCAGTAAAAAGAAGTTTAAATAACGCACGCTTCCATCAGTAAGAAATACATCTGTCCCTGAGCAGGGCGCGGAAAAAGAAAGAAAGGAAGGAAGGAAGGAAGGAAAAAGAAAAGAAAAGAAAAGAAAAGGGAAAAGAAAAGAGATGCATGCTGTTAGGATTCTGTATCTCCTCATTTCCAGGCACATGTAATTTTTTTAAATCAGGGCCACAGGTTACTTCTCACCAATTGTTTCAATTTATACATATATGTGATTTCTTTCTCAGCCATGAGAAAGAAATTCTGCCATTTGCAACAACATGGATGAGTCTTGAAGGCATTAAGCTCAGTAAGATAAATCAGAGAAAGACAAATATGTATGATATCACTTAGATGTGGCATCTAAAAAGGCCAACATCATAAGAACAGAGAGTAGAATGGTGGCTGCCAGAGGCGGGGGAGGAGTGGGATTGAACAATTGTTTAAAAGTATGAACTTGAATCAGTAGATAAATAAATCCTGGAGAGCTAAGGTACAGCTTAGTAATTATAGACAAAATATTGTATTATAAACTTCAAAGTTACTAAAAGACTAGATCTTAACTTTTCTGACCACAAAAAAAGAAATGGTAATTATATAGCGTAGTAGGAACATTAGCTAATACCATGGTGGTAGTCATATTGAAATATGGAAATAAATCAAATAACACACACTGTCTACCTTGACTTCATGTAATGTTGTGTGCCAATTATATCTCATTGAAAATAAAAATTTCAGGGAGTTCCCATAGTGGCTCACCGATAACCAACCCAACCAGGATCCATGAGGATGCCGGTTCAATACCTGGCCTCACACATTGGGTTAAGGATCCATCATTGCCATGAGCAGTGGTGTATGTCACAGACGTGGCTTGGAACCCTAGTTGCTGTGGCTGCTACAGCTCTGATTTGACCCCTCGCCTGGGAACTTCCATATGCTGCGGGTGCAGCCCTAAAAAGCAAAAATATAAATAAATAAATAAATAAATAAATAAATTTTTAAAGGACAAATAAATTCTCAGTGATGCACAGACTAATATAAATAGGTTTATTCAAATCATTTTCTTTAATTATTTATGTAAAATTATCTCTGTCAAGAAATTAGAAATAAAGGTGTGGTTATGAGTTAAAAATTTCTCCTGGCATCAAAAAGTAACACATTGCAAGGAGAAAATATAGTGTAAAAAAGGAGTAAAGTGAAGTGATCAGCAATGGATGAAAGATTTCAATTCTTGGAAGAAATAAAATGAGACAGTGTTAATGAAGGAAAGAATGCAATCAACAGAGTGAAAAGGCAGTGTATGGAATTGGGGGAAAATACTTGCAGGGTATACATCCTACAGAAGATTAATATCTAAAATATATAAGGTAAAATGTAATTGTAATGTATACATGTGAGGATAACCTGACGCCCTTGCTGTACAGTGGGAAAAAAATAATAAGAAATAATTTTAAAAAAAGATAAAATATATAAGGAGCTCCTACAATTCAATTGCAAGAAGCATTAATAACCCAGTTTTTTAAAAAAAAATGGGCTCTGGACTCATAAACATTTCTCCAAAGACATATAAATGGCCAAGGAATTCCCTTTGTGGTGCAGCAAAATGAATCCAACTAGCATCCATGAAGATGCGGGTTTGATCCCTGGCCCCGCTCAGTGGGTAGGGGATACAGGCATTGCCATGAGCTGTGGTGCAGGTCACAGATGTAGTTTGGATCCCACGTTGCTGTGGCTGTGGTGTAGCCTGGCAGCTGTAGCTCCAATTCAACCCCTAGCCTGGGAACTTCCATGTGCCGTGGGCACAGCCCTCAAAAGCAAACAAACAAACAAATAAACAAATAAATGGCTGAAAGGTATATGAAAAGATGCTCAACATCACTAATCAGTAGGGAAATTTAAATCCCAAACTGTAATGAGGTATCACTTGACACTTGTCAAGATGGCTAATATCAAAAAACAAAAGAAAATAAGTATTGGTGAGATTGCGGAAAAATTGGAATGCGAAGTATTGTAGCAACGATGGAAACCATATGAATTTTCTTCAAAAAATTTTAGATAGAACTACCACATGATCCAGCAATCTCACTACTTGATGTTTATCCAGAGAAGTTTGGAATCGGGATCTCAAAGAGATATCTGCGCTGGTGTTTTCATTGTAACACTATCCATAATGGCCAAGAGGTGGAAACAGCCTGAATGTCCATAGACACAGCAATGGGTGAAATAGGTGGTGTATGCATACAGAGGGATACTACTCGGACTTTGAAAAGAGGAACGTTTTGCAATGTGCAAAAAGCTACAGCATGGATGGCCCTGTTTCACGTCCAATGAGGATGCCCCTGAGGACATTATGCTAAGTGAATCACTCGATCACGGGAAGCTGAAACTCCATGAAGTCACTTGGATGAGGATCTAGAACTGTCAGATTCCCATAGAGGAAGACTGGAGCGGAGTGGTGGTTTCCAGAGGGCGTGGGAAGGGGAAATGGGGAGTTACCAGTTAATCCTCACGGAGCTTCAGTTAGGCAAGCCGAATAAGCTCTAGGGACCTGCACACGGTTGCATGTTTAGCCAACAATTTGCACACTTAAAAATTTGTTCAGAGGGTAGAATCTCATGTGAAATATTTTTACCCCAATACGATAAAATTTCAAAAAGAAACATGAATTTTCTTGGTTCCAGTCTTAGGTGTCTCCTGAATCTTTGTGGCCTCAGGAAGTTAATTCCGCTATTCAAGTTTCAGTATGCTCAAAAAAAAAAAAAAAATGCAGCCAAGAACGAGTACCTGCAGAATTGTTTCAAAATTAGAGATAAGGTATGTAGAGCATTCAGAACAAGTTAACACTTCATGTAGCTAAATAAATGGTAATTAATCTTGTGAGGGGGGAGTAAGAGAGAGGGCATATGAATGTGTAAGAAATCTTTCTTGGAATATGTCCTCAAGAGGAGCTGTAAGGATTTCGGAACTTACCCCTTGAAATACCCCCTTGATGTTGTGGCAGAAATGGTGCGAGTGCCAGGTAATGGTGACAATGAGAAATTGACTGAACCTAAAGGTAATGATTGAAAAGTTGTCTACAAGAAATGTTTCTTTAATGCTCTCCATTGGAACATTTTTGTTTTCTTTCTCTTTTTTCCTTTTTCTTTTTTTTTTTTTTTTGGTTTTCTAGACTGAAACCACTAACTCCTGAATTCCATATATCAGCATATGTTGGGTTGTTCCCTCAGTTTTTGGAGTACATCTCGAAATAACCCTCTAAGAAGATGTATTATACAAATCCATTCATCACTTCTGTTGTGTCTAAAATGACTTTACTGTTCACATACCAGACTGATTATTCATTAAGTACAGAATTCTAGTCTAGTAATTACTTCTTTTCACAAGTAAGAAAACTTGCGCATTATCTTTTAGCATCAATACCTGCTGGCAGGCATCCTTTTCAATTCTGTAAATGTGATTTAATTTTTTTATGTATTTTGATCTTTATTTTCTACCTAAAATTTTTTTTGGATCTTTTCACTCATTTTTTTTAAATTTTACAGTAGTGTGCCCAGGTTTGAGTCTTTCATAAATAATTTTTCTAGGTATTTTAGTACTTCTTGATATTTCTTAAAATACAAATTTTGAACTTAGTTATAAGAAATACTATCATGTAGTCTGGGTAAGTTTTCTCTTTGCCTTAACAGTTTCTGTTTTCATATACATTCTAAAAGTCAGACATTAACCCTCCTTGAGGGAAGTTCTCATCTCTATACTTTCCTTTCTAATTTTACATTTGCCTGCTCTTTTTCCCCTTTCTGTGAGATTTCTTTACAACTTTATTTTCTTTCCTTAGATATCTTTTCTATCATTTATGCTTTTCTGCTGTAAAAGTTATTTTCAAATTGTCTGCTTGCTCATGCTCCAAAGAAATTGTATTGTTTTAGGTTTGTGATACATTATCAGATATCTCTGGAAAACATCGATGCTGGAAATACTCTCCTGCAAAACAAAGGATGGCGACACTGAATCAGCAGAGAAGGAAATATAATCCTGCCTTGGTCGTCAAGAAATATACATTCATCCTCGATATTTGTGTTATTCACATAACTATAGTAAATTAAGTATTATGTATTAGTTTTCAGCTATTATGACCTAATTATGCACAAATCTGCAAAGATTTTTAGAATTATATCAAGCGTTAATGGTCTTAAGAATTGATAATAAGAGACATAACTGACTCACAATGAGGCTGGAAATAGAATGGAAAGAATATGCACATACGTGTGTGTACATGTGTGTATATATAACCTGCGTATGTCTTTATACTTATAAATACCCTACATATGTACACACATATACACGCACATAAATCACACCGGTGGCATATTAAAATTGAGTTAAAATTCTTAGTTGTCTAAAACAGAGTAGCTGGTAATTTCACTAAAGTTCAAAAATAGCTTGAATAAAAGAAGTAATTAGCAGCACAAAGAACAACAAACCGTACACATACATATACAACGTTTTTATTTTATTATTTTTTTTGTCTTTTTGCCTTTTTTAGGGCTGCACCTGTGGTATATGGAGGTTCCCTGGCTAGGGGTCGAATCGGAGCTGTAGCCGCCAGCCTACACCACAGCCACAGCAACGCAGGATCCAAGCCGCATCTGCAATCTACACCACAGCTCATGGCAACGCCGGATCCTTAACCCACTGAGCGAGGCCAGGGATCGAACCCTCAACCTCATGGTTCCTAGTCGGATTCGTTAACCACTGTGTCATGACGGGAACTCCATATGCAATATTTTTAAAAGGCTGTCTCTGCAAAAGAACTAGATGAAAGTGATTTTCAAGATGAAGATTTAGATTTTTTTCTCATGATTATCTTGTCCATGTTGTTGGAATATACTTTTTATAAATTTACATATGATTTGCACTAAAGTTAGCATACTTATGAAAGAAAAGAATGTATATAGACTTTGTAAGCCATAGACAGAGAGCATAGGAGACTAGTTTAGGGAGATCGGGAAATGCACTCAAGATGTATTATTCTAAATAAATATTTAGTTGAAACATAATATGCATATGCATAAGTGTACAGTTTCATGAAATATCACCAAGTGGATATAGCTTGTAGTTGCCCTTCAGTCAATAACTAAATCCTTGACAGCACCTCAAAAGTTCCCTCATCGTCTCTCTATTACCTGGACCCTCATTCTCCAAGTTAAACCTCACCTGATTTCTCACCCTGTTAAATGAGTTCTGCCTATGGGTGAACGTAAATAAAATCATACAAGATGTATTTTATCTCTTTCTCATGACATTTTATTCAATTATTTATTTACTCCACTTAATGGCGATAGACACGGCTCCTGGGTATCATGCGTATGCTCCACCTCACACCCTTTACAAGTTTTCTGGTGAACATAAATATGTGTGGCTGGATGAGCGTCTGACAAACAGAGGAAAGAAAACAGCAGACAAGAACTTGAAAATAAGCATGAACTCCAGATGGTTTGGGCAGGCGCATGCTGAGATAAATAGTATAGGCCTCCCCGAACACAGCTCACGTTTTGCCAGGGATTTAAATATGTCTTAAAAGTTCAACTCCAGTCCTCATGGGCCAACCACTGGATCATTTTGTAGACTGTCATTCAGGAGAGAAGACATCTGTCTGTGAAGATTAGATGCATTGAACGTGGAAGTCTCCTATGAGTAAAAGAGGCTTTGGAGAACATGGCATTTCAGAAGAGGTCTGTGCCTACATGTGTAGAAGTAGAAAAATAAAAGTCACCTACAAATGTTGCCAGTGACCAGATACCTGCTTTCATTGGGAGGGCTCCCCATTGACCTGATGCTCTCAAGCTAAGAGGACTCTAACTTCTCAGAAGACTCTCCTTAAATATTATGAGAAGAGCTGTCCTTTCCCTTAAGCAAGATCCTACTGACACGTTCTCGTATCTGCTTTGTTTTCACCCCGTACACAATAGGATTCATTGTGGGAGGCATAAGTAGATAGAGATTAGCCATAATAATATGTATGTGTGGGGGAATGGAGTGTCCCCCAAAGCGGTGGGTAAAGAAGGTGAAGAAGGCTGGGACATAGGTGATGACGATGGCACAGATGTGGGCCGTGCAGGTGCTGAAGGCCTTCTGCCGAGCTTCTGCCGAGGACAGGCTGACCACCGCCCGGAGGATCATGGTGTAGGAGGCGGTGATGCACAGGATGTCGAAGCCCCCGATCAGGAGGGCCACCATCAGGCCATAGACGGCATTGACCTTCACGTTGCCGCAGGATATCTTGGCCACAGACATGTGGTCGCAGTAGGTGTGGGGTATGACATTGCCTCTGCAGAAGGGCAGGCGCTTGGTAAGGAAAACAAAAGGGATAACAAGCATTACACCTCGAAGAAACGTGAGGAGCCCAGCCTTGGCGATGACGGGATTGGTGAGGATGGTGGCGTAGCGCAGAGGGTAGCAGATGGCCACATAGCGGTCCAGGGCCATGAGCATGAGCACCCCGGACTCCATCCCCGTGAAGGTGTGCACGAAGAACATCTGGGCCAGGCAGGCCTTGAAGTCAATCTCCTTAAGGTCGAACCACAGGACACAGAGGGTGTTGGGGAGTGTGCTCGTGCACATGAGCACGTCTGTGAAGGAGAGAAGGGCTAGGAAGATGTACATTGGTCTGTGCAAGGCCTCGTCAGAGTAGACGAGGTACATGAGGCTGAAGTTCCCGGTGATGGCGATGCCGTACATGGTACACAGAGGGAAGGAGATCCGCAGGTGCACTTCTTCCAAACCAGGGATGCCATTTAGGATGAAGGAGGCTGGAGTCAGTCTGGAGCCATTTAGAAATGACATAACGACAGTTGGAAATACATGATAGATCCGTTATGGAATTGCTCTGTAGGCAGAAAAAAAAAATGTGTGTTTATAGAGTAGCTGACAAGTAAGATTTTCTTTCCCAGAACTGGTAATTTGTCTTTCTTGTCAATCCATCACCATTTGTACTCTCTTATGTTGAATATGTGACTGTACACTCTACTTGGGTCCGTTCCTGAAGCATTAGATATTGGCAAGATGCACTGACTGTGTCTAGTTGATATGCTGTGTCTGGATCTGGTTTTTTTTTTTTTTTTTTTTTTTGTCTTCTTAGGGCCACAAGTGCAGCATGTGGAAGTTCCCAGGCTAGGGGTCAAATCGGAGCTGCAGCTGCCAGCCTACACCACAGCCACAGCCATGCCAGGTCCAAGCCACATTTGTGACCTACACCACAGCTCACAGCAACACTGGATCCTTAACCCACAGAGTGAGGCCAGGGATCGAACCTGCGTCCTCATGGATGTGAGTCAGTTTCACTACTGCTGAGCCACAACGGAAACTCCTGGATGTGTTGTTTTTTTTTTATCATATAATCCATTCTCCAGGATGGAGTTGACCACTAACTGGCCAGCTGGACAATCAAGGATTGGTTAAATATTTGCTGTGTTCTAGGTGATCGCCATCTTAATCAGAGATGCCTATTTCTTTCTGAAATGTTAGCAATCTTCAGTGATCCTTGTTGGCTCACTTTTCAAAGCTAATCAGTTTTATCTAGTGGGCACACTGATAACGATTTGCACCTAGTTTTAGCCCAAACCTCCCACTTTGGATTTGCAGGAAAATTAAATCCAGAAAACTATGAATTATACTCTTATGCCATAAGCTTTCTTTAAGCAAAATTGTAGAATGACCTTAAAGGTAAAAAATAATAATAGCCCCCTTCCCCACATCATCGAAAGCCCCCCTGTCAATTCCTTCCATCCGTACTAAAGTGAATAGGTGGTGACACATCACTGGAAATGCAATGATTTGTGAAAAGCACTATTTTTCTTATGGCCTCCAGAGGCCATTCCAATGAGAACAAGGATACTCATCCTTTCAAATGAAAACAACTGATATTTCCTTAGAATATAGTGTTTGTTTGCTACCCAAATCACAACCTCAGAGGACCACAGAATCAAATATCTCTTGGTCTGTATTATCTCCAAAGCTCTTTTCACAGCATAGACAAGGTGCTCTGTATATTTTGAAGTCCGTGGAGAAAGATATTGGAAGAATAGGACCGGCAAAATGCTTATGAGTAGTAAGAAGGAGAATATTTGGTGTGATGGCATATTGTGAAGAAATAAGAACAAAGTTGACATAGGATGCATGCAAATTGAATGTATAAGTCTGAAGAAGCAAAAGCTATGTTGGGCTGGAATGTGCTGATTTAGGGGATGAGATGTAAACGGAGTGTCATGATGGGGACAGTCCAATAGAGGGGGCTATTGGAGAAAAATAATTGTTCAAAAAAAACGATCAGTATTGAGATTTATAGTACTTCTTCGACATATGAGGGGTGGCTCACCTGCCACTTCAGAGGAGTCTCTGTTGAAAACTTAAGGTTATGAAAAATAGATTCTCCTCTCCTCATATGTGTGTTTTATAAAATTTTATATCCTTAGTTCTTAAACCTTTGAGTGGATGAAATCTAGGGCCCCTTTGAATGGAGAAGCAATTCAAATGTCATAACTATGATATGAAATGAAGCAATTCCCTGAAAGGAAAAGCAGATGAGGAACAGAGAAAATATGGAATAAACATGGGATAAAATAAATATCTTTTCTCCTACCATGGTATAAATGATTTTCTCTTAGAATTGCTATTTTTAGCTTTCATGGCCATTGGGATGGATGACCTCCCTAGAATACTCCCCACAAGGATTAGGCTTCTGCAGCTGAAGCATGAATGTTTTATCCATTGTGAAAGTGGAGCACACAAGCTGGTATCTAAATGCAGCCTTACCATAGGGTACATGGTACCTTTTCAAAAGTTAAGAGAATAACCTTATTTGTTCACTCTCTTCTTTCTCCCCTCCCCTTGGTTATCATAATCAGCACCCACTCCATTAATAAGAAGAAGGCACCGCCAATTCAGAAATCCGCTTACCCTGAAAGCTACTGGAATTCTTCAAGAAACTGAAGATGTGGCTATAAATTAAGTCATATTCATGTCTAGGTGATGCTCTTGACCCTGCCAGAGAAATATAAGACTGATATTGAGTCCATGAGTAGGCAGAGGGAGGAGGGAACATTTCTATTCTGTGTGTGTGTGTGTGTGTGTGTGTGTGTGTGTGTGTGTGTGTGATGATCTTTTCTGCAATTAGAGAGCTGGGAAAACTTAATTGTTACTATCTCTTTCTACTGTGGCCTCAGAGGAGGTGATTTCCGTGTATGCGTACTTACATTATAAACAAACAAACAAAAAAAAGGCAGGAATCAGAAAATGGGTCCTATGGACCATAGTCAGCAGTCGGGAATTGTTTTAGAAATTATTTTGTCCCAAACCACAATCTCGGACTCTTGGCAGCACAATTTTTTAAAGGAACAACAGAGAATAAATAGCTCTGAAATCTTTTGAACTTTCAGAATTAAATCCTTTGAAGACATTGATCTGTCCACCTTTTGCAAAACTTAGCACGATGTCATGTTCAAAATCAGTACTGAAAAAAAATTTTTGGAGAAAAATTAGGTAATATTTATTGGTATGCAAACAATTGTGTTTTATAAGTGACCTCACATTTAGCATCCCTAATAAATTTACTTATGTAATAATTTTTGTGTGGATCATTTTGGATTATCTAAATATACAGCAGCTCACTGTAAACAGGAGGCGTGATTGTGGACATGTTTGTTTCATTACTGAAGAGTGGGTGGAGTGAAGTCCACCACAGGTAAAGAAATCTCACTCCAGTCACATGAAAGACATGGACCCATGCTCCAGGGCAAAAGCACAGCTGTGCAGGAATAAAATCCATGATAAAGTAAATACAGGTCACTCGCCCAGAGTAAATTGTATTGACCAACCACTAATAGTAACATACACTAATCTGTAATAACGCACGTGAACCTGCTGGTTGAAAAGACTTTCTTCAATTCTCAGATACTCCTCTCCACCGTACCCCCAAGGGGACTCTTTGAGATGTTCAGGAAAGTGTAATTTATTCCTGAGAAAATAACCCTGGGTTAACATCAAATGATTCACCACTGTGTGTGATATTGACTATCAACTTTTGTAGACACTTTTTTTCTCCAGCTCTGTTGAGATATGATTGACCCAGCACTGTAAGTTTAAGGAATGTAATGGGATGATTCGATGCATGTACTACAGAATGTTTACCACAGGCAGGTTAGTTAGTGCGTCATTCACCTCCCACACTTATCCTTTTTTATCTGTCACTGCAGGGAGGACATATATATATAGTCCTACGCCCACAGCGTCTTTCAAGTGTACAGTTGAGCATCGTTAACTGTGGAACCAGGAAGCCTACAAGAACCCCGTTCTTCAGTGGTAATATCCTTGCATCCCAGAGAAGACTCCCACTGGATCACATGTTGTTGAGTTTGCCAGTATTTTTTTGATACTTTTTGAATCTATATTCCTCAGGGATATTTGCCTGCAGTTTATCTTCTTGGAATCTTTATCTGGCTTTGGTATCTGTGTGATGCTGGCCTCATGAAATGAGTTTGAGAGTGTTCAAGCGATGATGTCACTTGGATAGATACACTTATTAAATCTAAAAAATGCTTATTTCTGTTCCGTGATTTCTTAGATTTTTTATCATATTATTGAAAGTTATAATATTATTAAGTTATATCCATTGGGATGATTATATGATTAATCTCCATCTCATTGAACATATTGATATACATTAGATTTTTTGTATTAAATACGGTTGATTTATAATATTATATTATTTTCAGGTGTACAGTATATTGATTAAATATTTTACAGACTATACACAAAGTTATTATAATATTGGCTACATTCCATGTGCTGTGCAATACTTCCTTGTGTATCATTTATTTTATACATAGTTGTTTGGAATTCTTTTTTTTTTTTTTCTGTCTTTTTAGGGCCACACCCGCGGCATATGGAGGTTCCCAGGTTAGGGGTCGAATTAGAGCTGCAGCTGCGGGCCTACACCACAGCCACGGCAACGCAGGATCTGAGCCACGTCTGTGACCTACACCACAGTTTATGGCAACACCGGATCTGTAACCCACTGAGCCAGGCCAGGGATTGAATCCACAACCTCATGGTTCCTAGTTGGATTCATTTCCACTGCGCCACGACAGGAACTCCATAGTCTGGAATTCTTAATCCCTGCCTCCAACTTGCCCCCCCATGCCTCTTCCCAATGGTAACCACTGGTTTGTTCTCTGTATCTATAAAACTGGTTTTGGCTTATATTGATTTCTTTGTTTTATTTCTCAGATTTCACATAAAAGTGATAACATACATTATTTTGTCTTTTTTATTCTTTTCTTTGTCTGACTTACTATACTAAGCATGTTACCCTCCAGGTCCATCCATGTTATGGCAAAAGGTAAAATTCTGTTTTTGATAGATGAGTTAAGAGTCCTCTGTGTGTGTGTGTTTGTCTCACATATATATATATCACATCTTTTTTATCCATTTATTTGTTGATGGACATTTGGTTATTCCACATAATTAAAATATTTAATTATATGTACATACACATATATGAAATAAATTCGGATAATAAAGATATAATACTTCCAAACTTGTTTAATAAAGCCATGGACCCTCAATATTAAAACCTTAAGAAGACATATTATAAGAAAGAAAATCTAGAGACCAATGTACCTTATAATTCAGATGTAAAAATCACAAATGAAATATAAATATTAAAAATTAAATATGGTAATCCATGAAAAGGATAGTAACTCATAATCCATTGGAGTTTATCCCAGAGAATATGAGGTGTAATTATATTTTAAATATTAGTCAATGCCGTTCTTGGTTTTTGTTTGTTTGTTTAAGAGCTCTACTTGCAATATATGGAAGTTCCAGGCTAGGGGTTGAATCAGAGCTGAAGCTGCCAGTCTACCCAGAGCCACAGCCATGAGGGATCTGGGGCTCATCTGTGACCTCTGCCACAGCTTGTGGCAACAGCGGATCCTTAACACAGCAATTGAACCCGCACCTTCACAGACCCTGCACCGGGTTCTTTAACCCACTGAGCCACAACGGGAACTCCTGTTCTTGATATTAGCAGAGTAAAACTAAAAAGCCACATGATTATATTTGGATTAATTATATCACCTAAAACTTGAAACATTACTTTTAGATAGATTATATTAATATAATCTTATAGAGATTAAAATAGTTTTGATACCAGAAGTCTACAGATGAAAACAAACTTAATTCATACAGATATTAATGGAATAGAAGCATTTTTTGGGGGGAGGGCCGCACCCTCGGCATATGGAGGTTCCCAGGCTAGGGGTCTAATCTGAGCTGTTGCTGCTGGCCTACACCACAGCCTCAGCAATGCCAGGTCCGAGCCCTGTCTGTGACCTACACTACAGCTCACGCCAGATCCTTGACCCACTGAACGAGGCCAGTCGGATTTATTTCTGCTGTGCCACGATGGGAAATCTAGAATAGAAGGATTTAAATTCAGAACTATCATTCACCAAAGACAGTTATTCTCGACTGCATTTCACGGACTTAAACACACTAGCTTTCTGTCTCCTATTATGTCATAACCAATACCAATCCTTACAATCCTTTGAGCCTCATGTATCAGGGAATTTTTCTAACATAGTATTAGGAGAATCTCTTGGGAATTTGATGTTTGTCAGCCAGTAGGTAAGCCCAAACTTCACTCATAGAGGCTCTCTCAAAGAAAGAAATATTAATGTAAATTTCCGACCTTCTCACATCCATTCAGTGTCGTTTGCCTAATAGTAAATCTATTTTCAGTTATACGATGAGAAAAAACAAAGGACTTTCTAATTCCCTCTTCTCGATTGAATCTCCTGTCCATTTCCTCACGCCTAAGTCTACTCATAAATGTGGAAGAATTGTCTTTGCTAGACATCTCGGCACACATGGCCAAGCCCTCCCAGCTGATGTAAAAATTATGAGCCACATAATTTCATTTTCATTTTCAGACTTCATTTAATCTCTCACATATACACATTTTTTATGTAATAAGAATATAACACATGTGTAATATTTACAAGCATGTGTACTCTCGGAATGTAATTTTTAGAACCCCCCCCCCCCACGCACGAACACATATACACACAAAAGACTTGAAACCTGTATGTTTTCATTGAAAGATTTTCTATCTTGAAGAAATACCTAACAGAGCCTAGGACTGGGAGCACATCTGCCATCTGCTAGTTTATTATTTATTTGATTTAAATGTTATTTTCCCTAATGCTATCACTATGGAACTCAGCATATATCAAGGAAATCATTGCTTCTAGACTTTTCATTTATTGCAGCTATCTGTTCTGGAATGAAGCTATGCTTCATTGGGTTTCTAATAATCAAAAACTTCCACTCTGGTCAGAAGATCTGTGGTGACTGTGATATTTGAAATAACTGACCAACGGGAACCTGCTGTATAGCAGGGAAAAGCTACCCAATTGTCTGTGATAATCTATATGGGAAAAGAATCTGAAAAAGAATGAAAGTGTGTGTGTGTGTGTGTGTATATATCTGAAATATTTTGTTGTACAGCAGAAATTTTCACAATGTTGTAAATTAACTATGCTTCAATAAAACTTTAAAAAAGTTTTTAAAACATTTTTAAAAAGAACATTTTTGTAATAGCCTATATAGGAAAAGAGAATGGATATATTTATATGTATGACTGATTCACTTTGTTGTACACCTGAAACTAATACAACATTATAAGTCAACTATACCTCAATAAAATTAAATTTAAAAAAGATCTGTGGTGAGAGTTTCCTTTCGGTTTATGTGTTTTGGAAAGAGGGTTCATTCACTGCCAATAGAAAGTCTTGATTTGCTAGGTTTCTGCCCCTTGATGCTGCCTGTTCTAGAGGAAAACTATACCGTTACACCAGACCACTTCTTCCTCTTTCTGCCCTCTTTTTACCCCTCGCTGGCATTCATTTCTACAAGCCCAGGGATGGTATTAATTGCGGGCATGCTATCTCTGCTTCTTCCCAGAAATCCTTTCACTGATGGGAGAATTTTAGCCAGTCTTCTAGTTTTCCTTAGATTTGATCAAGGTCTACTAAGTGGAATTACAGCTTTAAAGGATGATGTATTTCTAGAGAGACAGAGGGGATCAGGAAGGAAAAACAGTGTATTTAAAAATACAGTGTTTCGAATGAACGTGCAACCTGCCTGAGTATGTAAAACATATCTTAGTGAGCCTTTAGCCCAGAAGAATCTGGAATTTTTTACTCAATGTTTTTGAGAAGGCTTCGAGCCCCATATATGCCATGCAGATAAAGCTATGACAAACATGATGAAGCTGGAATTGAAGCCTTCTGGGAAGTTAGATATAATTCTAGGTTTATACGTTAATGATTACCAGACACAGTTCATATGTCCCATTAGAGAAAAGTTGTTAAAATTTAAGGGTAATTATTGAGTATTTTTCCCCTACTCAAATATATTCAAAGCATATAGACTACTTCCCACAAAGTTAATTTTACCTCCTCTCTCATCAGAGATCTGGGGGGACATCTCTATCTGGGAATCTACAAATAAGTTTTCTCCTTTTACTTGGAAAATCCCCAGAGACGTGCTCTTACATAGGGCTTCTCACCCATGCAGGACAATATTAATTACTGAGCAATATCAGTCATGAACAGAGACAGAATCATCTGGCAACAGGGTGAGTTTGGATGACTCAGAAGAAAAAAATAGATAAGAAGCACAGATGCTAAAAAGTAGAAGGGATTTAAATCAGAGGGTGGTGGAATAAAGAAGACTAAATTATCGTCCTCTTTAGACTTCTGAAACCAAAGGGAATCGCAAACTGCCATGAGGAGAAAGAAGGGAAGTGGGAGAAAGATTAAAGGTAATTTAGGCAGAGGAGGAAGAAGAATGCGTGATTCTGATGTGACAAGGACCAAAGTGGTAATTAATAGGTAAGCACATTTGTGTACAATGTAGAACACCTTCTCTGTTTGCCATAGATGGTAGAGTCTTGCTTAGGAAAAGGTAAGACTTCTACCAAAGAAGTGAATTAGTACAAAAGTGGGAGGAAATTCCAGTGACCATGTAGCCCAGCTTCTGACACATTCATGACACGTGTCATTCTCCCTTTGACGGGATATACATCTGATGACTGCTATCCTCTTATCTCACTAAAATTCGTATCAGCATGCATGAACGTTCCTTGATCCCAAGTCTATGTTCTTAAAATGTTTCCTATTCATAATATGTATGTCCTCAGGGTGTGTAGATACAATACAAAGGCAATTATTTCCTTCTGCGCCTTGTATATTCTCCTAATTCTAAATTTCTCTGAGTTTTAAAAAAATCTTTGAGATTCCAGATATCTTATAACTATAGGGGTTTTTGTTTTGTTTTGTTTTGTTTCCTCCAGAAGGAAAAGCTGGAAAGACATGTTGACACCAAGACCGACGAAGTCTGGGAGTTGCGATCTGAAACTGGGAGGTAAAGAAAAGCTTCCCTTTTGCATTGACACTGAAGAGAGATCTGAAATTGCAGGAGGCACATACCATGACGTTGAGTGGGGAAGAGCGTAACAGGCAAGGACAGTGAAAAGGGAAAATGTCCTGAACTGTGCGTGTGTGTTGAGTTCGAGACAACTTCAGTAGGAATGGATGGACTGAGAGAGTTGGTGTAACAGGAGACACTGCAGAGATTAACAAGGGTCCTACCCTACAGGATGTTGGAAGCAAATGAGGATGTCGGCTTTCGATCCGAGTCAGATGTAAAAATACTGGCGCTTTAAGGGGTAGTTAGATATGACCCTACTTCTATGTATTTTACAAAGAAAATAATGGTAATATACTAAAAACAATTGTTTTAAAAAAATTTTTATTTTATAATGATTTTTTATTTTTGTCCATTTTATATTTTGCTGATAATGTTCCAGATTGTGGCAAAAATCTCCGTCGCGTTGTGTCTTTTTGGCTGCACCTGTAGAATATGGAAGTTCCCAGGCCAGGGATTGACTCTGAGCCACAGCTTTGACCTACGCTGCAGCTGCAGCGATGCCAGATCCTTTAACTTAGAGCACCAGGCCAGAGACTGAAGCCAGGCCTCCCCAGCAACAGAGACTTAACCCACAGGATCACAGCAGGAACTCCTATGCTTTACTGGGCTTTTTGTTTGTTTGCTTGTTTTTTTGCTTTTTTCAGGGCCAGAAGTTCCCAGTTCCCAGGCTAGGGCTCAAATTGGGGCTGCAGCTGCCAGCCCACACCACAGCCACAGCAACACAGCAGAGGCATCCAAGCTGCACCTGCAACCTACACCACAGCTCAAGGCAATGCCGGATCCCTGACCCACTGAGCAAGGTCAGGGATGGAACACAAATCTTCATGGATACTAGTTGGGTTCATTAACACTGAGCCACAAAGGAAACTCTCAGTTTATTTTTCTTAATGCCAAAAATATTTACAGTTGAGAAAATTTCTTTAAAAAGTTTTCCGTGTTTGAGTTCCCATTGTGGTTCAGTGGGTTACAAACCCAACTAGTATCCATGAGGATGCAGGTTCAATCCCTGGCCTTGTTCAGTGGGTTAAGAATCCAAGGTTGTTGCCATGAGCTGTGGTGTAGATTGCAGACATGGCTCAGATCTCGCATTGCTGTGGCTGTGGTATAGGCCTGCAAGCTGCAACTCTGATTTGACCCCCAGCCTGGGAACTTCCATATGCCACAGGTGCAGCCTGAAAAAGCTAAAAAAAAAAAAGTCTTCAGTTCTAATCTGTTACTATTTTCTAGAAAAAAATGCTTTTTTTACATGTTGACTTAATGTATACAGCATCCTTATAAAAAAATTTCCACTGCTTAAAAGTAAAAATTAAAAAATAAGACACTCAGGAGTTCCCGTCATGGCTCAGGGGTTAACGAATCCGACCTGGAACCATGAGGTTGCGGGTTCGATCCCTGGCCTTGCTCAGTGGGTTGAGGATCCGGTGTTGCCGTGAGCTGTGGTGTAGGTTGCAGACATGGCTCGGATCCCGCATTGTTGTGGCTCTGGCATAGGCCGGCGGCTATAGCTCTGATTTGATCCTAGCCTGGGAACATCCATATGCCACAGGTGCGGCCCGGGAAAAGGCAAAAAGACAAAAAAATAAATAAAAAATAAGATGCTCAGATAAATCCCTAGGCAAAATTTCAAAGAGAGAAAGAGAGAGAGGAAGCAATCAAAATTAGAATTTTAAAAAAGTCTGTTATGGGGAGATTAAAGTATAATAGAATATGTGATAATAATTTAATGGAATTAAATATATAATATGTAGCTGTGAAAATGATAAGCAATTCAATATAATTATTTGAATTTGAGGAATAAAAATAATGCAACAGAAATTAAATGTGATTATTTATAAATACAAATTCTCTGTTTATCTACATAGATTTGAGAGCATACTAGAATCCTGGAGAATTAGAACTTAAAAATGTCATTGATTGTAAAAACTAAAATCTTTCATGTTTATCAAGAAGAAATCATTAGAGATATAATGGAGAAGGCATATGGCTGTGCATTGTAAGCTGTAACTTGTTACGTAACTTTAGGTCTGCCAAATATTTTGTTCGAGATTATTCTAACCGGAAAACCCGGACTTGTAGACTGGATCATGCTCACCTCATAATATATGTTCCAAATAAGCAGGTTCTCACATAATTTAACTGATTATAATCCAGTGGACACATTTGGAAGGACTTTTTGGAAGAAGAGAAATTATATGACCAGTTAGTAGAGTCTGTTATTAAAACAGGGTCTATCATTTGGAAACTGGTCAATTGGCAAAAGCAAGAGTAAGCGAATACGGAATATGAGCAGGAGAAAGAGTTTACGGTATAAAACCAAGCAAGACCAGGTCTTTGTTAATATGTTTGCCATCCAAAGCAATCAAAATTTAGTAACAGACTCAGTAAGATCAAATAACACAGCCTAGGTACAAAAAGATGATTTTCCTCTAAGTTTATTACTTGCTTTGTGAAAAATCCTCATTCATCTTTTGCTCTGACCGGAAGCAGTCTCACTGTTATCTTCCTGTACAGGACATCTTTATTGACCCTGAAATTGACCCTGAAAATAACATGCTTTGCAGTTGACCACCATGCATGGAGCCAACAGCTCCGGCCTGACACCAACACACTTCATCCTCAGTGGGATTCCTGGGCTGGAAGCAGCACACGTCTGGATCTCCCTGCCGTTCTGCTTCATGTACCTCATTGCTGTCACAGGGAATTGTGGGCTCATGTACATCGTCAGCCACGAGGAGGCTCTGCATCGGCCCATGTTCTACTTCCTCGCCTTGCTATCCCTCATAGACGTCAGTGGCTGCACTTCCTTTGTCCCCAGTGCGTTGTGTATCTTCTGGCTCCACCTCAAGGAGATTGACTTTAACGCCTGCCTCGTGCAGATGTTTTTCATCCACATGCTCACAGGCATGGAGTCTGGCGTGCTCATGCTTATGGCTCTGGATCGCTACGTGGCCATTTGCTACCCTCTACGCTATGCCACCATCCTCACCAACACCACCATTGCCAGGGCTGGGCTGGCCACCCTCACACGAAGTGTGTTGCTCATGATGCCATTCACTTTCCTGATCAAGCGGCTTCCCTACTGCAGGGGCAATCTTGTTCAACACACCTACTGTGACCATATGTCTCTGGCCAAGTTATCTTGTGGCAACGTCAAGATTAATGCTGTCTATGGTCTCATAGCTGCCCTACTGATAGGAGGGTTTGATATGTTCTGTATTTCCCTGTCTTACACCATGATTGTTCGTGCTGTAATAAATCTGGCATCTGCGGATGCCCGACACAAAGCTTTTAGCACCTGTACCTCCCACATTTGTGCTATTGTCATCACCTATGTCCCAGCCTTCTTCAATTTCTTCACTCACCGCTTTGGGGGACGCAGCATCCCTCACCACGTCCACATTTTAATAGCCAACCTCTACCTGTTGCTGCCTCCCACCTTGAATCCAATTGTCTATGGAGTGAAGACCAAGCAGATCCGTGACGGAGTCATCAAACTGTTTACTAGAGAGAAAGATGCTTTCCGTGGGAGGTGAATCTCTGATAGGGAATTCTGCATGTAGCCTAAAGACAAAGACAACTATAGGCAGGAAGAAAATAAATGCACAGTTCAGCAGCCATGATGTCATGATGTCAGAAGAAATACCTAACAATGCTCTGCTGTCATATTTAGGAAAAAATTCCAAAATTGTTAATCTGAGACTTCTAACTTAATGGAAAAATAAACTAGACAGGAAACAATTCCATTTCCCAAAGAGAGTTTAACTTTATTTTTTACTTTTTTATGGCTTCTCCCTAGCATATGGAAGGTCTTGGGCCAGGGATCGAAGGCAAGACAGAGCTTTTACCTGAACCCCTGAAGTCAGATTCTTAACCAACTATGCCACAGTGAGAACTTCTCCCACACAGTTTAACTTTCGTCAGACCTTGTTGAATGGACACACAGTGTAGAATACTGGGAATATGCAACTGGAAGTCATCCCTTGAGGATTAAGGCACTCTGGTCTAGACACTGGGAGGGAGTGTAGAGTCAAGACCAGGGAAGTCGGATGCCCAGGGAGGCTCCGGGAGACTGGGGAAGGCACAGAAGCAAACCGTCCTCGGAGGTCCAGGGAAGCAAGGAGCACCCAAATTGGGCCGAATTCCAGAGGTCTTTGTCATCCTTTTAATACCACATTTATGTGAAATTTGCATATCTTAAAGGAAAAAAAAAAGCCTGACTATTAACTTATTTCTTGCATCCTGTTTCCTTGGAAATTATTTGGATATCTCTAACTTTGTGTAAATATAAATGACGCAGGAGTAAAAATGATTATTGAAGTTCATGATAATCTGGGAAGCACTCCTTTGAGTTGATATGAAGTAGAATTTTGAAGAACACAGCGAATGCTCTTTGACACCTTTTGAAGAAAGGCTTTATAACTAGAGGGAAAGAGATTTGAAGAAGAAATATATACAGTGGCTATCAAGGACGCTTCGGTTCACTGCTTTTCTTAACTCGAATATATAAGAAATAGTTAAATGATCAGATAAAATCAAGAAAAGAGGACCTCATTTACACTCTGGAAATAAAAGAGAAAAAAGACATGGGGAGGGAATGATGAATGTGGTGGTACGGAATAGGAAGAATAAATGAAAAGCGAAGAAAATAAGAGCATTTCCCCAAAGGAAACTGTAGCAATTGAATGGAATCAGGAAATGGATACAAACCGATAAAGAGGTAGCGCTACTAGTAATAGCAACTAAGATTTTAATCTTATATTCTGCTAATATGAAGAATATATTTTATTACTATATTATGCGTAGTCAAATGATTGTGAACTATATTAATCACTCCATATATTTTTGCAAAGTAATTTTCATGCTTGGAAGCAAAACCTAAATCTAAAACATATGAACATTATAAAAGTGCCTTTATAAAATATGAAGTATTAGCTTACAGTCAATAAAGTTGGTCCCTCTTGAAATTATGTTGTTGGATTTGGAAAATTTTACTCATCTGATACTGTCATACCAAAACCATACCAAACACTAGTAAACAGATCAAATACTTCCTTTTCCCAAACTGCCATTTTTAAATATATATTTTATCAAATATTATAATAATACTTCATATAAGACCTTACTTTTAAATTGTACTCAAAATGATAGCATAGCTATAATTGTTCTCATTTTAGAGACAAGGAGCCTGAGCTACCCAAATAGCCAAACTAGATGAATCTCAAATTATTAAGATTAAAATTAAAACACAATAATGTTAACAGGCCTATGCTTGAGGAGTGTGGAAGGAAAAAACCCAGCAAAATAGTAACATAAAATTAAATCTCTGAAAAAATGCGGTGCAATAAATAAAATTCATCTGAGTGTCAATTCTCAATTAATCTTAAGTCCTCTTCCCCATTGCAAACTCAAAAATGGGTTTCACAGAAGAAATCACCACCAATGACAATATAATTCTGAAAACTAAGACTCACAACAGAATTAGAGCCAGCCGGCCGGAATCATTGCAAAGTTTTTAAATAATTATAAAACAGTTGGTGATGGAAGAAAATTCTATTCCATATGCATGGAACGAGGGAGAGAGAGGAGAGAGAGAAGAGAAGGGAAGGGAATTGAGGAGAAGAGAAGAGATGCGAGGTGAGAGAAAAAAGTGGATGAAATTTCCAATTCCATCTCACGTCCTAGAAACCGAGTTACGAGGCAGAACTCACTGGGTTTGGTGAAAAAGGCCCAAGTGCCCCACATCAACCTCACAGAGTTTGATTATATCTAGAACCAAGCTCTCAGGTACAAAGAGCTCACACTCAGATTTAAATTTAGTTTAATCATTTTTCCTTTTCATCTATGGGGTATTAATATTCCCAAAGGAAAGTTAATGGAATGAAATTGCAAGCTGCTACCAAATGTCGTGAAAGTTATCTTGCTGCTACAGAATCTCCAGAAGCCTGTGGCCAACC
This sequence comes from Phacochoerus africanus, assembly GCF_016906955.1. Taxonomy (NCBI): domain Eukaryota; kingdom Metazoa; phylum Chordata; class Mammalia; order Artiodactyla; family Suidae; genus Phacochoerus; species Phacochoerus africanus. The sequence continues at coordinate 3,567,254 of NC_062554.1, read as the reverse complement.
CCTCCAACTGGTCGCATGTGTAGATGTGCAGAAATAAAGAAAATAGAACAACAGAGAAGACCAGATCAGAGAATATAAAGTTCAGTGAGCATTGCCCCCTCACAAGCTTCTATCACCAGTGGGGTATTATGTTTTACTGAATTCTCCAAAGTAAGCCAAAACCTTCTTTCATTCTTTCCTTGAGTTCTGTGTCTCGGGATCAATGAATAAAACATTTACCTTTCTTTAAAATACCATAGATGTATCCTGTCTTGCAAAATAACACTAAGCTTTTTCCAATAGAAGAGCTGGAACATGAACAAGATTGCACAAAGATGGTTTAATTATTTTGTGAGATGATTAGAGAAATTTGAATTTGATGTTTCTACATTTGAGATAAGGAGTACAAGGCATTTCAGTCAACAGAAAAGAGGTTGGATAATAGTCTGAGATTTTTCCCTGAATTCTTTTGAAGCCATAAATAGCTGTAGAAACTAGACAATTGTGAATATCTATTGACCTGTTGAGTATTTCGTGGGAAATGATCAAGGCACAGATTTCTTTATCCAACCAGTGCTCTCTTCACGCACCCAAACACACCCTAAGCCCCCCGATAACCATAGGGCATATAAAGAGTGTGTAGGATATTGTTCATCGGGCTGAGAGTGCAAAGTGGTGCTGGAAGTTCTGTGTAGGAAGAGTTGTGTTTGTGGACTCGGGCATTTTGCCAGGTGCCGCTCCCAAAGGTAAACTACTGCAATCTGGGGTGGTGGTCAGAACGCTAGTTACAGTTCACGTCGGGAGATTTGGCATCTTAAAAGTAGAAAATGGATAAAGAGGAAAGAAGGTTAGGAAGAAAAGGCAAAGGAGGGGGAGGGAAAAAAGAACTATTTAGGGAAGGTTATCACCATCTGAATATTGCACAAGTGGTCTGATGAGAAAGGACAAAGAGAAAAAATTGTAAAAGGAAAGGACGGGGGGGGGGAGCTTGGGGCAGGGGTATCATCAGTCTCCACTTTTTATTGCTTGAAATATAGGAACGTCATTTAGACTAATATTCTTAACCTTTTGTTCTAACTGTCAAGCATCTGAATAGGAAAAGCTTCTAATTTTCGTTATCTGATATGAGCGAGATATAGGTTAAGCCCTGATCCCTCGCACTAGTCAATCTCCCTGTCTGATCCGCCCACATTGGTGTGTCAGTAGCCAGCCTCTCCCTTGGAGGTTTGCAATTATCTATGCTAGAGACTGGGTGAGCCAGTCCACCTAAACTGGGAGAACAATATAAACAAACGACAGATGGTCCAAAGCCTTATTCTACCTGTTGTTTATCATAAAATTGTTAACATCGTGAGAGCAACTTCCTTGCTTCCATTGTGTCTCGCTACTGCTGAACTGTGGTGGGAAAGACAGAGTTGTTAAAAATAGGCTATTGAAGAGCCCTTCATTTTAAGAGGAAAAGATGGAAAGGTAAATGAACGAGTTAAAAGGAAAGATCGAATAAAGCAAAAAGCACAACTACATAAGTAATGGTACAGGGACAAGGAAGCTATATCTTCTAATGGTACAACGAAGATATATCCTGGCACAAATTATAAATATCAGAATAGGTTTTCAGAAGAAATTAGTGTTGAAGCTGATACTGCAGAATAAATTGGTGTCAACTGGGTGGAATGGGTTAGGAGAGAAAACTTGTTCCAGAAAGAGGGATGCAGAGGCAAAATAGTCTGGCAAGAAAAGTTATAATAACTTACACAATGTTGGCCATAAAACAGAGTCACAGGACTCTCCATGCCTTCTGGAAGATAAAAAGTCTGATGCACATTTCTCAGCTGATTTACTAAAACCACACCCCCACCGCATGGAAGCTCCTGAGCACAAGCAGGTACATCCCAGACTGATGATGCTGATCACCTGTTATCTCCTCATCGACCCATCAGAGAATCGCGACCCAGCTCCTCATGCACCCCGTGAAAATCCTTCCCTGAAAGGCACTGGGGAACTCAGGCCTTTTGAGTACGAGCTGCTCTCATTCCTTGCTGGGTTCCCGGCAGTAGACACTGTCCTTTCCTTCCCCGCAACCCAGGGTCAGCAGATTGGCTTTGCAGCCCTTCTGGCTAGTGGGTCCCAATTCAATCCAGTGTCAGTGCTACTTTTAAGAAAGATGGCAAACTATGGCAGAAAACGTGTTCACCTTTTGGTATTGAAAGTGCCTGGTATGAGAAAAGTGTGAGAAAACCAACCGACTAGAAACACTTAAAAAATGTTCATAAGCACTGGTGAAGTTAAATTTAAGTCAAGCTAAAATACCCAAAAGCTAGCGTTCTCATCATTTCAGCTGGAGAAATGAGAGCAAACACAATAATTAGTACTTAGAGGGGGATGGACAGCCCCCTAACTGTATGTGGAAGTGGAAATCAATACATATTTTATGGAGATGACTTTTTCCAACATTTATCAACATAATTGAGTTGTCCGCACCTTTTGATCCCACAAACTTCAATTCTATTTCTGCTTCCCTTAAGAGATAAATAATTAGTCGTTCAAACAGACTAGATTAGGCTATCCATAGAAGAATTTTTGATAGTAAAAATTAGACAATATTGAAATAGTCCAGAGTAATGAAATGCTTAATGAATTTTGGTGCCGTTATTGGCTGGAAAGAAGATTTAATTTAACTCTTGAAAATTTCAATTTCAAGACACACAGAATGACATGAGGAAATACATATATGAAATACGGAAAAAGGTGTGCAAAACTTCACATAGTCTGAAATTTATACAAAACACCATATTATACTTAATAACTATAAAATGACTGGACCAACAGAGAAAACTTTTCAGAGCGGTTCTTGCTTCATTGGACTTACAAGTGATTTTCTAAGTTTTTATTGTACCCGTTTACAGTCTTTTAGATTTTCCACATTAAACGTATTTATTTTGCAATACGAGACAAAAATTTTAAATGATGTTCGCCTTCACCAGGCTTGGCAGTCATTTTTTCTCACTTGGGAAAAAGCACTCAACTTTAATGTGTTTCTGCTCTTTCTTTTTCTACCCCAAAGCTTCTGAATACAGGTATGACTGAGCCTCGTGTATTCCCTTTCAAACGGATTGCTCTGAGACTTCCAATTGTGGAGAGTCAATCAGCTTGGGGCATCTTGCCGAAACCTCCCCAGGGAAAGGAAAAATCCCATATAAGACGATGCCAGCCCAATGTTCAAAGAACTCCTAGGGATTCTCAGCCATGAATAAGGCTTTGCGGGTGCCTAACACTGAGGTGAGTTTGTGTAATTTTCCATATTAGCTCTTTTGAAAAAGGTAGAGACATTGCTGGCTAAAAATACGGTGGCTTAGAATAAGAGCACAGTTAAACAGGGACAAATTCGCCAGAGGCAGTGTGTTTCTCTTTCCCTTTCACGTCTTAAGAGATACGGGCCTTTTTTCTTTCCGAGTGGCTTCTGCCAGATCTCATCTCCTTTCCTACCTTGTTGCTGTCCTTGTGGGGACACAGAAAAGATGACGGACGCCGGAGATTTTGTCTTTAAACGTCTCTGATCGAGGACCGAGTGATATGACAGTTTCCCACGTGGTGGCGTTTCTGGAGAGGTTTGGGAGAACTCTGTGTTTAGGACAAAGCCATTCACACGTGAGATGGAATCCGCTTAAGGGAGACAGACGGTGGGCCTCTGAAACTTGTATTCCTTTGTATTTCTTCATTCCGGTGGCTTCTATATAGTCTGGCCCATAGAAGTAAACACAACAGGGCTTTCTAGAATATTTAGGTGACAGGCATCCATGTGGCTTCACAGCCATGTAATACTTACCTTGCATGGCAAGTATCTATTTACTTCTGCTAAACGGTGGAGGAGTTTGGTACCAGCTTTGCTGTAGGAAGTCTCAGGTTTATATCAGAGCTTCAGTGTCATTTTCTTTTTTCAGATGAAAGAAATATTAAAACAATTTGGATCCTTCTTCTTTTCTCAAATATCCCTGGATCTATAAATTTCTTCAAATATAATTCAAAATCCTTTGCATTTCCCTACAAAATATAGTGATCCAAAGATATGGTCTTATCTTTTGTACTGATTACCTATTCAGTTAGAACAAAGAAATATTGCTTGAATTAAAGTCATAGAGATAATCAGTAATCCCTAGAACTTCATGGGCTTCTGAGTATAAATTTTGTATTGAAAATACATACAGAACTAATTTTTCAAAAAAGTGGAAAGAGAGAGAAGCCAAAAGGAAAGGACGCTCTATCAAAATGAATTCAAACTTTTAATACATTTTTTTACTAAGATTCCATAAAAAGATTTAATTTAATTTTTTTTTTTTTTTTTTTTTTTTTGCTATTTCTTGGGCCACTCCCACGGCATATGGAGGTTCCCAGGCTAGGGGTTGAATCGGAGCTGTAGCCACCAGCCTATGCCAGAGCCACAGCAACGCGGGATCCGAGCCGCGTCTGCCACCTACACCACAGCTCACGGCAACGCCGGATCGTTAACCCACTGAGCAAGGGCAGGGACCGAACCCGCAACCTCATGGCTCCTAGTCGGATTCGTTAACCACTGCGCCACGACAGACACTCCTAATTTAATTTTTAATGGTTTAAAAACACCTCTGAAATTTCATAGTGTGGAAAAACTGAATATTGACATCAGAGTTTGAAGTTCAGGCATATGGACTCCTTACTAATTAAGCCTTCATTCTTTCACATGTATTTTATTGAGTATCTACAATGTATCATCTTAAGCAGATTACATGGAATATTATTGAGGACATTTACATGGATAATTATTTTTCTTCATAATCTTCAAGGCAGGACAAAAGTCCTGCTGAAAAAGAACCAGTCAAATTAAGGCAAACCTCTAAATATAACGACATGATTTTAGTGACATGACTCATGTACAACTAGCATGGGAAGAACTGAGGTGAGAGAAGAGAAATAGCTTGTTGTTGCCTTTTTTTTTTTTTTTAATGGCTGCTCCTGTGGCATATGGAGGTTCCAAGGCTAGGGGTCAAATTGGAGCTGTAGTTGCCGGCCTACACCACAGCCACAGCAACGCCTAGAGCCACGTCTGCAACCTACACCACACCTCATGGCAACATTGGATCCTTAGACCACTGAGCGAGGCCAGGGATTGAACCTGCGTCCTCATGGATGCCAGCTAGATTTGATTCTGCTGAGCTATAATGGGAACTCCTAGAAATAGCTTATTTTATTGCTTTTTAGGGCTGCACCTGTGGCACATGGATGTTCCCACGCTAGGGACCGAATTAGAGCTACATCCACTGGCCTACACCACAGCCACAGCAATGTGGGATCTGAGCTCCATCTGCAACCCACACCGCAGCTCACGTCAACGCCATATCCTTAACCCGCTGAGTGAGGCCAGGGATCGAACCTGCAACCTCACGGATCCTAAACATTAACCACTGAGCCACGAAGGGAACTCCAGAAATAGCTTATTTTAAAGGAAGAAAACCACGAAGGCCCTGTTTACTGTTTTTTAGCAGAATGTGGTAGCGTGCAAAGGCATGCTGGAAGAGGTGCAGAAAGTAAGGACAGCTACTTAGAGAGGACACAGTGGGACATTGAGGGAAGCACGGCTGCACCGGTCAATAATTTTTAGACAACTTAGTTCAAAGATCCTTTTGCTAGAGCTGGGGAAAACAAACAGAGAAACAAACGAGCCTGATTATCCCAACACGGTGAACGTTTGTGACTTTTGCAGTTATCACTATCCCAACAGTTCTCTTGCATTTAGTCCAACCCCAGTTCTCTCTCCTGTGCAGAAAGCAGTTGCTGCCAAGGCACGTAAAATGCCCTCCTCCTGGCCGTCATTATGTCTGGAGCCAACAGCTCCAGTCTGACCCCGGGATTCTTCATCTTGAGTGGTGTCCCTGGGCTGGAAGCCGCACACGTCTGGCTCTCCCTGCCATTCTGCTTCATGTACGTCGTTGCTGTCGGGGGCAACTGTGGGCTCCTCTACCTCATCGGCCACGAGGAGGCCCTGCACCGGCCCATGTACTACTTTCTGGCCCTGCTCTCCTTCACCGATGCCACCCTCTGCACCACCACGGTACCCAATATGCTGTGCATATTCTGGTTCAACCTCAAGGAGATAGACTTCAATGCCTGCCTGGCTCAGATGTTTTTTGTGCACATGTTGACGGGGATGGAGTCCGGGGTGCTCATGCTCATGGCCCTGGACCGCTACGTGGCCATCTGCTACCCCTTACGCTATGCCACCATCCTCACCAGCCCTGTCATCACCAAGGCTGGTCTTGCCACGTTCCTGAGGGGTGTGATGCTCATCGTCCCTTTCACTTTCCTTACCAAGCGCCTGCCCTATTGTCGTGGCAACTCCATTCCCCACACTTACTGTGACCACATGGCCGTGGCCAAGGTCTCCTGTGGCAATGTCAAGGTCAATGCTGTCTACGGTCTCTTCGCAGCACTCCTGATTGGGGGCTTCGATATCTTCTGTATTTCAGGGTCTTATACTATGATATTGCGGGCGGTGGTGAGCCTGTCTTCGGCGGATGCTCGGCACAAAGCCTTCAGCACCTGTACATCTCACATCTGTGCTATTGTCATTACATATGTTCCAGCCTTATTCACCATTTTTACTCACCGTTTTGGGGAAAAAAGCATTCCTCACCATGTCCATATCATAATCGCTAATCTCTATTTGATGTTACCTCCTATGCTGAACCCCATTGTTTATGGAGTCAAGACCAAGCAGATCCGGGAAGAAGTCATCAAGCTACTTTTTAAGGAGAAAGATATCTCAGCTATGAAATAGATTAAGGTGTGACTATGTAAACGCAAGAAAAGACAAAAATGGTTTAGACAGAGTCTTGAGTATAGATTGCAGAAAGCAATATTCATTGAATATCTGCTATCATGTTAATTGAATTTGGGGTTGAACTCATCGATGATTGAAATTAATTAAATAAATAAATAACATGCCTTCTGGATTTGAAGATTTTTTTTCCTTAAAAGGAATCCCACAGTAATTTCAAAGCTGTTGTAAATGATTGTGTTACTTAGAATCCTAATGTGTTTTGCATATTGAACAAATCTCAAATGGGATGGACCCACACAAAATAAAAAGTTCCTGATACTCTGTTAGGGGTTCACCTGTCTTAGAGGAAATCTATAGAAAGAGAAAACTATAAGAGTCTGTTTCATAAAGTTCTCATGTGTTCTAGTGACTTCATTTATCTCAGTTATGCTTGTCACTGCATAATTTGTGTAGAGCTTCGTTCTGTTACATAAAATATCTCATATTTACCTAAGTTGTACTGAATTTCTGCTATTAGGGAGAATGATATTCATATATTTGAGTCAATATGCTCTAAATGAAAAATAGGATAAACAAGGGAATAGAGCCACAACACCATAGAATAAATTATTTCTTAGGGATAACTCTAGGAGGTTTTGAAGCAGACCTGGAACAAGTCTTTGAAATAATTGCGGAGTCTCAGTAGAAAACATAGGAGACGGACCAGCAAAGTCTACAAACACTGGAGTTGGACTGGCTCTACAGACTTTTGTTCAGCTGAGATGCCACAGCAGAAAATCTTCTAAATTTTGACTCCAAGGTGAAGCTGACCTCTCAAAGAAAGTTTCCACCATTATGTCATTCACAAGCATTGATTGGCCTTGTTTCCTACAACCAGGCCCTGTCCACATGCAGCAAAAGGGGGAAAGCTAAGAAGCTGCATTTGGATCATTGCTGGGCCTTTCGACCCGAAGATACATGGTATACTGATTTCCATGACCCATATCCTTCCGTACACTAAGGAAGTCTAGTTCTGTATGAAAACCTTCTGAGGTTAATAAGTTTTATTGTCAGTCCAAACCATACGTCATTACTGGGAACTGTGAACGGCACATATTTAAATCAGCATTGAAAGTAGGAGTTCCCGTCGTGGCTCAGTGGTTAACAAATCCGACTAGGAACCATGAGGTTAAGGGTTGGATACCTGGACTCGCTCAGTGGCTTAACGATCCGGCATTGCCGTGAGCTGTGGTGTGGGTCGCAAACCCTGCTCGGATCCTGCATTGCTGTGGCTGTGGTGTAGGCCGGCAGCTGCAGCTCCCATCAGACCCCTAGCCTGGAAACCTCCGCATGCCACGGGAGCAGCCCTAGAAAAGACAAAAAAAGACCAAAAAAAAATCATCATTGAACATAATAAGAAAACTATGCTATATCTCTGCTAGAAACTTTGCACATTGTGACATGTAATACAGAGGATTTTTAAAATTAGATTACCCTAAAAATGCTAGTGTAAGTGTTAGGATATTTTACTACATGGAGTATTTTGAGGATTTACAGCCAGGGTAGTAATGAAAACAGAAACAAGAGCGTAGGGTTTCCCCGACACTCCAGACACACGGAAATACTGACTTAAATACGTTTCTGAAATTATAGAAAGTAAAACGAAAAGCAAAAAAGAAGTCAAGACTTGAGAAAAAAGGGAGATCACGGAGGCAAGCAGAAGGTGAGATGCCACAGCCTATAAAAAACTTTACTTGAATGACTTCAGTGTTTGGAATCTATTGCCCAGGTTTAAAAGTTGGGTAACATGAAGCCTAGAATCTGGAACCACTCTCTTGTCTTTGGGAACTCAAATAGCTCTGCTCACGAGCCCAGACAGAAAAATAAATAAATGTTAGTACTCTGATAGTCTGAGAAGCATTAATGCAACACATATCACTACAGATGGAGCCGGAAAGATAGACACCTACAAAGACTTTTCCAGCAGTGATCTTCCTCCCTGCTTCCCATTATTTTATCCCTATGGCAGTAGGAGTCCTCAACGCACATTCCGGCGTTTCATGCATCTCTCTTGATTCTTTAACCCACACAGATAAATGTACACACCTACTTTCCACAGACTGGGGACAACTGCAAATATAGAAAACATTTAGATCAGAAGTATGTATTGAAAAGGAGAAGAAATAGGTAAGTGCATATGTTAATAAATTGAGTCCATTCGTCTTCACTAATAAGTACCGCAGGCGGGGTATGGGGAGGGTAAACATTGATGGAAATAACTTCTGGGGATTATGTACATTTAACGCCAGGGTGGTGACTAACCCCTCAAGAAAGAGAGAGACACTGATCCAACCTGGCTAAAACCGACAGGAGTGCAGGAGACTGTATAGCATTCTGCCCTCCATGGCTAAATAGGACAAGGATAAGAGTGAAGCAGCACAGATGTGAATATTCCATGTTTGAGAAGAGATGGGTCTGCCTCTGGTTGGAAATGAACACAGAGGGAAAGCAATACCCCCACAGACAATCACAATTGTGTTGAGCCTACAGTAAGGTTCTGATAAAGAGAGAAGAAGTAGCCTGCAGGACAATGAAAACCTTATTGCAGGTATAGAAAATATTTACTGGAGTTCCCGTCGTGGCGCAGTGGTTAACGAATTCAACTAGGAACCATGAGGTTGTGGGTTCGGTCCCTGCCCTTGCTCAGTGGGTTGATGATCCGGCGTTGCCGTGAGCTGTGGTGTAGGTTGCAGACGCGGCTCGGATCCTGCGTTGCTGTGGCTCTGGCGTAGGCCAGTGGCTGCGGCTCCGATTCGACCCCTAGCCTGGGAACCTCCATATGCCGCGGGACCGGCCCAAGAAATAGCAACAACAACAAAAAAGACAAAAGACAAAAAAAAAAGGAAATGTTTACTGATAGATTGACAAGACTGCTTATTAAGTTTTCAAAAATGGGCTAATTCCATATAATCCATGAAGAAGGAGGGAAAAAATCATATAACAGAGATAGCAGATGGCCAGATTAGAGAACGCAGTGATAAAGTAACAGCTTGGTATCAAACAATGATAAATGAGTAAAGGAAAGTTTAATTAGGAAATATAGAAAAAGTAAAAATTAAAATTATGATTAAGGAGCAAATAAAATAATTTAGAAAACTAATGTATCTCACACAAAGAAAAAAGCACTTCAAGAGACACATTGCAATAGATAGTTGCACATATTTGATTTACAATAATGATTAAAACCTAAATTCGGTTGAGATATAAACAAGAAATAGCAGGTTACAAGTAAGGAAAAGAAAAGATAAGAAAAGAATGGTAAAAGAGGAACAAGAGGGAAGGGGGAGAGAGAGAAGGGAAGGAAAGGAGAGACGATGAACAAGAAATGTAGATTTATGTGCTGCAACGCCCAACTTCGGAAGAGAGTCAATTTTGTTCTGATTTTTTTAAATGGCAACAGTCGTATTTAAAATTATCCATGCTGCTCTGGGAAGCATTACTTGGTTCGTTTTCATTCCTAAATAATAATCTGATTTGTGAATCCACAGCAATTCATGCGTATATTCTTGAGGGCTTTGGGGGGGTAAACTCCTATGACTAAGACTACTGTGAACATTCTTGTTTGTATCTTTTGAAGCAAATATTTGTGCACTTCTTTAGTTCACTACGGAAGAGCTGAATTTCTGGATCCTGTGGTATCCACTTTCGGTATATAGGATCTACTGGGTTCCAAGGTGAACTTTAAACTTCATCAATGGAGTGAGATTTCTAGGTATTCTACATTGTTCCCAATATTTTGTATTATCAGAGCTGTGGCACCGCCTTAGGATTTTATTTGTTTGTTTATTTATTTACTTAGGTCTTTTTAGAGCTGTGCCCTTTGGCATATGGAGGTTCCCAGGCTAGGGGTAGAGCCAGAGGTACCGCTGTTGGTCTATGCCACAGCCACAGCAACACTGGATCCTTAACCCACTGAGCAGCCAGGGATCAAACCCACATCCTCATGGATACTAGTCTGGTTCATTAACCACTGAGCCACAGTGGGAACTCATTAGCGTTGTAATTTGCATTTTCCTAATGATAAAGAAGATGGAATTCATGGTCATAAATTCCTGGCTATTGAATATTTTTTAGTGAGGGGAGCAGGTGGCACCTAAAGACATTTGCCTATCTATCTTTAGATTTTATTTTCATTATTAGCATATAGGGGTTTATTTATTTATTTATTTATTTATGTCTTTTTGCCATTTCTTGGGCCACTCCCTCGGCATATGGAGTTTCCCAAGCCAGGGGTCGAATTGGAGCCATAGCCGCTGGCCTACGCCAGAGCTACAGCAGCTCGGGATCCGAGCGAGTCTGCAACCTACACCACAGCTCACGGCAACGCCAGATCCTTCACCCACTGAGCAAGGCCAGGGATTGAACCCCCAACCTCGTGACTGAGAGTCGGATTCGTTAACCACTGAGCCACGATGGAAACTCCATATAGGGTTTTTTTTTAAATATTTTTTAGACGTCTTTTTGTCAGTTACATATGTTGGCATGTATTTTCTTCTAATCTGTTGTTTCCATTTTTATCATAAAATGTTGTATTTTGAGGAACAAAATTCCTTAATTTTATTGTAGTTCACTTTTCTGCTTTTATTTTTTTATTATACCAAAAAATTTTTTCCAGGAACATTTCTGTAAATATTTCCTGTGAACTTAAAACAGATATTCCTCTATGAAATAGAGGCAGAAGAACTGGTAGGAAAAATAGAATGTGTGTGGACTCAAGCGTAAAAGAAATTTTGAAAAAAAAAATCATACCAATTTGTCAACATAAAAACAAGGAAACAGTTTTAAAAATTACACATTCTTAGATTTTGTGTCATTTTTAAGAAAAGTTTTAGGGTGTAAAACTCTCAAGTGCACAAATACATATTACTGCCTAAGAATATTGTTTTATCATTCTAATTACAAACTACCATACAGCTTATTTTGGTTGTGTATAACACGAGTCAGGGGAAAAGTTTATTTTTTGCATGTGAGTATCCAGTTGATTTTGCACCATTTATTGTAAAACATTCTTTCTCCACTTAGCAGTACTAATCTGGAGAATATTCCGTGTTCACACATGTGTAAATTACTTTCTAGGACACTCCTTCTGCTCAAAGGGTTTATTTTGTTCCAGGTCTACATCATATTAATTATGATAATTTTAGAATGAACCTCAATATTCAGTAGATAAAGTAATCCGTGTATGATTTTTCTCTTCAAAAAGCAATATGACAATGTGCAGACCTAAAAAACCCCAAAATACAAAAATGCAAAGCCCACACTTCACCTTTATCAACCAAAGAATAACTAAATTGTGGTATTTTCCTACAGTTGTGTATTCTGCAGCCCTTACTCTGTTCATTTGCTTTTATTGCTCTAAAAGTATTGTGCAGGCTATTGGTGCCATGTTGTTTTTCAAAGTAAATTAGGTTAGCAGCATTTTATTTTAATGTTTATTTTTCCCAAATTTATTGAGGTATACTTGACTAATAAAATTGTATATATTTAAAGTATAAATAAACATGGTGATTTCATATAATATATATAATGTGATTTTTTTTTTTTTTTGCTTTTTTAGGACCACACCTGTGGCATATAGAAGTTCCCAGGCCTGGTGTCCAATTGGAGCCACAGCTGCCAGTCTAGAAAGGCCAGCTCCTGAACCCACTGAATGAGGCGAGGGGTCGAATCCACATCTTCATGGATGCTATTACTAGTGGTAACAGTCAGGCTCATTACCACTGAGCCACAACAGGAATTTCCAATGGGAATATGTTTTTGGTGCCATATCCAAAATATCAATGGCAAGGTCAACGTTGAGGAGCATTTCCTATTATCTTCTAGGAGTCGTACCTCATTTACCTAATAGTAAGCCTAGTTTCGGTTATACGACGTGAAAAAAAAAAAAAGCCTGTCTAGTTTCCTCTCATCACTTGGATCTCTTGTCCACTCCTTTCTTTTTCAGTCCACCCATAAACACAGAAGAATCGTGGTTACAAGACATCACGCCATGTGCTGTCACCCCCTCCCGGCTAATGTGCGTAGTAACTCCTACGTGGATGAACAGACCTTGTTTAAACTTTCACACCTGCGTCATTTATATCATAAGAATATAAGAAACTGTAACATATGCATAATACATGTAACCATGTACACTTGCTTAATATAGTTTTTAATTAGTAAAACAGACTAAACAAAACAAAATAAAAAAGTCTTTAAATGCATAGATATATATATATATGTATATATATATATTTTTTTTTTTTAGAGGGCCACACTGGAGGCATATGGAGGTTCCCTGCTAGGGGTCAAATCGGAGCTATAGCCTCTGGCCTACACCACAGCCACAGCAAAGCCAGATCTGAGCAGCATCTGTGACCTACACCACAGCTCACGGCAACACTGGATCCTAAACCCACTGAACAAGGCCAGGGATCGAACCTGTGTCCTCATGCTTCCTAGTCAGATTTGTTTCTGCTGAGCCATGATGGGAACTCCTAAATGCATATATTGACATTCAAAAATTTCCTACCTTCAGAAATTGCCTAGTAGAGCCTAGGACTTCCTAAGACTTGAAGCACATCTGCCACCTGCCAGTTTGCTATTCATTTTATATAAATGTAATTTTACCTAATACTATCAATATTGTAACAGCATATTTCAAGAGGAAATTTTGCCTCTAAGCTTTTCATTTATTGTAGCTATCTGCTCTGGAATGAAGCTACACTTCACCAAATTTCTAATAATTGAGACAGCCCTGGGCACATGCTTAGAGTTTCTTTTTGTTTTGTGACTTTGGAAAGTGGGTTCATTCACCGCCAATGAAAAGCCTCAGTGTGCTGGGTTTCTGCGCCTTGTTGCTGCCTGTTCTAGAAGAAAGATGTACCATTATGCCAGATCACTCCCTGTTTCAACCTCCATTAGCTCTGCACTCCCTTTTACAAATCCAAGTATGATATTTCATCCAGTCTCTGTTTCCTTAGATTGGATAAAGGTCTATCTGCTAAATGGAATTACAGCTTTAAAGAGTTTCCTCTGTTTCTGGTGAGGAAGAGGGAGCAGGAATGAAAAGCAATGCATTTAAGAGATCAATATTTCGTGTGAACTGAGCCACTTACAATCTAATATTAGTTCATTTGGGTTGTGAGGAAACCTGTTTCAATACAAGCTGATTTTTTAAATTATTCTGATAAACATGTGTTTCATTTGCTCCCATAGCCAAGAACAAGATTTTTCAAGCAAGTAACAGTATTATGATGTCTGGAATATCCTACCAACAGCCTGAGAAGATTCATGTTATAATGTATTTTTTTAAATTTTTATTTATTTTTTTGTCTTTTTGCCTTTTCTAGGGCCGTTCCCGTAGCACATGGAGATTCCCAGGCCAGGGGTCTAATCAGAGCTGTGGCTGCCGGCCTACACCACAGCTCACAGCAACGCTGGATCCTTAACCCACTGAGCAAGGCCGGGGATCAAACCCGCACCCTCATGGTTCCTAGTCGGATTCGTTAACCACCGAGCCACAACAAGAACTCCATGTTACAATGTATTTAAATACTTAGAATGAATTTCTGTTTTTCAAAACAAGTAGGAAAGCCTCTGTAATCAGTTCTTCAATTAAATATTCATGCCTATAATTATTGATTTCCTACATTTAGTACAAATGAAACTATCAATATAAGAGAAATTGCTCATAGATAGTAATTATGTCTACTACACTTAAATTGTAAGTTTTCATGACCAACACTAAAGAGAAAAATAAACCCATCCTCAAAAAGTAAATTTTACCTTAAGAATTGAAATAACAGAACTATTTTCTTATTCTAATGATAGGAAGAGTGCAGTATCTCAATGAAACATAATGTGCCTTATTACTGAAAACAGATTTTAATGAGCCTCTAGCCCAGAACATTCTAGAATTGTTCACTCAACATATGTGAGAAAGCTTTGAGCCTCATACATGCCATGTAGCTAAAGCTATGACAAAAGCTATGAGGCTAGGTAGAAGTGAAGCTCATTGGGAAGTCAGATACAATCCCAGGTTTATATTTCAGTGAATAACAGACACACCTCATATGTCCCATCAGAGAAAAGATGTTAAAATTTAAAGGTTATTATTGGGGTTCCCCTCTCCCTCCTCAACTACATTCTAAATATAGATCTAGTTTCAACAAAACTAAATGGACCTCCTCTCTCATCAGAGACCTATGGAGTATCCGTCTGTGCAGCTCCAAAACAAATGTTCTCTCTTTGCTTGGAAAATCCCCAGAGAAACCACCAACCAATACAGTTCAGTGATTCTGAGCAAGATGAATCATACGTAGAGTCATAAAGACATCTGGCATTATAGTGAGTTTGGGTGATTCAGAAGAAAAAAAGAAATACACGCTGCCCAGCTGCTACTAAATATGAAAGATTTAAATCCGAGGGTGGTTGAATGAGGAAGATTGGATTATCTCCGTCTTTAGACTTCTGACACCAAAGGGATTTGCAAACTGCCATGAAGAGAGAGCAGAAGTGGGGGAAAAGATTTAAATGTAGTTTGGGCCCTGGAGGAAGACGACTACACGATGCTGATATGACAAAGACCAACGATCATATTACAGCCAAGGATGTTTCTCTACAATAATAGAAACCTTCTCTGCGCTCCATAGATGGAGGAGTCTTCCTTAGGAAATGGTAAGACTTTTGCTGAAGTACATATTGTGAAGCAAAGGGAATTACAGCCATCATCTTGTAATAAATTTTAATGTATAATTATCTGCAGAGATACTGAATCCCTACGCTGTACACCTGAATATAGTATTGCAAATCAATTATACTTCAATTTAAAAAAAGAGAGCTGGAAGGAATTCCAGTAACCACGTAGCCCAACTTCCTGACAGCATTCCTGATACATGTCCTTCTCCCTTTGCTTGAATATATCTGATGACAGTGATCTTGTTATCTTTCTAGATATTTCCATCTGCATAAAGGAACACATGCAACCCAAATCTGCTTCCCTATAACTTTCCCTGTTCACCATATGTATGCCTTTAGGGTGAATAAATATAATACAAAGGCAGTTATTTGCATCTATTCCATGGATACGTCCCAAATCTAAATATCTTCTATTTATTTTTAAAAAAATTTTTAGCACTCCAGACATCTCGAAACCATGTTTTTCTTCCTCTAGAAGCATGCTTCTTTTTCAGTATGCTATTTTGTTAAGGTATTTATGCAAAGCAAGAAGATCAACCAAAAAAGCTTTTCAAAATCATTTGTTCACTCAAAATTTTCTGCGCCAATCACTATTTTAAGTGTAAGAGACAACATAGCCATGAATAAAATAGGCAGAACTGCCTGTGCATTTAGAGTTTACCTTCTGCTGAGGGGTTGCAGGCAGCACCAACCGCTGTACTGGAGGGACAAGCTGGTAAAGGGAGATGTTACGCCGCGAATGGCAGGGCTCTGAGGGTTGCATTTTCAACTGGAAGGTTAAAAAAACTTCACGTTGAGGTGGACCCTGAGTAAAGAGCTAAGCTTTTTGAACACACATGCCATGAATGTATTGCCTGGGGAAGAACTTAAGAGGCAGTGAAAATGCCTTGAATTTTGCATCTTTGTTGAGTGTGAGACCCCTTCAGTAGGTATAGATGGACTGAGGGAGTCAGAGGAATAGGAGACACATTCAGAGATTTAAAAGCCTCCTAATTGCATGGGGGGTTTTACACAAATATAAGGATATTGGCTTTTGATCTGAGTCAGATGTCTAAGGAGATGGTTGGACGTGGATTTACGCACATGTATTTTATAAAGCAAAATAATGGTACTCATACTAACAATAATTGTGATAGTATTTTGCTGATACTGTTCCAGTTGTGGTAAAAAAAAAATCCCCACGTTTACTCTTCTTAATGCTAAAAGATTTTACAGTTGAGAAAATTGCTTTTAAAAGTCTGCCATTCTGGGAGTCCCCATCATGGCTCACGGTTAGCAAACATGACTAGCATCCGTGAGGATGTAGGTTCGATCCTTGGCCTTACTCAGTGGGTTAAGGATCCAGCATTGCCATAAGCTGTGGGGTAGGTCACAGATGTGGCTCGGATCCTGTGTTGCTGTGACTGTGGTGTAGGCTGGAAGCTACAGTTCTGATTTGACCCCTAGCCTGGGTACCTCCATATGCTGTGGGTGTGGCCCGAAAAATGCAAAAAAAAAAAAAAAAGGTCTGCCATTCTAGTCCTTTAGGCTTTCTAGAAAAATTTGCTTTTATCTTGATTTATATATGGATATTATGTATACAGCATCATTTAAAATTTTTTCCATAAGTTAGAGTAATGGTCCAAATAGTCCTGCAGAGACCCCTAGGCTAGATCTCACAAAATGAGAGAGAAAGAGCAATTTGAGCAGCACTGCTTTTCTCTACTAATCTTTAAGTGTTCAGTGATGTGTGTACTTGTGTCTTTCTAACTACTAATAAACTCACTCCAGCTGACCTTGTCTTGGGTCTTGGTGTCTGTTCACTTAGTAGAACTTCTACTCTTTATTTTTTTTGTTGTTGTTGTTTTTGTTTTTGTTTTTGTTTTTTTTTTCTTTTTTGCCATTTCTTGGGCCGCTCCCACGGCATATGAAGGTTCCCAGGCTACGGGTTTAATCAGAGCTGTAGCCACCGGCCTATGCCAGAGCCACAGCAACGTGGGATCCGAGCCACATCTGCTACCTACACCACAGCTCACTGCAACACGAGATCCTTAACCCACTGAGCAAGGCCAGGGATCGAACCTGCAACCTCATGGTTCCTAGTTGGATTCGTTAACCACTGAGCCACAATGGGAACTCAAAACTTCTACTCTTTCTGTGGAAGGCCGCATTGCTATAGTTTCTAAAAGGGATGGGGCTCGGTTAATCTTACTAAGCGATTCATTCTGAATAAAAGTTGCAAAATACACACACAAAATTAGAACTCTGGAAAAATCTGTACTATGGAGAAGATTAAAATGTAACAAAATTACATAAAATAATTTTAACATGAAATAACATATACAATATAATGCTGTGGGAAAATGAATAACTCAGGTGAATGATTTTTAAAGATAAGTAAAGAATGTTGAAAAGTATTAGTGAAAATTTTTTTCTTAAAAAAATTAAAAAGGGGCATTCTCCTCGTGGTGCAGTGGAAACGAATCTGACTAGGAACCATGAGGTTGCAGGTTCAATCCCCGGCCTCCCTCAGTGGGTTAAGGATCTCTCATTGCCGTGGGCTATGGTGTGGTTTGCAAATGTGGCTTGGATCTGGCATTGTTGTGGCTATGGTGTAGGCTGGCAACTGTAGCTCCGATTGGACCCCTAGCCTGGGAACCTCCATGTGCCATGGGTGCCGCTCTAAGAAAAAAAAAAATTAAAAAGAGATCTTAAAGTTTTTAAAATTTTAATCAAAAACCTTCAGGCTAGATCCATGTCCCTGAACATAGAAGAAAAATAGAAAGCTGACTGTTCCCAAAACAAAAAAAAAATTACTTATAAATTATAAATTATAAATTATATTCCACCAATATAATTCTTCATAGTTACTTGAGAGCAGGAAATAATATACTAAAAGAAGACATAAAAATATGATCATTCATACATATATACGCCCTGCTTATCTACATAAAGATTTGAGAGAATCAATAGACACCATGAGAACTAATTAGAGCTTAACTATGCAATTGGATAATATAAACTAAAATCTTTCATTGTTATCAAGAAGAAACAATTGCAGATATAGTGCAAATGCCTCTGGCTGTGCTTTGTAAGCTGTGACTCATTATGTAACTTTTGGTTTTTCAAATATTATGTCCGGGATTATTCTGACTTGGAAAATCCAGATTTATAGAAAGTCTAAACTCATAATGTATGTATACGATAATCGGATGCTCACGTAATTTGATGAAAACCCAGTGGCACAAAGGAAAGACCATCTTGGAAGGAGGGAAATTATATGAATGAAGAAGAATATCATTATTAAAACAGGGTCCATCATTTGGAACTAGGTCAACAGGACAAAAGCAAGGACAGGCAAACAGCCAGGGACTATGAGCAGGTAGATACAGAAAGAGTCTAGAGTATAAAACCAAGCAAGACCAGGTCGTTGTCATTATGTCTGAACTATGTTTTCATTCTTTTGATTCAGTTACAGACTTGGGACCACTCGTTAGGATTCAATAACATAGTCTGGGTACCTGGATACCAAAAGATGTTTTCCCCTAAATTTATTTTTGTGTTGTGAAAAATCCTCATTCATCTTTTGCTCTGACCGGAAGCAGTCTCACTGTTATCTTCCTGTACAGGACATCTTTATTGACCCTGAAATTGACCCTGAAAATAACATGCTTTGCAGTTGACCACCATGCATGGAGCCAACAGCTCCAGCCTGACACCAACACACTTCATCCTCAGTGGGATTCCTGGGCTGGAAGCAGCACACGTCTGGATCTCCCTGCCGTTCTGCTTCATGTACCTCATTGCTGTCACAGGGAACTGTGGGCTCATGTACATCGTCAGCCACGAGGAGGCTCTGCATCGGCCCATGTTCTACTTCCTCGCCTTGCTATCCCTCATAGACGTCAGTGGCTGCACTTCCTTTGTCCCCAGTACGTTGTGTATCTTCTGGCTCCACCTCAAGGAGATTGACTTTAACGCCTGCCTCGTGCAGATGTTTTTCATCCACATGCTGACAGGCATGGAGTCTGGCGTGCTCATGCTTATGGCTCTGGATCGCTACGTGGCCATTTGCTACCCTCTACGCTATGCCACCATCCTCACCAACACCACCATTGCCAGGGCTGGGCTGGCCACCCTCACACGAAGTGTGTTGCTCATGACGCCATTCACTTTCCTGATCAAGCGGCTTCCCTACTTCAGGGGCAATCTCGTTCAACACACCTACTGTGACCATATGTCTCTGGCCAAGTTATCTTGCGGCAACATCAAGATTAATGCTGTCTATGGTCTCATAGCTGCCCTACTGATAGGAGGGTTTGATATGTTCTGTATTTCCCTGTCTTACACCATGATTGTTCGTGCTGTAATAAATCTGGCATCTGCGGATGCCCGACACAAAGCTTTTAGCACCTGTACCTCCCACATTTGTGCTATTGTCATCACCTATGTCCCAGCCTTCTTCAATTTCTTCACTCACCGCTTTGGGGGACGCAGCATCCCTCACCACGTCCACATTTTAATAGCCAACCTCTACCTGTTGCTGCCTCCCACCTTGAATCCAATTGTCTATGGAGTGAAGACCAAGCAGATCCGTGAGGGGGTCATCAAACTGTTTACTAGACAGAAAGATGCTTTCCGTGGGAGGTGAATCTCTGATAGGGAATTCTGCATGTAGCCTAAAGACAGAGACAACTATAGGCAGGAAGAAAATAAATGCACAGTTCAGCAGCCATGATGTCATGATGTCAGAAGAAATACCTAACAATGCTCTGCTGTCATATTTAGGAAAAAATTCCAAAATTGTTAATCTGAGACTTCTAACTTAATGGAAAAATAAACTAGACAGGAAACAATTCCATTTCCCAAAGAGAGTTTAACTTTATTTTTTACTTTTTTATGGCTTCTCCCTAGCATATGGAAGGTCTTGGGCCAGGGATCGAAGGCAAGACAGAGCTTTTACCTGAACCCCTGAAGTCAGATTCTTAACCAACTATGCCACAGTGAGAACTTCTCCCACACAGTTTAACTTTCGTCAGACCTTGCTGAATGGACACACAGCGTAGAATACTGGGAATATGCAACTGGAAGTCATCTCTTGAGGATTAAGGCACTCTGGTCTAGACACTGGGAGGGAGTGTAGAGTCAAGACCAGGGAAGTCGGATGCCCAGGGAGGCTCCGGGAGACTGGGGAAGGCACAGAAGCAAACTGTCCTCGGAGGTCCAGGGAAGCAAGGAGCACCCAAATTGGGCCGAATTCCAGAGGTCTTTGTCATCCTTTTAATACCACATTTATGTGAAATTTGCATATCTTAAGGGGAAAAAAAAGCCTTGACTATTAACTTATTTTTTGCATCCTGGTTCTTCAGAAATTATGTGGCTATCTATAACTATACCGTGTAGACATAAATGAAGCAGAAGTAATGTGACTGCAGGAGTTCACCATAATCTAGAATGTACTCCTTTGAGTTGATTTCAAGCAGGATTTTTGAAAGGTACACAAAACAATACTTGACAGCTATTTGAGGAAAGGCTTTATAAGTACAGCAAAAGATACTTAAAGAAAATTTATATATTCTGCCAACCGAGGATGTCTGGACTAATGGTTTTCCTTAGCATTAGCGTAGAAGAAGTAACAGACAAATGGTCAGGGACAATGATGAGGAGAGGTACTTTATTTAGATATCTGGGAAAAAACAAGGAGAAAATAGAAGTGAGAGAGGAATAATAAGTGTGGTGGTCCGAAACAGCAATATCAAATGAAGAGTGAAGAAATCCCAAGAGAAAACTGGAGCAATAGAAGGTGATCAGGCAATGGATACAAACGAGGTAGAGATACTAATAATATTAGCATTATAATCCTACTGTCTGCTAGTAGGAAGAATATATTTTAATATCACATTATGGATTATTAAATCATGGTGAAATATATTAATCACGTCATGTATTTTTGCAAGAAATTTTCATGCTTGGAAGCAAAACCTGAGTTTTAAAAACAGGAACATTACGTAAAAGTGTTTCTGTGTAATAAAAATTATAAGCTGATAATCAGAAAAGTTTCTTTCTCCTGGACTTATGTTTTTGGATTTGATAAATTTTACTCATTAGATATTTTTATTTAAATCACGCCAAAGCCCTAGTAAACAGATCAAGAAATTACATCACTTCAACTGCCATTTTAAAATATAAATATATCAGGTATTATACTAATGCTTCATATACAATATTTCACTGAACTTTTACTTCAAAATGACCTACCTACAGTTATCTTCAATTTATAAATGAGGCACATGAGCTACACAGACAGCCAGACTGTTTGAATCTCAGGACATTTAAATTAAAATTTAAATATAACGTTAATAGGCCTAAGCTGTGGGGACAGAGCAAGGGAGGCAACCATTACTGCAGAGTAAAACCAGAGCATCGGTTTTAAAATCTGGAAAAATAAAATACAACGAATAAATTTTTCGAGGCACTCAAGTAACAATCTCCAATTAATTTTACATCATCTTCCCTTTACAAACTCAAAAATGGGTTTCACGGAAAGAAACCACCACTGCCACCAACAACTACAACAGCATAATTCTGAACACTGAGATTCGCAAGTGAATTCAAGCCAGCAGGCCAGAATCACTGAGAGATTTTTAAATAATTATAAAGTAGACGGTGATGGAAGAAAATCTTGCTCAGTTCTATTTCCCTGAGTTCTGTCTCTCAGGATCAATGAATGACATGTTCATTTTTCTTTGAAATGAAAAATACCACAGACACACCTTGTCTTTCAAAATAACGTGAAGCCATTTCCAAAGCAGTTATAGAAGTGCTGAAAAATGAACGAGATTGCACAAAGGTGGCTTCATTATTTTGTGGGATAATTAGAGATGAAACATTACTATATTGGAGATAAGGAGTCAAAGGCATTTTAATAGATTGAAAAGAGGTTTGATTATTGGTCTAGGATTTCCCCTGATTCCTTTGGAGCAATGCGTGTCCATAGCAACTAGACAGTTGTGCGTATCTGTGTACACGTTGGGTAGTTACATGTTAAATGATCAAGGCACAGATTTCTTTATCCAAGCAATGCTATTTCCATGCACCAAAACACACCCTAAGCCCCCAGATAACAATAGGGCATAAATAGTTTATAGGCTATTGTTCATGGGGCTGAGGGTGCAAAGTGGCACTGGATGTTCTGTCTAGGGAGAGTTTTGTGTGTGGAATGGGGTAGTTTGCAAAGTACTGCTCCCGAGAGGAAAGCCCTGCAACCCGAGGCAGTGATCAGAACTCCAGTTGCTCTTAAAGCTGGGATTTGAGGGTCGTAAAAGAGGAAAAACCAGCACAATGAAAAAAGAGAGAGAGAAAAGTAGAAGAAAAAGAAAAGAAGGGGAGGGAGAAAATTTAAGGAAGGTTAACAGAATCTGAATATTGTACAAAAGACACGGTAGGGTGGGAAAGAGCAAATAGCAAAAACTGTAAGGAAAGGAAGACAGGAGACTGGGGGGGGGGTACAATTATTCTCCACTATTATTACTTCAAGTGTAGGGACCTCATTGGACCAACATTCTTAACTTTCTGTTCTTATTCCCATTCATCTGAATAAGAAGAGCTTCAGGTTTTGGCATCTGATATGAGTGCGATATATGCCAAGCCCTGATCCCTCCTACTGGTCAATCCCCCGTCTAAACAGACCTTGCATTCTGATCGGTCCACATGGCTGCTGTTGGTAGTCAGCCCCACCCCCTTAGAGGTTTGCATGTTTCTGTGCTAGAGACTGGGTGATCCAGTCTGCCTAAACTGGGGGCAAAGTATAAACAAGCCCTTCTGACTGAAGATCTAAATCCTATTTTCCCTAATGTATGTTATAGAACTGTTGGTATCTAAATGCCAACTTCCTTGCCTCCTGTGGGTTTTCTTAGTGCTGAACTGGATTGGAAAAGGCAGAGATGTTATAAATAGGGTACTGAAAAGCCCAAATTTTAAGATGAAATTAAGACAGGATGGAAGGATAAATGATTAATGAAGGATAAATGATTAATGATTAATGATTATTTCTGTATATGGTGTTAGAGAATGTTCTACCTTCACTCTCTTACGTGTAACTGTCCAATTGTCCCAGCAACAATACTGAAGAGACTATATTTTCTCCATTGTATATTCTTCCCTCCATTGTTGTAGATTAATTAACCATAAGGGACTGGGTTTTTTCTGGGCTCCCTATTCTGTTCTATTGATCTATGTGTCTGTTTTTGTGCTAGTACCACACTGTTTTGATTACTGTAGCTTTGTAGTATAGTATGAAGTCCAGGAGCATGACATCCCCCAGCTCTGTTCATCTTTCTCAAGATTATTTTGCCTCTTTGGAGTCTTTTATGTTTCCACACAATTTTTTAAATTATTTATTCTTGTTCAGTGAAAAATGCCATTGGTATTTTTTTAGGGATTGCATTGAATCTGTACATTGCTTTGGGTAATTTGTTCATTTTAACAGTATTGATTCTTCTAATTCAAGAGCATGGATACCTTTCCATTTCTTTGACTCATCTTCAATTTCCTTTATCACTGTTTTATAGTTCTCAGCATATAAGTCTTTCACATGCTTAGTCAGGTTTATTCCTAGGTGTGTCTTTTGATTGGACAATTTAATGCATTTATTGATAGGTAAGGAGTTATCATTGCCATCTTATTCATCATTTTCCTGCTAGTCCTTTTGTTAATTTCTCCCTCTCTTGCTGTCTTCCTTTGTGATTAAAAGTTTTTTCATAGTCAAATACTTTGCTTTCTTCCCCTTTATCTTTTGAGTATGTAGTGTAGTTTCTTGCTTGTGGTTACCATGAAGCTTACAAAAAAACACCTTATAGTTTTATAGCAGTCTGTTTTGAGTTGGTAACAACTTAACTTTACTCACTGACTTCAGGAGAGAAAAACCTGCACCAGCCAGTCTGGTGGAGAATTTGGTGGCTTTCTCAGATCTCTTTATGGTTTCACTGCTGCATACTTCTTGTTCCTTCTCAGGGGTAATTCTTAAATTTATATGCCTTCACCAGATCCTGCAAATTCAAACTGGGTGTTAAGAACCCTCTCATCATTCATTTCCCCTATAATTCCACAGGAAACAAGGTAAAGAAGATGTCTACCACCCTAGAAATTTCCCTTTTCCTCCTATGGGTCATTATTAATCCCCAGAGGGCAATTTCTATAATTTTGCTTGCTCAGGACTGCATACAACTGGAATCATAAAATTTGTTTTTGTGTGTCTGGGTTTGTTGGCTCAATATGTTTTGGAAATTCATCCATGTTGTATGAAAAAACAGTTTGTTCCTTATGATTTCTGCATTGCATTCCATCATAAGGAACATACCATGCATTCAAGTTCCCTTCATTAACATTTGGGTTATATGAACATTGGCAGGTAAGTCTTTCGTGTACGTATATTTTTATTAATCTTCATGATAAACCTAAGGATGGAATTGCTGGGTCATAGACTTGGTACATACATAAGTTAATTAGAAACTAATGAACTTTTCTGCAAAAAAAAAGTGGTACAGTTTTAAACTTTCCCTAAAACTGTGTTAGAGTTACAGTATCAGGGGAGTTTTGTGATACACTTTCAGTGGCTACTTAAGAGGATTTCCACAATTGCTCTGAGTTTAACACACACACACAAACACAGGGTGTGTGTATGTGAGTGTTTGGATGGAGATTGTGACAGAACAGCTTTGCATTTATTTTACGTATATTGTTATTACCTGAGTTTCCCTATTATTATTTTTCTGTGAAGAAGACTGATTCTGAAATAACTGGAAAGCAATTGAAATGATGGTGCATCTATAAAGGTTCCTGAGAAACCCCTTGCGGCACAGCAGATTAAGGATGCAGGATTGTCACTGCAATGGCTAGAGTCATTGCTGTAGCACAGGTCACAGCTGTGACATGGATTTAATCCCTGGCCTGGAAATTTCCACATGCCTCAGGTGCAGTTCAGTTTCTGTCTCTGTGTCTCTCTTTGTCTCTCTCTCTGTCATGAAATTTATTATGCATAAATACATATATATAAAAACAATTCTATGAAAAATATTATCATGAGCATATTTGCAATATATTTTATATGCATTAATAAGTTTTAGTATTTTTGGAATTTTATGATTACTGACTTAAGCCATTATTTTATAAAGTAAGATAAATGAAAAACAAAAATTCTAATGACTATTAGGTCTCTTGGTTAGAATCCACAGCCAAGGAAGATAGTTAACTTTGATATGCCTATTGTTTTGTATCTTCACTCCTGCTGATAAATATAGATATAAAAGTTGATGAATATAGAAGTAATTTCAAAAGTCCCAAAGGATCTTTCCTCTAACCAGAGCCCTCTGAGACATCAAATGTGGAAATCCAATTAGCTGTAAACCCTCAAGTCCGCAGAATCCTCAGAGGATACAGAGATGCTATGTAGAGGTGGAAGCTGTTTGTTGTAGAACCATTTGACACTCAGGAGTCTCAGTCATGTTCATGAGTCTCATCTTTGCCCACACTGAGGTGAGTTTGGGTGATGCCCAAAGACTTGCATCTTCCAAAAATGTAAAGGTTTTAGTACAAGAAAGGCAAGTGTTTGAGACATAGTTGATTGGAAGCTCAGCATTTCCTCCTAACTCCAGCCAGAATAGAGGACCATCTGTTTGGGACTAAGAAACAACATTCCCCTAATTGTGAAATAATTTGTTTTTGTCTTTTTAGGCCCGCACCCACAGCATGTAGAAGTTCCCAGGCTACGGGTCAAATTGGAGCAGCCGCTGCTGGCCTCCACCACAACCACAGCAACATCAGATCGGGGCTCTGTCTCTGACCGACACCACAGCTCATGGCAACGCCAGGTCCTTTAACCCATTGAGTGAGGCCAGGGATCAAACCTGCATCCTCGTGGATCCTGGTTACCGCTGAGCTACGATGGGAAGACCAAATGTAAAACTATCCTAGAGTTGATTGAAGATAGAGAAGCCCAGGTAAGAGCGAGCTCCAAAGGGAGGGTGTTGTTTGCCTTGACAGATAGATGTCTACATTCAGAACTGCTTCCACTGGGATGGTCCTTGTGGGCAGTGGGATATGACTGAAGACTAGACTTGACTCCTACAAGGCACTTGTAAGGAACTTCCAAGAGCCTTCCCATAGAAATAGTCTCATGCAACTCCCCTACTAGGTTTCATATGATGTCTATGAAAACAAGTCCAGGAATAAGAATCTGGCTATATCACCAATAAGTTCTCTCTCCAAAGGTCCCTTTCTAAAGACTGACTTTCTGTAACTTTGCACATATATTCTATCTCTTCTCTAAGACACTATTAAGAGAAAGCTTTTTCTTTCTTCCCATGTCATCATAAATTAAGCTAGTTATGCCCCATTTATGCAATTCCTCAAAAATCAGTAAGTTAAGGCAACGGATATAGATTGATTAAACCTACAAAGTCAGACAAACTTGGATTTGAACCCTGACTCTACCAGTTTTTAAATTTCTGTTGACGCAATTTTTATTTAGTTACCCTGCACTTAACATTTCTTCATATATAAAATGAGACAGTAACATATATCCTTGGCATTAATATAAATTTGACTGTGGAAATTAACCTCCGTCAGAATATTAGCTCCGTGAGTGGAGAGGATTTTGTACATTTGGATCACTAATGTATCTCGACAAACTAGAAGGGCATCAATAAATCTCTGTTAAATAAACGATACTTTAACATATCATCTGACAATTATTTTTATTATTATAATAGATAACATGTACTGATTACCTACTAGATACCAGGCACCACCGGGAGGACTAATTCTCATTTAACCTTCCTAACACTTCCTAATATGTACTATTACCACCATCCCTTTATTAAAAGCCATGAAAATTGTAAACAGGAAGATCTGAGATGTGTTCAAGTCCATCCAGCTAATTAGTCCTGGAAACGCCTGGAATCCGAGTGTCCATGTCTCTAGAAATAAGGATGCAATAAAACACTGCTCTCACATTTTCCAAGAGAAAACCCTGATTCATCTAGATTGTTCTTCTTTTGAATATATTGTAAGTTTAAAAATAGCTCACCCAATAGCAGAATTCACGGGCCTCTTTGAGAATCGTCTGGCAGAAAGGGTGTAAAGAGAAATCTTACTGAAGCACGGGGGAGAGAACTGGCACTGAGTTGATCTGTTTTTCTGTTTAGGATTCAATGCAGATGGATAGATTGTTTAGTTATATGACATTGACATTTGGAAGAGCCTGAGAATTTTCCACCAGCAGTCTTAGTTTACAAGCCAGATGAGCAGACCCTAAGATTCTCCCTCCTCTGATATTCTAGTATCTAAGTCTTTTCAGTCTTGCAGCTTTGTACCCTCTGGTTACCTTAGAAGAAGGCAGACATCAGAGGTGGCATCTCATATACCCCAGCTCTCTTTGCAGGAGCTCCAATTGCCGCATGCTCACCTGCTACCTTTTTAGCGAGAGCCTTGTGGGGCTTTAGCTGGATGGGATGTCCCTGGATTTCATTCAGGGGTTGAGACATTTATAATTTTTTTTCTAAGATGTGAGAATATATATATATATATTTTTTTTTTTGAGTTGGGGAACTCAGGTTTTTTACGCCGGCGGGCTCAGAGGAGATGACTCTCTGGAGTCTGCGCCCCAAAGAAGGGTTTCACAAGGCTTTTATGGGCTAGCTCTTCCGGGTCCGTGCTTGGCAGACCGGAGTGAGGTCAGGTAAGATAGGAGAATATGTTTTAATCTCTTGGAGTCTCTAGTAACTACGCTTGCTTTCTAAAGTTTCTTTCTCAACCACCAAATGTAACTGAGGTTTTCAAAATCTCACACCACCTCTCCTGCCCTAAAATGCACAATAGCACTTGAGTTCTAGCAGGTCTGAGTGGCTCCATTCAAATTTACATCTATTAATCAAGGTGAGTTGATCACATGGGATGTTTATACCGAGGAAAGAAATGAAAATAATAGTAATAACAACAATAGCGTTGTTGCTAATATTTAGTGAGTATTCACTGTGTATTATTCACAGTTTTAGCACAATATGCAAATTATCTTATTGAATGATATTGACAAGTTACTGAGCTTTACACAACTAATATGCTCATTTCATGTTGAGAAAGAAGGTACGCAATGGCTAAACCACTCATCAACATCACATACTAGGTAAGAACCAGAGATGGAATATGATCTAGATAATGTGATGCCAAGGGAACTTCAACACTACTTCTCATTCCTAAAAATCTTTTTTGTTGTTGTTTTACCTTTGGTTTCCAAGCCCTCTACTCACCTCTAAGCCATTTCCTTGTCCAGGAAACTATCACTTTTAAAGAACGTAAAATGCCCTCCTCCTGGCCGTCATTATGTCTGGAGCCAACAGCTCCAGTCTGACCCCAGGATTCTTCATCTTGAGTGGTGTCCCTGGGCTGGAAGCCGCACACATCTGGCTCTCCCTGCCATTCTGCTTCATGTACATCGTTGCTGTCGGGGGCAACTGTGGGCTCCTCTACCTCATCGGCCACGAGGAGGCCCTGCACCGGCCCATGTACTACTTTCTGGCCCTGCTCTCCTTCACCGATGCCACCCTCTGCACCACCACGGTACCCAATATGCTGTGCATATTCTGGTTCAACCTCAAGGAGATAGACTTCAATGCCTGCCTGGTTCAGATGTTTTTTGTGCACATGTTGACGGGGATGGAGTCCGGGGTGCTCATGCTCATGGCCCTGGACCGCTACGTGGCCATCTGCTACCCCTTACGCTATGCCACCATCCTCACCAGCCCTGTCATCGCCAAGGCTGGTCTTGCCACGTTCCTGAGGGGTGTGATGCTCATCGTCCCTTTCACTTTCCTTACCAAGCGCCTGCCCTATTGTCGTGGCAACTCCATTCCCCACACTTACTGTGACCACATGGCCGTGGCCAAGGTCTCCTGTGGCAATGTCAAGGCCAATGCTGTCTACGGTCTCTTGGCAGCGCTCCTGATTGGGGGCTTCGATATCTTCTGTATTTCAGGGTCTTATACTATGATATTGCGGGCGGTGGTGAGCCTGTCTTCGGCGGATGCTCGGCACAAAGCCTTCAGCACCTGTACATCTCACATCTGTGCCATTGTGATCACCTATGTCCCAGCTTTTTTCACTTTTTTCACCCACCGTTTTGGAGAACACAGTATCCCTCACCACATACACATCATTGTGGCCAACCTTTATCTGCTTCTGCCTCCTACAATGAACCCCATTGTTTATGGAGTCAAGACCAAACAGATCCGGGAAGGTGTGATCAAATTTTTACTTGGAGACAAGGTTCTCTTTACTCAAGACAAATAAATCACAAAATACACGCATAGAAGCTCCTTCTGTGGTGCAGCAGGTTAAGGATCCAGGGTCGTCTCTGCAGCCTTCTGGGTTGCTGCTGAGGTGTGGGTTCCATCCCTGGCCTGGCGCCGTGGGTGAAGGATCCAGCATTGCTGCAGCTGTGACCTAGGTTGCAGTTGCAGACTCAGCTAATAAAGAAATAAATAAAGGAGATGCATTGCTTGGGAAGGGGGGGAGAAAAATAGAATGAAGAAGAAATTTGTAAAAGATACGAGTAAGTCAAAAGAAGTAAGACATTTGTAAAAGATATGAGATGGTTGTAAAAATGGTATTAAAAACACGAGTCCTGTCATATGCAGATTTTTTGAAGCCTTTTCAAGTATATATTATGAAATATTTCTTCTGTGTGAAGTTCTGCCAAAAAAGAGAATGCAGAATAAAGAAATAACATACCAATTTCTTACAGATTTTGTTTTACTTAAGGGTCTGCAGACTCATGTCTACTGTGAACACGAAGGTAAAGAAATGAATGCAGCCTAATGTCAGCGTGTGTATTGTGTGTAAGACCCGGAGTCTGTGGTGCTGTGGACCAACCACGTCCTCTCCATACAGGACAAATTCCACTCAAATTAAGCACATTATCACCGTGGCGTAATGTGGGCCCAGGGTTACAATAGTTTACAGTGTTTTTTAAGGCAAGCTAAATTTAGATGTTTTGTGAAATCTCCCAACTTTAACTACTAACTAAATATTTTTTCAATACGCTTCGTTTCATTTTGGACATGCCTAAGAGTTCTGTCTTTTTCCATTTCATCAAGGGCACCTCCATTCAAAATGCACGTAAAAGTATAATTGTGATATTACCAGTCAAGTAGACAAATGGCTTGGTTAAATTGCTTGTATGTCTTATAATTCATGTACTCGTTCACTCATTTATTTGTTTTCAGTTACTCATTTAGGTCATATTATTGGTCATATCTCAGTTTTGATGAAAGAGAAGCAGAGTTGTGTATGACACAGCCCCTGGGTTCATGATGCTCAGAATCTAGAGTCTAGCCAGGGATCATGAGAGGAAATATACATGAAAGAAAGAGGAGAGATGACAAAAAAATGGATTCAGATTCTGTAGGGAGGGAACAAAAAGTGAGTGAGAAAAAGTTGGGGAAAAATGAATTTTGAATTTAGATAGGTCCAAAGTTTAAACTTTGTGTCCTAATTCCTAGCTACTAGATTTTGACAGACTACTTAATCTCTCTAAATTTCAGCTTCTATGCTTTTTATTAAATGGGGGGGGAGTTGCCATAATGATTTTTTGGGCTGGTTAAATACTCTAATGCCAAAAATAGCCTAATTTCTGATATACACTAACCACTAAATACATTGTATCTGATATTATTCTTATTATTATCATCATCTAGAAGGTTCAACTCTGATTCATTTTGAACACTGTAGCTCAAGGAGGAATCTTTCCATCTGCGCAGGCAGTACAAAATCAATTTCATATGGGCAAGTTTCCACTGAGTATTCACAAACCTGTCATCAATTTAGTTAACAGTTTATTTTTCTGGATACCTTGCATGTGACTGGCTTCATGTTATATATACACTGAAAAATATAAAGGGATACAAAAATGCTAATAAATTTCTAGTCTGATAGAAGATAAAAAATGCAATGGAATCATTATGATAAAATAACAAGGTAACTCCCCAAAAGTGATTATTAAAATGAAATTGGAATGCCTATCAATAGCTATTGGAATCAGTAAGTAAACCTTTTACAGAAAAGATCGTATATGAGATAAATTTCAACATACATGTAAGTATTTTAAAAGAAAGAAAAGAGGAGAAGGATTATTTTTTTAAATGAAAATTCATATACTAAATATTGAGACTAAACAAAGAATAACAAGTTTTGGGCTCTAAATGTTTTAGGACGATTGGAGGTAATAGAGAAGGAGGAGGAGTGAAAGATTTGCTACAGAATCGATAGAGGCCTCGTCAGCAGGTGCCTTGTCTGTGAGTCTGGGCATAGTGCCCAGGCCTGCCACGTGCTGCTCTTCTCAGAATTACCCTTGACTGCACAGCAGCTGCAGCCCCATGCGTTACCTTCCTAGAAGGCTCCGCTCTCCAGCAGAATCTATGTCTCCTCTCTTCTTTTTTCTTCTCCAACTTTCTCCTCTCTTCCACGTCAACTCCACTTTCCCAGTTTCCACTCACTTCCTCAGTTCCCCACTCCGACGCCTCAGCATTCAAGTCATCCCTGCAGAGTGGAGACTCCTAATGTCTTCCCCATGGTCAGTCTCTCAAAGGTGGACCGTTTTTCCCCTCAGAGAATGGTTTTCAGGAAAACGATAAGCGTAAAACCACAACCAAAACTAGCATTCATTTCCAGGCGCTTTTCTGTAAGCCTTGCATACTCATTTTATTCTAAACACAACCGAAAATATTACTTTATGCTCAGTTTACAGGCAAGCAAACTGGGGCACAGAGAGGTGAATCACTGAGGGAAAGTCACCCGTCCAGTAAATGAAAGAGTGTGGATTTAAACTCAGGCCATTTGGTTCCGAAACCTTTGATTATCACGTGTCAATGAAAACAATCAATAGTCAATCTAAGAAAGAAACGGAAACCTGAGTATTATAACTTTGGAGATACACTCAGAAACTTCTAGGGACTGTCCTTTCCGTAAGAGGTCAACGCGCGGTTTTTGAGACAAAAGGTTATTCATCAAAGTAACATATTAATAGTTTATGTGGCCAGCAAAGCAAGTAGTGAGTCATCTTAACTCTACAGAATTGAGAAATGCTATCTCCAAAGGACTTCCTTTTTCTTTTGTTCAATGAGTAAACATTCTTGTGTCTTCTAAGGGGGTCTAGTGAATGTATAATCCAGATAAACAATGTACACGGAAGGGGAGGGGTTGGTGGCTCAAACGGCAGCGACGATAATGTTGAATTGTTCTTGTTCCGCCTTAAAAATACTTTTATTTCATCAAGTCCCCTTTTCGATAGAAAGCACTTGGTGATCAAATGTTTGGGCCTTCAATGGCAGGTGGGTGCTTACCTGGATTCACCATGTCCCTCAGTGTTAAGTCTCAATAGTCCGATTATTTGGGAGTTCCCCATGCAGGATCTGGCATTGCCACACTGCGATGCAGGTTGCAGTTGTAGTGAGGGTTCGATGCCTGGCCCAGGAACTTCCACATGCTGTGGGTGCAGCCAAAAAAAAAAAAAAAAGGTCTGCTTATTACTTTTCTGTTAGGTAGGTTGTACTGGTAGGATGTCTGGTAAGACTGATGGTCAACTCCAAGTTGTCAATTAGGGTTTATGCCAATGATACCGTGTATGGGCATTGTGCATGTTAATTAATTTATAGAGAACCATAGATGTGATCAATAATTCACGTTGTTTCAATATCATTACTTTACACAAGTAATCAAAATTGCCGATATGGAGTTCCCCTGTGGCATAGTGAGTTAAAGATCCAGCATTGTCACTGCAGCACCCAGGTACTCCCACATTCTGTGGGTGTGGGGGAAAAAATTGACAAAAGGAGTAATAGCGTCGTTATTTAAGCCAGGATTCTCCTTAACCAAACTTTTTTCCTAGTATTTCCCTTAAACTGGGAAGAGGATCATTCACCACAGAAATTTGACTCTTCATATGTATCCTCAGATGAGTTATATTAGAAGACTCATCAGATCTTATAACACCATATTCCGTGTGTATTACAGCATAAGTGCCCCCTTGAGATCATGTTAGAATATTGAGAGCCACGCAATTCTGTAGGACTGTTTTCTCATCATGGAGACAGACTTCTGAATAGTTAGATGGGTTTAAGGACCCAGGAGCCCATGTTTATGCCCAGAGGACTTTGAGGGCTTAGCTCAGGGATTCTGGAACATGCCTATACTGAGAGAAGCCCTCACTTACTATAAAGGTTTCCTCCGTAGGACAGGACAGACCTGGGGCCCAGGGACACGATGGGACGCCAATCACCTTCTTTAGTCCCAGGGCCTATGCTGTGACGTTGCCAAAGTGAGGGCCGGGCAGGGGTCATATATTAGAAAAGTAAGGATGTATGGGCAGCGGAAATGAGACATGAGACAGTGTAGAGAGGAAGAGAAGAGGCGATTGAGGAGGGAAGAGACAGTCACCTCTGCTTTGCTGAGAAGTTTTCCAAAGTGACATTCTCCATTCTCGCCACAAAGAAACACGACAGAGCACACGCGATTACGACAGGTGAGAAAAGAGCGACACGTCAGTGTAGGTCTTCTCTCTCCCTCTCTCTCTCTCCCATGCACACACACAGAAACACAAACACACAAACCCACACTCACATACATTCTCGTACATACATACACAAAGATATGCATATTTACAAATCCTAATTCTATTCAAAAGCTAATTTCTGAAAACAGGGAACCATATCCTTATATTGCCGGCAGTGTTGGGGATGTTAAAATGAATATCCCAGGGTTCCCTGCACACATTGGTAGAGAATGGATAAATTCATAAATAAAGTCATGTTATGTTAGGTGTTGCGGGATTGTACAATGTTCTAGAGACATTGTGACTTAAAATAATTTTCTTTATTACTTTCAAACATCAGGAAAGATTCATTTACAGCACTTTAATTTTGGTGCCATTTAAATTTACTAGATATTTTTTCAATTTATATCTGAGGCGAGGTGTAATTTTGCGTGTAATTGGCGATGTTACAAGCTGTAAGGAATGAGACCCTGACTTAGCTTATGAGCAAAAGGCAACATACTGTACTTACTGTAAGAACACGAGGAATCACAGAGTTAAAGGAGTCTGGAGGCATGGGACTGGAAACTCACCTTTCGTTAAGATTAGCGAGCCTCAAATATAGACGTGGTTTCCGGGAGAAATAGAATGAGGAAAATTCTAAGAGAGAACATCTGATTAACTTCCCTTATATCTTGTGACGGCACCAGATCCATGAGGCAGATCCCTACACTTATATCAAAACACAAATAAGGGCGTACGTTAGCAGTTCTAATTCGGACGGAAGATTCTTTAACACCAGGCTGCACTTTGAAAACCACCGTGTACAATAATTTCTCAAAAGTAACCAAGAAGAGGCTTGGAGACAAAATGGAAGGCAATGCCATAAAAGGGAAGCATGTACTTCTTTTTGACATATTCCCAGTTCCTTCAAAGATCTCATATGTTGCAAAAAATAAAAGCCACAATACCATTACCTATGATGGATTTCGGAACAATAACTTAGATTCAGGGCACTGCTCAATTAGCCTCTGGAAAGAGAAGAATCTCTAGTGTTTCTAAATTAACTGCTTCTACCAACACGGCCACTGTACTGAGTAGAGGTCTTTCCATCTTCCCAGGACTCTGATAAGAACGGAACTTAAGGACAGTGAGATCTTGCTTCTCAACCGGAGTTCAGCGACACCTCAGGAGGATGCCTTCTCTCAATGACACCCCGTTCCACCCCCCCTTCTTTCACCTGCTAGGAATACCGGGACTGGAGGCGGCCCACCTCTGGATCGCTTTCCCATTCTGTGCTGTGTATCTGATCGCCCTCGTGGGAAACGTCACCATTCTCTCCGTGATCAAGGCTGAACACAGTCTCCACCAGCCCATGTTCTACTTCCTGGCCATGTTGTCTCTGATAGATCTGGGGCTGTCCACCTCCACCATCCCCAAAATGCTGGGCATCTTCTGGTTCAACCTCCAAGAGATCAGCTTTGGGGGCTGCCTTGCTCAGATGTTCTTCATCCACATGTTCACCGGCATGGAGACAGTTCTACTGGTGGCCATGGCTTATGACCGCTTCGTTGCCATCTGCAACCCTCTCCAGTACACCGCCATCCTCACCAATAAAACCGTCAGCATCTTAGCCTCTGTTGTGGTTGGAAGAAACTTAATTCTTGTGACTCCATTTGTGTTTCTCATCCTGAGGCTGCCCTTCTGTGGGCACCACATCATTCCTCACACGTACTGCGAGCACATGGGTCTTGCCCGGTTGGCCTGTGCACCCACCGGGGTCAACGTCATCTATAGGCTCCTGGTGATCTCTACTATCATCGTAGATGTGGTCCTGATCGCCTCTTCCTATGTGCTGATCCTTCGAGCTGTCTTCCGACTTCCCTCTCGGGAGGCTCGACGAAAGGCTCTCAACACTTGTGGTTCTCACGTCTGTGTCATGCTCTGCTTTTACACACCGGCATTTTTTTCTTTCATGACACACCGCTTTGGTCATCATATTCCCCGGTACGTCCACATCCTTTTGGCTAATCTCTACGTGGTTGTCCCACCTGCCCTTAACCCAGTCATCTACGGAGTCAGAACCAAGCACATCCGAGAGCGGGTTGTAAAGATATTTGTACAGAAATAAGAGTTATGTGACATGACTGGGAAATAGAATCATATACAACTCAAATTTTAATAATCCAAGCTCTCTTAAATCTTACATAGTGCTAACCAAATTTTTCATTTTTATTTGGAATGGCTTCAGTTTACCAGATAAAGCAAAGCTACCACTGCTGCCCACTCTGCTCACCCCTCCCATATATCTGGACAAAGGGAAAGGACTCACAGAAAAGGAGGTGTCCTGGAGGCAGCAGTGGTTCGGGAGTGGAATGTTGGTGGAAAAGGTGAGAATCCTCCCATTTATCCACGTCCTCTCTTTAGGGACGTTTAGAATCTGATGGAAGGCCGATCTCATTGTATAGAGCGAGAAAACAGGAGTTCCCGTCATGGCTCAGTGGAAACGAATCTGACTAGCATCCATGAGGACACAGGTTCCGTTTTTGGTCTTGCTGAGTTAAGGATCCAGCCTTCCACGAGCTGTAGTGGAGGTCACAGACACAGCTCGGATCTGGCGTTGCTGCAGCTGTGGTGTAGGCTGGTGTCTACAGCTCTGATTCTACCCCTAGCCTGGGAACCTCCATAGTCCATGGGTGCAGCCCTAAAAAGACAAACAAATAAATAAATAAATATTCATGCCATGGTTTAGTCATGATGCCTGAATTAGGATATATTGTTTCACATAAAGGTTCTTCCCAGTCATCCTCAGATGTTATCTTCCTTCTCTAGAGTCATGGACTCGGTTTGGTTTGAATCATCCCTCAATCTTTTCGTTTTTTTTTTCTTCGCCTTTATGATTAGTTTCCTTCTCTCTCTCCCTCTCTCTTTCTTCAATAAAGTAAGATTTGTGGATGGAAGGATACGTGCATCTACCTTGTGAACATAAGGAATCCATGATAAGGTTTTCCCCCTTGAAGCAAAGGCATTTTAGATGTGAATTATTGTACATCCTGTGTATTCTAACTCCAAATGAATTCTACTTAAACGTTTCCTTGTTTGCTACACCGTTTCAGTTCAGCCACACAGTGCTTCAGAAAGCTTGGAAAGGAATCAAAATCATTCTATGGTTTAAGAACAAGGCCACTTGTAGAATCAAGCTCAAAATAATCTCACTCTAATTTATTAATCCTGTAGATTTTGCAGATGTAGTCTCTTTTACAAACTCTAGACATAGCTGGAGAGTGTGGTTTGGTTAAACTCATTGAAAAGGGAACCAAATTGATGTTTGTGACTGACCAGGCAATTTGTAACCCTTGCTTAGAAATCAGAAGTCTCAAATACATCCTATATTTTAGCACCACTGCCTAGGTTGGACAAAGGCAGGTGAAAGGTCCAAGCACATCAGGGAATGAGGACAGAGAGAGCCAAGAAGACATGGAAAACAGCAATATCTTTTGAAATTTATGTAAATTTGGTAGCTCTTGCCCTGAAATTTAATACTAAGTACAACTCCTGCAAACTCTTAACACCTTGTGGAATATCCTTAGGTCTGAGTGCATGGGTTATAAGCTGTTTGGGGTTACTTTAGGCCTCTGCCTCATGCTCCTAAAATTTCCTGGGAACCTAGAATTTTAAAGATGGAAAGATCTAATCTAAACCCTGTATTTTGCAAACAAGAAAACCAAGGTTCAAGGAAAGGCGGGAATTTGTGTCCATGCAATCTACCAGGTATGTACCGTCATTTTGATGTAGCAAGAGAAGATCACTCAGCTACAGCTTTTGGACCACAAACTCTTAAGTCTTGGAAGACAATGGGTAAAACTACTTCATGTATATAAGTGAAGATCCAGCATTAGCTTCCAGTAGGGATACAGCTAGGAAAGTAGGGCACAGAGATTGGTGTGGGTAATGAGAAAAAAAGAGACAACAGAAGCTCTGAATTTAGGAGCAAGCAGCAGAGCAGCAAAGAGTGACGGAAATGGTATGCTATTCCTCGTGATGGTCCATAAATTCTGAGTGATAAAGCCTGGCCAGCTCCGTGGTGGCCACATCTGTACCTTGTATAAGCAGACTAAATAAAGACAAGGTTTTCTCTCTACTGTCAATGATATGAAGTGGTATGTGGCACATAAAATGAAACTTTCCGGTTAAACCTAATTAAGATATCAGGGGAAATTCAATGTAGAAAATTTAATGTGCAATAATATTGTACACAACGTGCATCGAATTGCACAGGATCGCTGGCCCTGAAATGGTTCACTGTCAAACGGCAGCACCCTGCTTGGACCTGGATAAGCAGAAACCCTGTCCTAAGCTCCCTTCTCCAGGGACCTCTGCCCTTTGGAGTAGTCCCCTAAAAATTGTCTAAGTCCACTTCTGGCTCTTGGACCTGGCTGGGGGAGAGCAATCCTGTCTGTGCCCAGGCTGGTGCCCTGAACGTTAACCAAGCATACCTGGGCCCAGCCCTCAACTCTCTTCTGCAGAGATCTCTAAGATTCTCTCTTTCGAGTACCCACTGGCTCGTTCGTTTGCGTTAAGGTGCTTGCAACCCATGTCTACAGGGTTTTCCTGAGAGTTCATAGCTGGAACCATGTTTCAGGAGGGTGCCTTGGTGAGCAGGTAACTCTTCCTGAATGGCATAGACCTCCTCTCAGGAAGTCACATGAAATGAAGCCACCAGAAGTGTTCTGACCTGCTGACGGGAGGTGACTTTTACTCATGACTCATGGCAGATGGATGGTGAGTTCAGGGCTCTTGCCTATCAATGGTCCTTTCCCAAAACCAGGGCTTGTTCCCTGTGTGAAAGCTGTTCACTGCCTCTCACTGTCTATGTTCTATGTTAACGCTCATGCTGCCTCCAACTACAATACCCACAGGTGGCAGTGGAAGCAACAGACATCCTTTACCTTACTGCCCTCCTCATCCTGGCGCTGGTACCCAGAGTGATCTTCCCACTGTCTCCACAGGCTCCACACTACCTGCCCGCCGTTCCTCCTCAAGTGGGGGCACCTGTCCCCTAGCAAGGGTTTAAGGCCTTTGTTCTGTCATGCCACCGACAATTTTCAATCTATGTCCTTTTTTAATATCCAATCGATATGATGACATGCCATCCTGAGTCAATGGTAAACAATTCCAGATGATGTAGGGGTTTGACATGGAAGAACGAGACTGTTCTCACTCTGCCCACAGAAGCCTCACCTCTGCCGCAAGCTGGTGACACTGGGTGAAAGGAAGCAAAGCACTCAGAATTGAAAGTGTGTGCCTTCTAGTCAACTAATGCAGTCATTAGGGACTAATATTTCAAGTGGTTGAAAGATTGTTTTTCTGCATTCATGCTATGAAATGTAAACATGATTTAATGTGTATAGAAAAGAATAATCATTTACATCTTCCTGGCAGATCTGATTAAGCCTGGCATTTGTGGTGCTCTCCAGTGAAGCAGAGTAATCTTTGGAGAGGGTCACTGGCAGCCGTTACTCGCGGATGATGTAATGGAGATGCTGCATCCTAAGGCATGATGCAGTCAGAAGTAAAGGAATGAAATTCGAAGCCCTAGAGGCAGGATGACCTGTTTTGCTCTGAACATCCATGGCCTTGCAAGTAATAACCATGTTAGTACTTTCTTTTTGTAGCATGAGAAATGAAATGGCCAGAAATAGCCTGTATATATAGTTCATGGAGCTGAACAGAAAGAAGGAAAGAAATAGTATCTGGAAACTACAAAGAATCCTTATGTGCAGTGCCTGGACCATAACCAAATATATAATTAATTCTCATTATCTTAAATTGTCCTTGATAAATTACTAGATATCACATAGGTCCATGAATTTTATCATAGATTTTTTATATAATTTATGTTTTCAAGGACCCACCCCCCCAAAAAAATTTACCCCAGGCACCGCATGCAGAGATAGGTCAGGTCCTACCTACATTTTTACATTCAATCTCCATGCATCTAATTTCCACCTTCCCATTTCACTCCTATGATCTGTGTCAGAATAATACTGTCTTGGACCTGGAGCAGGCCCCCAGTGTTCTGGGAATAATATGTATGCAGTTTGACTATTGATTTGTATATGAAAGTGTGGGTGATATCATGTGTGCACACATGCTTTGTATATGATAGCTCATGGTATGAAACTGCCAGTGTCTCAATATTAAGTGCATTTACACACAGGCTTAATAGCAAATGTATACGATATGGTAAGAAGAAAAAATATACCAAACATAAAAATAGTTGAGGAAATACTGACAAAAGGACAAAACTCCATATTTAATTCTATTCTGTTTTATTAAATGTCCCAGGACAAGTCATTTCCCATAGCATATCCCTTACTCTCCCAGATACTCCTTGCTTATGGGAGCCCTTTATGAATCCCAGGGAACTCCCCAGAATACAGAAACCCGTCTAGCTTCGTCGAATATTAGTGCTCTTTCTCTCCAACTTTATATTCCTCACCAGCCTTGAGAGCAGACACAACTCAGTCTAACCTAAAGAAGCACATTTTCATGATATGTAATCCAGGTACAATCTCTTCTCAAATCTCTTCCAACGTTGATGCCCTCATTTGGCTCATCAATCCAAAACTCACACTATTTAGTCAGAGCATTGATGTTAGCCTGGCCTAAGGGAGGGAAAAAAAACTTGGAAAATTCCAGATGTTTTCAGACACTTCCATCCTCCAGGTGCCAACCTGGAAATTTTGAACAAAATTACCAACAATTTCCCAAAATGGTTTCGTGAGTTTGTACTCCTCTCAACAGGCATGAGAGTTCCAGCTGCTCCACATTCTCACCAGTGTGGTTTTCTTTTCTTTTTTTGATCTTTTGAATTTTAGCGACTCTAGTGAGTGAGAATCAGTATCTCGTTGTAGGTTTGAGTTTAATTCCCCTGGGGATTAGTGGTGTTGATCACAGTTTCAGTGCTTATTGGCCATTTTAAAATTTTCATTTGTGAAGTGTCTATTAGTCTTTTCTAAGAACTACAACATTAGCTACTTTGTATACATTCGAGTGTAGTTTGAAAGGCTTTGAGCAATTGGAGTTCAAAGAGAAAACTGCCTGCGTTAAAAGTAAGACCAGTGAAATATATATATATTTAGGTTATATGTTATATGTATAGTATATTATGATATAAGGTAAGTTTAAATAGAAAAATATGCAGTAAATGAAAAGGCTGCCTTTTGGCTGTATTAGTCAGTTTTGGAAAAAATACTTGGCAGACTCAAGATGGGACCCCTAAACTATGGTAAGCTACGGGCACAGTGTAGAAAAAACACAAGAGACGGTACAAACAGGAAACGTGAGGAATATTTGAACTCCTAGCCTGAAGAGAAGCAGTTCCTAAAATCTAGAGATTCCGAGATGTCGTGGAGAAACCCACCTGGCAGGAGTTGGGATTTATTTTGAGGGACCCACCCAGCCATAATGACCTTCAGGTCACCTGCAAAGAGAGACCACGTGGAAGCCAGAGTGAACAGCCTGACTCCCCTCCCTCCTCCACTCCTGCTAGTGCTACTTTCTGAACTCAACCAGGTGCCAAAGTGCAAAGGGGGCCACCAGCCCTGACCATGACTCTGAGTTCTCCAGGGGGCAGAGTACGGAGCGGTCCTGGAGAGGCCAGGAGAAGACATCCAGCATGTGGGGCCACGGAGAGGAAGAGCTGGAAAACCATCCTGAACAAAACCTTGAGAACAGGCATCTTTATATATTCTTCTTTCAAATGCCATTCTGAACTCTTTTTTTTTAGGATTACATCAATGATATCTGATTCTGTCTTTCTGTCTGTTCTCAGAGTCCCCTTAGAGGAGACTTGAATTTCTTTTTACGCTTTTAGACAAACCAGGCATTATCCAAAATGCTGCTGATTTTTAAAAATCGTGCTACTAATACGCTT
Organism: Phacochoerus africanus; assembly: GCF_016906955.1. Lineage (NCBI taxonomy): Eukaryota > Metazoa > Chordata > Mammalia > Artiodactyla > Suidae > Phacochoerus > Phacochoerus africanus. The sequence continues at coordinate 3,525,245 of NC_062554.1, read as the reverse complement.
GGAAATCAAATCGTCCATGTTTACCCCAAGGATTAATTTTTTTAAAAGAATGAATAAAATAATCATGTATCTGTCTTCATGTTCTATGTTTATATTCCCAAATGTTCTCATATAATCTCATATCACTCTTCCCCTGGTGCCCAAAGAAGAAAAAATTGACACACCAGCAGTATTCTTTTACTTGTTTTCTAAGATGCATGACTATTAAAAAAAACATTTGCTTTCTAAAGTGTTAACTAGCATTGAAATTCAAAAACAACTGATATGAAATGATGTAGCCAGATGTAACACATTTTGTGGAGAATATTATAAATGATCAAGAAGAGTCGCTAAGTTTTTATACTTTACACTCTTTTATCAGAAAATAAATCAGGGAGTTCCCGTCGTGGCGCAGTGGTTAACGAATCCGACCTGGAACCATGAGGTTGCGGGTTCGATCCCTGGCCTCGCTCAGTGGGTTAACGATCCGGCGTTGCCGTGAGCTGTGGTGTAGGTTGCAGACGCGGCTCGGATCCCGCGTTGCTGTGGCTCTGGCGTAGGCCGGTGGCTACGGCTCCGATTCGACCCCTAGCCTGGGAACCTCCATATGCCGCGGGAGCGGCCCAAGAAATGGCAAAAAGACAAAATAAATAAATAAATAAATAAATGGGAAGAAAAAAAAAAAGAAAAGAAATCAGGCTTCCTGAAGAAAAGATGGTTATTCACTTTGGAGTTATACAAGTAAAGATATATGTAAAATACCCTGAAAAATTGCAGTTACCTGATAGCTCACATGAGATATCCTGTTATTTGCTCAAGAAATATAGTTGATTTGACCCTTGTATACATATAATGCAAAAATTACCAGCAAACTTTTATTGATTTAGCTTATATTTATTGAGCACCTAAATAATGTGCTAACTAACTCATAGGAGGAGCCTAGCAAATGTAGGTTGAATCAAGGAATATTTGCTTGTCACGTGGCCATTGCTGACATCTAGCAGTCATGCGAAGTGCATTTCTTAAATAAATGAGTCCTTTGTAAGAGCAATCCAGTGAGCTCAAGAGTAGCGTAGTTGTTCTAGTCAAATTCTACATCAAAAACATCTATTTAAACATAAGTAATAAAGATAATAACTTTTTAATAATAGCTGGGATCCATTATCGAACACCGCTATTCCAGGCAAATGCATTGTCTCGTTGAATTCAGAGAAAAACCATGTGACAAGTGAATTGTCATTTTCATCACCCTGGTACCTCTATTAGGGGGAACGTGAGGCTCAGAGCAGAAAGGTGCTTAACATCTCTCAGCTACTGCATTGCAGAAAAAAAAATTAAAGTTTTTACTCTAAAACATCAACTCCAGCGATGCCATAAAACAATTCTAATAGCCAGTGTTTATTACTAATTAATTAATTAATTAGAATTCTAATAAACTGTTACTGAGCACTTTTAGGCATCATCTTATTAGATCTCATCGCAAAAATCTCCTAAGTCATATGATATTTTTCTCATTTTCCCCTGTGAGATAACCAAGGCTAGAATGGCAATTCAAACTGACCAAAGTCATGGAAAAAAGAGCCGGACAAAAAGGTCATGTTCTTTGTGTAGATGATAAGCTGCTTTCCCCTTTTACAAGTATATATGTATCTTTGTCTTTTCATTAATTAATATCATACAAAGTGTTAGAGGCACTATGCTCTCACAAAAATCATTAGCATAATTCTTACAACAGATATAGCTCAGGGTATGTGGAACTGACATGAGAATCCTGACTCTGCTCTTTATTAAATGTACCTGTATTTCCGAGCTGAATTTGAGACCATGCTGGATTTTTTTCCCTGGAGTGCTCTTGCCCTGTCTGTTTACCTGGTGATTTAAATTCTTGACCAGAGGTCATTATGCCTCTGGCCAGTGAGACTCCCAGGACCTGTTCAGGAGGGTACTTGCTAAAGATGCAAATTGTGGATGATCTGTAACCAGAAGGCATCTCTGACCAGAAGGTACAGAACTTTACACTTTGGGCCGTGGAAGTTTTCTGTACCATACTGCAGGTCCAGGGATACAACCCACAGTGGGAACACCCTTCCCAGGGGACTAGAGTTCTTGTATAACAACTTGGCCCTGGAAGTGAGAGCTCAGGCACATGCAGGTTGCAGTCTGTGGCATCCAGTTCTTCATGGACCATTTCTCAGACGCTTGCCAGGGGTAAGTGTGTCCCCAAAGGGAAGGTTCTTATCTTGTCACAGAAGGAATTCAGAAACAAGACAAAAATTGAGAAAGAAAAATAAGGATTTATTTAAGTGAGAAATATACCTCTTTAAGAGGAGCAGCCGCTCTGCGTTTTTCTGGCTCGCCTGTTATAAGGGGCATCCAATGGCATGGGAGGAATATTCACTTAATATTTAATATTCCTTCATTTTCATTGAAGCTCCACCTTCCGAAAGGAAGAAGGGATTTTTGTCCTTATTTAGCTTTGATCAGAGGTGTCATGGCTTTGGTGCATGGGAGCATAATGGACTTATCGGCATATTATTATAATTTCATTGTAAGGAGGGCACACTGAGCAACAGGTTACATTCAGATGCTGGAGATTCAGCTTTTCTTTGCCTGCCCGTGGACACCGCTGTTCGCGTGATGCGTGGTTCCCTGCCATCTGGCCCCATGCGCCCCTTCTCTGCTCATGCCTAGCTATCTTCCTGCTGTCACAGGTGAATCAGGTTCTGGTTACGCTGGAAGAGGGATCACAGGGACAGGAACGAAAGTGGTTCGTGGGCTGGTGGAATTCCAGCGACTCAGCCAGTCTGCGTAGAGAAGGCCATCTCCAAGCAACGTAGCTAGAAAGAGAGTCAGGAGCTGTAGGCAGAAGAACTTGAATTTATAGCTGCACATCAGTCACTAACACGCAAGCACAAGCAAAGCACTCACAGCGCTAAGGGTGCAAAGTGCTATCCACAAACCCAGAGTGTGTATATAGATACAAAGAACGTTCTAGGCACACGCGAAAGACGGAGGTAACTCCCATTAACTGGCGCAGATCAAGTCCTTCCATCCCTATATCCTTCTCTTTTGTTCTCTCAGGAGAGAACCTCTTACACCGGGCACAGTCATCCTGGTGAAATGTTACAGCATAGGTGAACAGTGGGCACAGAAGGGTTGAGAGAATGGAAACCCGAAAACCTGGGCAAAGAGTTATTTCCTTGTGCGGCAAAGGAAGGAGACCAGTACCTGGGAGCCGCTCATCAGTTTACCTGAGAAACTGAGTGTCTGAAAGGGAAGAGGGGTTGAGAAAGGCAGAGAAGGAGAGAGCATCAGAGGGTAGCGGCAAAGATCAATTCTAAAAGTACACGTGGACGTGCTTATTAAGCAGAAGAAAATGTTAAGCACACAAACGGGGGAAATGAGAACACCGCGGAGGTCACAGCCTTGATAACGGCCACGATAAGGATGAGGGTGCCGCAGAGGCAGTGGAGGGAGGAAGACAAAGACTCTTGCCGATGACGATAAACATTCTGAATCCGTAATGGAATGTAGACACCAAAGCACTTTTTAGAGTGTTGCCCCACACAGATCGTTAAAAATGTAAGCATAGCCATGACAGTACAAGCCTTTTATGAGGCCAAGAGGCAAAATACTGGCTTCGCTAGAATTTAAGCTTTGTGGAATTGGCGACCTAGACTCAATCCATGGAACTGCCCACATTTGCAGCAGTACTTGGCAGATCATAAGCATCCTGATATACTTGTTAAATGATTTGAAGGCTTAATAACTGGTCACTTATCAATATAACAGATGAGGGCAGAGGGTGGTGGTAGGGTAAGTTGGCAGAAGATCCTAAATACGGTAGACAGAAAATGTAAGTAATTGGAAGCAGTTATTAACACATGTAAGACATAAGACTTTAGAAACTTAATACATGAACTTGATCTTTTTTTTTTTTTTGGTCTTTTTAGGGCTGCACCCATGGCATATGCAGATTCCCAGGCTAGAGGTTGAATCGGCACTATAGCCGCTAGCCTACACCACAGCCTCAGCAACAGCAGATCCAAACAGCATCTGCCAACTGTACCACAGCTCACAGCAACACCCGATCCTTAACCCACTGAGCAAGGCCAGAGATCAAACCTGCGTCCTCACGGTTACTAGTAAGATTTGTTTCCGCTGTGCCATAACAGGAACTCCTGAGCTTAACCTTTTATTGCAAGATTAAGATAACAAGTTCAACCACTGAAATAACACCCACCTTCCTACCTACCCTAAGTGCCACTGGGAGGGGCAAACAGAGGACGTCCCAGGTTACTGGTAAAACCTCCATCCCATTTCCCTCGTTCTACACAGAGCCCCCTACTGCCATCGCTCATGCTCTGACTCACTAGTTCTGAATCACATTTTATTGATAGTATTATACTGAGCAGCCATGTGTTTTTCAAAAAGAAAAATTTTGAAGGTCACTGGCGAAGAGGGATGAGTTATAAAAAAAGTTAAAGATTATAGAAGCCTTAATTAGCTCAGCAGATGTGAAAGGGAAAAAATAGACTTGATTGCTCTTTCTGAAGACTCCGCCAGAAGAGAGCCAGCTGTAAAGTTGACCTGCTCCCTCAACCTCCGGCACTAAGAGCATGACACAAGCTATCATCTTCAACCCAGACACCTGTGAAAACTCCTAACGGATCTGACTGCAGAGGCACTAGCTGCCTTTACTACAGTTTAGACAGGGCAACCAGAAGGATAGTTTTGAAATGCAAATAGGGGCATGTTACATTGCAGCTTTAAATCCTATCATTTCTTCCCTTCATTTCTTGGGTGAAAAGAAAACATCTTAAAATCGACCCCAAGGGTTTACGTGATCTCTCCCTACCTCTAGATCATCCCAGCCACACGGTGCTTGCTTTCTGAGCCCTCGTCATGCTGACTTTTCCTCTTTACGATGCAGTTTCCCACCACTCCGCCTTTGCACTTCTCATTCCTATGAACTAGACAGGTTTTTTTTCCTCTGCTCATTTTTCTCTCTACTTATTAGTGGATTCTTATTCTGCGGCTATCAGCTGAAAAACTCCTCCTCGGGAAGGCATTCCCTGTGAACCCCAGTCTGGGTTAAATAAGCCCGGAGGGAAGCGCGGGAACTCTTCCCAGGAGTTCAGTGGTTACTTTGCATTGGTTTAAGGGATTTCATTAATGTTGGCCCCACTCGCTAGACTCTATGGTTCCTCAGAACAGGAGGTGGATTAGATTCTGCCCACCGAGTGGCTTGAACACCAATACTAAGCACCTAGAAATGATTAGATTCTGGGAGAATGTCAGATTCTGGGAGCTCACACCTGCACCTCTCCCCGGAATTGTCCTCAGACCCAAGGAGCTACCTCAGCCAAAGAGCTGCCGACTGCACAGGGTAACCCACGGCCAAGGACAGGATGCCAGGGGAGTACAAATTACTGACTTCCTTGACTCACTGCGGGGTAACACACAGGACCATTCCTGCTCCAGAACTTCCCAGAGGGTCACTGGAGGCCCCACATGGGACCTCATGGTGAGTCAGGTTCTCCTTTGACCCGATCCTCTATTATTAACTTCTATACAAGTGGAATTCCTTGGAGAACCCCTCCACTACTCTAGAACCAGGTTTGTGTTTATCTACGATCCTAGATATCATAATAGGAAAGATTATTTCCACTAAGCTTTTTACTTTCGTTTGCTAATTAATGCTGATCTCTGCCTATCAGTATATCAAGTATACCCTTAAGATTAATTTGACACAGATTTTGACCTCAAAGAAATAATATCCGCATGGTAAATGTCTAGTAGTGTTTTTAAGGTGGAAAGAGCATCAGAATCACCTGGAGGGTTTATTAGCCTATTACTGGGTCCCAGCCCTGGAGTTTCTGAGTTAGTGAGTCTGGGCGAGTGTCCCATAACTTGCATTTATAGCAAATTAGCACATGATGTTGATATCCACGGCCCAGGGACTACACACCGATAAACAGGGGTAGCTAATATAACAGAAAGATAAATAGACCTCTAGAAAATAACAAAAAGAATTACTAATCATAAAATAAGCCAATAAGTATGTAATTAAATCTAGGCCAAGAACTATTTTGGAAACTGGAGCTGGAAAAGACTAGTACTAAGGCTTTGCAATTCTGCTGAAACCACTACTGTTTTGCTGAAATTGTAGAATAGTCTCTCAATATGTCAGAATTTCGTTAAGTCCAATGCTGTAGCTCAGATTCAAACCCCAGCTATTCAATCCTCCACTTTTTCCGGGTTCTCTCCCACATACAGTCTTCTTCGTTTTCATATCTGTTTTGCGAGAAAGTGTCATTCCCCTGAGCCATCCACCTGAATGCCAGTCCTGGGACACACACACACACACACACACACACACACACACACACACACACACGCACGTCAGCCTCCTCCTCCTCCTCCTCATCTTGTGTAGGCTTTACATCCTGATGAACAGATATAATTGACAATAAATATTTGCCATTTTTTTGCCCTAAGCAAGTTCTTCCTTAGAGACTGAAGGAAAAAAGACCCTTGTGCAGAATAGCAGTGGTTGCAAGTTTTCTGCATGGTTTCTATGCACGTGAGACAAATACTTTGTGGTAAGAGGGTCTTCTTAATGCTGCCTCATATCTCATCTCTAGGTCTCCTCTGCCGTATTATGGAATTAGAAAATGGATTTTCTATTCCTCCAGAAAATAGGCCACACTGTGAAAGAGGTTACGGTCTCCCAGCGGAAGCAAGATCCCCGCTGCCGGAAGTGCATCTATAAGCAATGCCCACAGATATGCTGCAGCCCAACAATACGCCCTTCCATCCTCCTTCCTTCCTTCTGACCGGGATTCCAGGGCTGGAGGACGTGCACGTCTGGCTCGGCTTCCCCTTCCTTGCAGTGTATCTGGTCGCCCTCCTGGGGAACGCCACCATCCTGGTTGTGATCCAGACTGAACGCAGCCTGCACCAGCCCATGTTCTACTTCCTGGCCATGCTGGCCGGCGCCGACCTTGGCCTGTCCACAGCCACCATCCCCAAGATGCTGGGCATCTTCTGGTTCCACCTCAGGGAGATCATGTTTGGTGCTTGCATCGCGCAGATGTACACAATCCACATATGCACCGGGCTGGAGTCGGTGGTGCTGACGGCCATGGCCATCGACCGGTACGTTGCCATCTGCAACCCCCTGAGGTACAGCCTGCTCCTCACCAGCAAGGTGGTTGCCATCCTGGGCGTCGCCATCCTGGGGAGGACGTTGGTGTTTGTGACTCCCTTCATATTTCTTATCCTGAGGTTGCCTTTCTGCCAAGTTCGCATTATCCCGCACACCTACTGTGAACACATGGGTTTGGGAAAGCTGGCTTGTGCCAATATTAGGGTCAATGTTATCTACGGCTTGATTGCCTTCTCGGTGGGATATATTGACCTCTCTGTGATTGGCTTTTCCTACGTCCAGATCCTCAGGGCCGTCTTCCAGCTCCCATCCTGGGAGGCCAGGCTCAAGGCACTCAGCACGTGTGGCTCCCACGTCTGTGTCATGTTGGCCTTCTACCTGCCGGCACTTTTCTCCTTCATGACCCATCGGTTTGGCCACAACATCCCTCATGCCATCCACATCCTTCTGGCCAACCTATACGTGGTTGTTCCCCCTGCCCTCAACCCTGTTATCTACGGGGTCAGGACAAAGCAGATAAGAGAGCGAGTGCTTAGGATGCTTAACCCTAAAAGCTACTGACATGTCGCCCCAAGAGGATCTTCCGTGATAGCTCAGTGGGACAAGAGTAAGATCAAAATAGCAGTAAACCCTGGAAGTTCTTGTATCAAAGTCCTCTGCCGTTCCCACACCAGCCCTTCAAAGCACATTTTCCCCATCACTCATAAGCTGCACTCCCTACTAGAAGGCAGAGCCTGAAGGTTCCAAATTAATCACTACCTTGTTTGTCATCACTACCTGTTTGCCACAGGAGCAGTACAACCAAAAAAATGCTCACATTTAAACCCCGCGGACACTACAAAATTTCCAAAGGGAGAAAAAAGTTGGCAAGAAGTTGGGTCCCTATTAATGACCTTAAATCATTTTCTTTCTTATGGGAAATTTTCTTCCTCCACATGTCAGAAGCTGAAGTTCATGACAATAAAAATAACGTTCATGGAAACCAAGAAGGGTACAGTGGTGAGAGAAATGCATAATGAGTCATGAAATCCAAGTTTAAGTTCAGGTTCTGGCCTTGGTGAAAGATTAACCAAAGAATGTCACCTAGAGTTCTTTGAGCTTCAGTATCCTTGCCAATGAAAAAACTCAAAACAACAACAACAACAAACTGTTGTGAACATCCTTGCAGCTTCCAAAACCCAAACTCTTTGGAAATAAATAAACAAATGTTTTTGTTGTCTGGTTGTTAATTTGGTGCCTGTAGATTTAACTTACTGAATACAATCAAAATGCAATCCTAGTACACAGTCCCTGGGATGAGGTGAGGTCTCCAGCTCTAAGCGACCCCAGTGTTTGGAGGTCTTCAGGGACTGGGCCCTCGCCTTGGGCAGAGCCTTTCAATCAGATTATAAAGAGTGAGGGGGCTTTCTGGGTTTGAGGACTCCGCGAGACTCCATGCCTACAGGTCCGGTCAGGGCAAGTTTTAGGGCAGAATGTAATCAAGTGCCTTCTGTGACAATATAGAGTCATTCCTCCTTGAGTATGGAAGCCAGATAGGATAATTGATTTGTGATTTATTACTTTATTTTATTTGTTTTTTAGGGATGCATCTGCAGCATATGGAAATTCCCCCTGGGCTGGGGGTCGAATCAGAGCTTCAGCTGCCAGCCTATACCACAGCCAGAGCAACAGCAACCCGGGATCCAAGTCATGTCTGTGACCCACCCTACAGCTCAGGGCAATGCCAGGTCCTTAACCCACTGAGAGAGGCCAGGGATCAAACCTGCATCCTCACAGACACCACATCTTCTTCTTAACTGACCCACAACGGGAAGACCAATACTCGATCCTTTGGATATTCTAGGAGATGCGAAAACATGAGTTTGGGCTCTAATTGGACATGGTTGAAATTCAAGGGAGGGAAGGCAGAGACCTGGGAGAAACAACCCAGAAACAGTGCAGCCTTGGGGCAGTGTCCTGGTTCTGTTTAAGGAACACACATAATAGTTTCTTTGAGTCCTTCTGCGGAACTGAAACCGCCAGCAAATGAAAGCCAGGGAGGAGGACCCCCAGGACCAGTCCTGGGGCCACTAAACGCCAACTCTGACTCTCATCCTGAGTGGAAAAGTCAGAAAGAGAAAGACAAATACCACATGATATCACTTATATTTGGAATCTAATATATGACACAAATGAACCTTTCCGCAGAAAAGAAAATCATGGACTTGGAGAATAGACTTGTGGCTTCCCGGGGGGAGAGGGAGGGAGTTGGGGGGGGGGATGAGGAGCTTGGGGTTAACGGATGCAAACTATCGCTCTTAGAATGGATTTACAATGAGATCCTGCTGTGTAGCACTGAGAACTCTGTCTAGATACTTACACTGCAACACAACAATGGGAGGAAAAAGTATGTATACATGTATGTGTAACTTGGTCCCCAAGCTGTACAGCGGAAAAAAACAAACAAACAAAAAAATGCCAGCTCTGAAAAATGAAAACGTGCGTCTACCCTGATTCTTATCTGTAGCCCTATTTTCTGCTCCCAAACTATAAAACCACTTCCTCATCTCTCCCCAGGGAGGGCACAGTCTTCAGGGCATTAGCCTGCTATGGCCTCCTTTGCCTGGCAAAGCAACAAAACTATGGTTTTCTCCTTTGCCCAAAACTCTGTCTCCACATTCCAATTTGCACTGGTGGACAGAGGCTCATTCGGCAACGATGGCAGAGGCCACGATAACTTTGCAAATATTTCTTCTACTGTGTTAACTGTTGTGCAATATTAAAAACTGGTAACTTTCAAAATCATTTTAGAAAACTAACGTAATCCTGATAACAAAATCAGAAATAGATAAGAAAGAAAATGCAGACTCTCTTAACGTAAATGGCAGTATAATTCTGAGAAACGTGCCTTAAATTGGATGCACAAGGTGATGGATCCACCAACTGGTCATGAGGACTTGGAAAGGATGTTGTGACCAATATACCAGCTGTCATTCCTCACCACAGCTGGCACAATTTTGGCACATGAAGGGGCTCCGTAATGCAACTGACCTGTGGGCTCCTGGGCACAAGATTTTCCAGGTCCTCTGTTTCTTGTTTTTTTCTTTTTTTGGGGGGGGGGTTGGGTTTTTTTTGTTGTTGTTGTTTTGTGTTTTGTCTTTTTAGAGCTACACCTGAAGCATGTGAAGGTTCCCATAGGGGTCTAATCAGAGCTGTAGCCACCGGCCTACGCCAGAGCCACAGCAACGTGGGATCTGAGCCACATCGGCAACCTACACCACAGCTCATGGCAACATCGGATCCTTAACTCACTGAGTGAGGCCAGGGATCGAACCTGCATCCTCATCATTCCTAATAGGATTCGTTTCCTCTGTGCCACAGTGGGGAGCTCCTCTCTGTTTCTTGTTTTTAGGGAATAAGCTTCAGCCTCTATGATCTTCCCTAAGTTCCAAAGGGCAGTTGCTCATCAGAGAAGGGAGGGGATGCAGAGACCAGAGAGGAGCAGCGCAGAGACAAGAGTGCAGCCTTGGGGTAGGGTCACGGAATCTACGTAACAATCTCTTCAAGTTTTTCTGCAGATCTAACCCCCACCAAATGGAAGAACGACTTGATGAAGCCTTCTTTACTCAGAAAGAAGGAGAACGTTTAGTCCTGGGGCCACGAAACACCAGCTTTGAAAGACAATGCAAGCTTGCCTCTACCCTGATCCTCGTCTGCAGCCCTAGTTTCAACTCCCCAAACTGTAAAACCACCCCCTAATCTCACCCAAGGAGGACACTGTCTTTAAGGCATGAGCCTGCTGTGGCCCCCTTTGCCTGGCAAAGCAATAAAGCTCTCTTTTGCTCCTTACGCCAAAACTCCATCTCTGTCTCCACATTTCTATTCAGCCACAGCAGAGGCCAGGTTTTGGCAACACCAGCAAAAATTGTCTAAAAATATTGGAAATTAACATACCACTTACCGTAGGGAAAACTCTAACGTGTAGGAATTGATATCATAGCAAATGCACAAGAGCTTTAGCAATACAACCTCTAGCAGAGCATTTGGACTTGGTAGATATTTACTATCTATTGAATGAGTGGAATAGATGAGGCTCCCTACTAACTGCAATGAAATACTTATTGAATGAAAGAATGAAAGGCCCGTGCTTGAGACATTATCCCAAAGAAAAATGTGGCCCCTGGGCTAAACTGGTAGCTGCTCTATCTGAGATGGAAAAAGGGAAGGCTTTGTGTGAGGATGAGAAGATATGAGAAGAAAGAAGGTCCTAGCAGTATAGCCCAGGAAGTTTAATCCAGAATTTGGAGATAATCTCTATGGAAAAGAGTCTGAGAGAGAATGGATGTGCACATGTATAACTGAATCACTTTGCTGGGCATCAGAAATGACCCCAACATTGTAAGTCAACTGTACTTCAATAAAACTTTAAAAATGAAAAAAAAAAAAGATCTTAGCTCATCTCACTAGAAACTTGTTGGGATGGACTGTCTCGGGGTCTATATTCCTCCCATACTGGCTATAGTGTTGGAGTTGGTGTCTGTGAGTCAGCCACAGCCCCCAAAGAGAAGTGGAGCACTCAATTCACCCGAGACAGGTGGCTTTTGTCTTGGAGTAGATTCTTCAGAAGGAGAATCTGAGGCAGAGACTGGCATGCAGGAAGCTTCTTTTGAAGTATACTTGGGAATAACATGTCAAGAGTGAGGGAAGCAGGATGGGGCAAAGGGAGAAGTTAAACTGTGATCCATTCACCCCAGATGCCTGAGCTGATTCCAGAGGGGTGCTCCCGAGCTGAAAAAGTCCTCTCGTATTGTCTGCTATTGTATCACATTGAAGAAAGAGGGCCAGGCCTCTGTATTTGTTAATAGACCAGTTGCTGAGCAACCTCTGCACACAGGAAGGAAGAGTGACCTTGGGTAAGTCAGCTCTCTGTGTCCAAAGGGAGTGACTCCGCTATGAGCTTTTGGCAGCCAACACCCACAGTAGGTAGAAGACAGAGCATACTGAACTGTAGAGTCCACTAAAGAATGCATTTTGTCTGGATGTGACCTGTGAAAATAAAAAGTCTGAGCTTACAGAGCAATATGAGGTTTCCTAGCTCCCTGGACATCAGATTTCCTATCCTAGTATGTACAGGCTTAGGGATGACGAGCAACGCTGGACAACATGGGCCACCTGGTCAGGGCAGGTGCCACACCCTGCTTGTCCCTCTGCCCAATTAGCCATCCCTGGGGCGGTAGGCTTAGCTCTGTGTGCCTCCAACCAATCTGGAGCTTAACTTTGGCTCTGCCTCAGTGAGTCTGTGTGTCCTCTGGGACCTGCCAAGTGGTAATAACATCTTCCCTTCCCAGGGCCTTGTTCACAGTCACCAAGACTGCTTTGGAGAAGTATCAAGAAAGGACTTGCTTTGAGGGTAAGTTTACAGAACCAGCTATGAGTTTGTGCATAATTTATAGAATAACCTCTATACCAGAACTTTATACACATCATTTAATCATGTTTATAACACCTGGCAGATTTATGTTATTTACTTAACCATCAGATGAGGCAACGTAGAATATGAATGGAACAGAATTAAAATCTTCGTCTGGTTGCCTGCGAAGCTTGTGCTATCCCATTCACTGTGAAGCCTCTACCAGCTGGTTTGTAATTATAAAGTCTAAAGAGACGTGGTCCTTTCCATGAAGCTAATCATTAAGACACTGAAAGGGTTTCTATAATACAGATAAAACAGAAAATGGTGGATACACAAAGAAGGGTCATAAAATAAAATGTTCCCAACTCAATCGGTGGCCCACCACAATCCATGAATCCTTCTCAGAGGCAGGAGACAAGGGACTCTGAATCTTGAAAGTTGAGAAACACCAATTCAAATAAAGAGGAGGAGAAAGCACACACAAAAATTACATATGGAATAGGATCCTAAATGCATATAATTCCCAAACCCAATAAAATGGTTAAAGCACAATATTCATGTAGGAATATGTTAAGTATAAGTTAAAGTTTAAAGAAATAGCCTTTGAAAGCCTTGCATGCCAGCCTTAAGTGTGTGGTTTTATCCCACAGATTAAATGAACTAAAGGATTTTAATCATAGGAGTGACATGATGACATCTGCATCTTTGATGCATTTTAGAACAGTTGACTTTAGTCCAGAGAGTGGATTGGAAGGATTCGTGGCAAAAGCAGAAAGATCTAAGGGAACAATCCAGTTGGGAGAAGTTGGGGGTGTGTCCTAGCCGGGGACATTGGGGGGTTGAGAGAAAGGAGAGACTACAAGAAGGGTTAAAATGCAGTCAAGGCACTGGAGAACAGGTAAAAGGGAAGAGAGACAGAAGAGGTAACGGTAATTTCAGGTTCGTATGTTGGTTTGGAGAGGTCGACAGTGATGCAGTTCATGCAGACATGGCCAGGGAGGTGGGGCGGATTTGTGAAGAAAAGGTTAGTTTCATCTCGAATATGCTGAGTGGGGTACAAATATTTAGGAAGCACACAGAAGAGAGGATTTGTGTTTCAGAAAGATATTTGACTCCAAAACCTATTTGGAAGAAAGTAAAGTATTTCTAAGACTTAAACCCATGTGAAAGGATAAACACAATCCGAGATAATGTATAGAACCAGGAAGAGAGGAAGGAACGGGAACTTAGACTGGACAGCGTGTAAGGAATAGGTCGACGGGGAGGTGGCGGGACTAGGAGACAGGAGAAAATACAGCAGAGCACTATGCCATGGGGACTGGGGGAGACGACTTTAAAAAAAATGACAGACTGGGGGAGACTACTTTAAAAAATGACAGACTGATTTAGAGTGTTCGGTAATGCCAGGAGGTAGCAAAGAGAATCCTTGCAAGCAGACAGGTCCAAACTAGAAGATATTCAATGTTTGAGTTTCAGCACTTCTCTGAAAGCAGCATATACTTACTCTGATCTCCAAATGAAACTAGACTTCCCTCAATTCAGACATGCGGATTATGTCTTAAAAAATTATCTCAAGAAAAGAGATTTTTCTTCCTTGTACCTAATTTTATTCCCTTGTCTTGCAGTTTAAGCTTCTTTCTTCTCCTCATGATGATGGTAGCCAGATCTGGACCAAGTGATACCCCATCAAGAATGAAGAAATCGTGATTTTGGTTTCTTCAGCTTCTTCCCTTTCCAAGACATTGATGATGGCCCTGAGTAATTCCAGCTGGGGGCTGATCCGGCCGTCTTTTTTCCTGATGGGCATCCCAGGTTTAGAGGCAAGCCAGCACTGGATAGCATTGCCACTCTGTGTCCTTTATCTCCTTGCCCTAGGGGGCAATGTCACCATCCTCGTCGCCATCTGGACTGACCCGTCCTTGCACCAGCCCATGTACCTCTTTCTGGCCATGCTCTCTGGCATTGACCTGGTCCTGGCCTCCTCCACTGCACCCAAAACCCTCGCAGTGCTCCTGGTTCATGCCCATGAGATTGGGTACACTATCTGCCTGATCCAGATGTTCTTCATCCATGCGTTCTCCTCCATGGAGTCAGGTGTACTTGTGGCCATGGCTCTGGACCGTTACGTCGCCATTTGCCACCCTCTGCACCACTCCACCATCCTGCGTGCAGGGATCGTAGGGCGCATGGGGGTGGCAGTGCTGGTGCGGGGGCTCCTCCTCCTCCTCCCCTTCCCCATCTTGCTGCAGAGACTTGTCTTCTGTCAGGCCACCATCATAGGCCATGCCTACTGTGAACACATGGCCGTGGTCAAGCTTGCCTGTTCAGAAACCACAGTGAACCGAGCTTATGGGTTGGCAGTGGCCCTGCTTGTGGTTGGTCTAGATGTCCTGGCCATTGGTATTTCCTATGCCCTCATCCTCCAGGCGGTGCTGAAGGTCCCAGGGGGTGAGGCCCGACTTAAAGCCTTTAGCACGTGTGGGTCTCATATTTGTGTCATCCTGGTTTTCTATGTTCCTGGCATATTCTCCTTCCTCACGCACCGCTTTGGCCGCCAGGTGCCCCATCACGTCCATGTTCTTCTGGCTACACTCTACCTCCTCGTGCCACCTGCACTTAATCCTCTTGTCTACGGGGTGAAGACTCAGCAGATCCGCCAGCGAGTCCTCAGGGTGTTCTACATAAAAGGGTAGATCTGGACACATCCCAATCATTTTCTTCAGAGGCTCCCGCCAAAGGCACTGCCAGGAGCCCATGGCTGGTCTCGGCCGTGTGGATGGAGGCCCTCGCACAGTGAGGTCCTCGTGGTCTCACAGCAAAGAACATCATGAGCACTTGGCTCCACAGTGGGTTGGGATGTGTCTGGATAACCCGACTTGTGAATATTTCCCTGATTCTTTCATTTGCTCCTGATCCCAGCATTTTCCTACTCCATGTGATGGAGAGACTGGGTATTGGAGAAAGATGATAACCTTGAATATGTCATTTTTTTTCTGTCTTCATCCAATAACTGACCTTTCAACATCGTCTGAAGTGGGAATGGAAAATCCTAACTTTTGCCAGATGTTAATTTTGGACTGTCTTGAAACTCTCTGAGGTAGTGATGTCATCTCCAAGTCGCTGGGCTCCTGAGTACCCACTGGGTCACTCTCAAAGCAGGTGAGACAGGTGCATAGTGAAATGACACCTTTCACTGCAATGTGAGTGTTGCTCATTTATTTAAAATAAATTCAAGAAGAGAAGGCATTTCAGTAGGTTCACAGAGTAATAAGATATTTCCTAGGAATGAATATAAATGTGTAGAGTGGATTTCTTTTTAAAAAGGTCTGTTTGTATTTTTAACTTACTAATTTTTTTGTTTAGGGTAAAGAGGGAATAAGACCAAGTATTGACGTTGGTCTTAATTTAACAAAGCAAAGCAACTATGTAACCATCAGTATCTGAGAAATATAAAACATGTGAGAGTCTGGTGTTGGTAAACATAGGTTTTTCAGTGCACATTTAGATAGCTAAGCCACTTGAAAGAATAATTTCTCTTTTTGGAATGAATATAGAATGATATCAGTTAAGACCTCCCTCCACTTCTGATAACAGGAATGGGGTAAAAACTTACAAGAGGATTATTACATTTGGTGTATTCCATCCTGCTTGTTGGTTGATGCCCTAAGATTAGCCTTAACTATTTCCTGTTCTTAAAAAGTAACAATTATGTTCAGTACTGAAAGAAATTAAGTCACTGTATCGAGAGGTACGATGCTCAGGTGGTGAGAGGATCCTGTCTTGGGTTCCACAGGGTTGAAGGGGTAGAGTAGATGGTTAGTGTTTCCAGTTTTTATTTTCCTTGTAAATCGTACTCCTAACAAAGAGTATGCTGTTACAGAGACTGAGTATTAAGACTTCCGTATGGTGGGCACATGTGGGTGAGTTAGGGAGGACTGGCATGAGTTCACATTGTAGGAATCACACCTTCTCATCACCTTGGTTCTACGTCTGGAGCTTAAACCCTGATAAGTTGTCCTGGGGAAGCCCAGGTTATGGTGTATCACACCCACTGGAAAACAACAATCTTGACCCTAGAGGTGCTTAGCTTGGCACATTATAAAGAAGAGTAATTTTTTTTCTCCTACTTGGGAAGTGGATATGACGGTGAGGTCTGAAGAAACTTCCTTGGATCAAAGGATGGAAACTTGTGTTGAAAGTGGCAGAGCAACGTTATTATTTGTAATATTAGATTCAATGACTGCATACATGTGACACCTCTGCAAAGAGTACTTCCTTTTACTAATTTAAATCTTTTTATTTTTTATTAGAGTCCAGTTGATTTACAATGCTGAGCCAATTTCTGCTGTACTGCAAAGTCGGTCATATCTATGTCAATAAATTCTTTTAAAAATATTTCTTGCCACCATGGTCTATCCCAGGAGATTAAATATAGTTTCCTGCGCCTTACAGCTGGAACTCATTGCTTATCCATTCTAAATGTAATTGTTTGCATCTACCAACCCCAAACTCCCAGTCCATCCCACGCCCTCCCCTGTCCCCTTTTCATTAATTTTTATCGTGACTTTCTGTTTAAGGCTAGGAGGATGGATCTCCTATGCCAGAATTAGATGCTCTCACCTGATAGAGACAGGGTGCCTCTTAGAAACAAAGAAGCTTAGGAGTGCTGCTGGGGATGAAAGGTACAGCGTTCTCACTCCTTAACCCCTATGCATTCCTAACAGTAGACAAGGCTCGCAAGGAATAAATTAATAATAATTAGAAGCCAGTACATGTCACAGGCATGGCTCTCTGGTGGATCATGACTGGAACATGTACTTGGGACCAGAAGACAAAGAAGGAGCCATCGATCTATTCCCTTAATTCTAGATCTTAGGGTCCCTTCCTACTCCCTCCCCCCCACCCAGATATGGTGGGCTTTGATTTGGAAATTTGGCTCCAAGTACAAGTCATTTGCAAGGAGGTTTGTAGGATCGCCATAAATGGATGGAGTCCTAGAAGAATACAAAATGTCAAAGAAAAAAGATGACTGGCTCCCAGGCTTCTCTCTGAGAAGCAGATCACAGGCTGTTCTTATACAGGTGAGTTTATGATATCCAAATACAACCAAAGAGAGTCCACTGCTGCCCTGACAGGTTCTCCAGGAAGACAGTAAAACAGACAGCTTGGAACATATTCCCTACTCTTGGGATGCAATAACTCCACCCACTGCTCCCAGCAACTTCTGTCCAGTTGTGTTAGTGATCCTACTTCACATATGGAAAAGCAAGCAAGGGGAAGGAGGGAGGGAAAGACAGCAGAAGAATTCCCTCCTATTATTTCCCCCTTTGGGTGAGAGGAAGAAAAGCCTTCCTCTGCGGAAAGGGAGGTGAAGGGAAGAAGTTCTTCCCTAGGAGGCAGCACAGGGCTCCTCTCATGTTCTTTGGCTGAGGTCGATAACCTTACAGGAAGACGAGAAAATGTAGGGAGGGGGAGAGTACGTGTTTATGCTGGATCGTAAATTATGTCTCAATTTCTAGAGAAGAAAACCAACATAGAATTACACTGGAAAACAATAACCATAACATGTCATGATAAGTCCCAAACACTTAGAAATTGAACAGAACACATCTAAATAATCCATGGCTCAAATATGAAATCATAGGGAATATTAGAAAAATATTTCAAACTAGTTGATAGACACGTAATAAAAGCTGTGGAATGCAGTTAAAGAAAAATTAGAGGAAAAATTGTACTTTTAAGTGCTGTTATCTGACAAGAACAAAGATGTAATATCAATTATCTATGTTAACAACTTAAGAAGTTAGAAAAAGAATAAATAAAGCCCAAGGTAAACAGTACTAAGAAATTACTTAAGAGCTGAATCAATAACATTGAAAGCAGACACAGTAGAGAAAAATCAACAAATCAGCAAAGACTAAAGTTGACTCTTTGGAAAGACTAATAACATTAATACAGCCCTGGGAAGATTTATCGGAGGAAAAGAGAGACGCACAAGAGATCAATGCATTGAGTGAAGACGTTATCACACAGACCATCCTAGGAAATGGAGGACAATAAAGGAAGGATACAAATAATTTTAAGCTGGTAAAGCCAACAGTTTACCCATGAGATGTTAGGATACATGAGTTACATGAATTCGGGCCCCTAAACATCCTAAGGGCAGACTAGAGATCAGGAATTCTCAAGGGACAGTCTGTCCTTCAGAGAAAGCCCAGCCTGCCCTTCCCTCCCTTTTCTTTCCCCTCCCTTCCTTCCCTCTTTCTTATTCGGTTTGGTGAAGGAGAAAAAACATTAAGCAATGAATCGGACTGATTTTCCGTTAACTTCATCATCACAGCCACCCAAGAGCTATTCAGTAATATCTGTCACTGAAATAATCACCCGCTCAGAGAAATGGTTTCAAATACACTGATGAGGTAGGACCTTGAATGAATGAAGCAGGTAAGAAACGTGTGGATTCTACAATGTTGCAAACACCACTTTAATGAGGAACAGAGTCAACAGGGGTCTGATGCTCCTCACAGCTAAGAGTCCTATTCGTGTGCAGACTTGAGTGGCACATATTATGAAAACTGGTTTCATGTTATGAACAATGGGAGGCTACTGATGCTATGATACAATGGAAATAGTACCATGGAAACTTGATGACGGCAGAGACCTCAACTGCTTTATGCCCCTTTTACTCTGTGGCTATTCTAGTGTTGGGCATATGCTTGAGAATAATAAATAAACATTTATTGAATGACTGGGGTTCACGTAGGATGCGTTAGCTGCCCCAACTCATGCAGATATCAAACAGCAGAGCAGAATTCAGGATAATGTAAAAAGCAGTAAATAGTATAGTTTCGTTAGGAAATTCTAGAAAGTTTTGACATGATATTCACGACGTCAAAAGTGGCATAAAGTAACGTTTAAGAGGATGGTCTGTGGCGTTAGGCAGATAGACACAGATTTGAACTTCAGGTCACTTTCAAGATCCTGTTTCCCATCTTTTAACTCCCACCTAGTAGCACCTTGACGTAAGTTAAGCTGAAGGTTCCCAGGAGATCCAGCTCAGCAGCCGCAGGGTCCCAGTATCTCCAACTGCTGCTGTTCCCAGCTGGCTTGGAGAAGGGGGTGGAGCAGTGTGCGGAATTGACTGTAGACTATAAAACCCTCTCCTTTTTATCAGCAGAGCCAAAGAAGCAGTTCCAGTCCTGGCTACTGGATGCAGGCAGCTGGTGCCTCAGCAGGACCCAGTCTGTTGCAGCACCGTAAGTTTCAGGGCTAAGGGCAGGGAAGCAGGCAGCAGCAGGGTCGCCGGAAGACTCAGAGTAGGAGACCTCCTCCTTCTTAAACTGGCTCCCAGGTTGAAAGACCAAAAAGGCCAGGCGTGGAGGCACTGGGTGGATGAACATTCAGAAATTCTAAATTCCTCTTGGAAGAGGGCAATCCCATGTCATTAAACACAAAAGATCCCATGGCTGAGAATTTCATGCAAGTATGTGATTGGAATCCATCTGGCATGCCCAGAAAAGCAGTCTAGGGAGTTTAGAAAAAGAAAGAATGGTTCTGGGACAGGGACTTTGTTTAGAGGTTAATGTGACACTCGGCACCCAGCCCATGAGCTCAGAGAGAAAGCTGGTGAGGAAATTTGGTTGTCGTCTTCCCCTAACAGTCTCCTCTGATAATTACACAGGATTCATACGCAACAGAAACAGATTTCTCTGTGATTTTTCTCCTTGTGGTCTTAGTTTTTTTCCTGCGTCAGTCATACGTTTCGAAGTTGTCACTTATGTAAATTATCTTCATGCTCCTAAATTGTTCCTCATTTTGAATTATTAAGGCCGTCTTTATCCTGGACACCTTCTTCTAGGTGGCAAAGTTTCAACATTGTCCCTTAAATCCAGGTGCACTGAACTGGACACAGTATTCTATGCATGGCTGAGTCAGAGAAAATTGGAATAGAATAATTACTTTTTCTCTGATCACTGTTACTTTAAGCAGAGCTAGCTTCTAAATCTTCTTTTTAACTGAATATATCAAAACTTTACCTTACATTCATGTCTGTGGGTCCACCTGACAGTACATCCAGACCCCCTTGTCTCTGTACTGATTCCTTCTTATCCTCTCTTTCATCGCCCTTTATGTCAAGTGCATCCTTCTTAGTGAAATCCAGGTAGCAGAAGGATACGTTGAATGAAAATTGATGTCTACCAGGTGCAGAAGGAATGAGGACAGAGGAGTGGATGCATGAGAGATGGGGACTTCGTAAAGCATGATTGTGGTGGAGACGGCAGATGAGGGGCAAGAACAGAACAAAGAGCCAAGGAAGGGATCTTTCAAAGATGCAGAAAAAGACAGGAAAGGAGAATGAGAGGATGAGGAAACAGGATAATAATGGTTTGAACGATGCCTTCGAAGCTAATAATTTCCAATTCTCTACCTTTTTTTTTTTTTTTTTGCTTTTGCTTTTCAGGGCCACGCCTGTGGTGTATGGAAGTTCCTAGGCTAGGGGATGAATTGGAACTGTAGCTGCTGGATTACACCACAGCTCACAGCAGCACCAGATCCCTGACCCACTGAGCGAGGCTGGGGATCAAATCTGCATCCTCATGGATACCATTTGGATTCGTTTCGCCTGCACAGCAATGGGAACTCCCACCAATTCTCTACTTTTAACTCCAAAATTTCAAGTCCAACAGGTCCTGATCATGTATATTTTGATAGCTTAGAGACGCTATAAACTCAACACGTCAAAACTGGATCCATCACCTTTGGCCTCTACAACATACACCAAATCTTTTCAAAGCCTGTGGCTTATCCTGTGAAATTTTGTCATTAACCCAAAAGAGACTATACAATTTTAGAATCCTACCCTCTCTTCTTCTGTAGATCTACCCAGTCTAATCCCTGTTTATGCCAACATATTTCTGTCTTTAAAAGGTGCCCCTTTTCTACAGCCTCAGAACCATTCTGGAGCCATTATTTATAGATGGTGGTTTCTCAAGGCTATTAGTCCAATGGTAGCTTGTTTCCTTTTAGATATCCTCTGCCTCTTCTGGTTCCTTAAGCTTGGGTGTGAAAGATAGAGGAAGAAGGGACTGAGAGATTTAGCCTCTTTGCCCAAAACTGAAATTATGGTCTCTCCACCAAATGGGATGCAGGGTAGATACAGAAGTTTATTAAGGCAAGAGAGACTTGCGTTTTGAACATCCACAGGCAAGATCTAGAGAGGGAGAGATTGAATACATAGGAAATGGAATGAAGAACTAATAGGTCAGAGTTCCTAAGAAGATTCTGGTGGATGGACTCCACACAGAGGTGGGGGGACTGGAGGTAGGAGGAGGAAGAGAGCCTCGTGTGTCCTTGGTGCAAAGGGGAGCGAAGGTACAGGTATTGATGGGCTAGGAGTCTGTCATGGAAAGGGAGGAACTTGCATCTCCTAGTCTTCGTGCACCTGGAGAGGTCATCTTCTGGGAGAGGAGAGGATTTAGGATTTAAAAAGAATTTGGACAATGTAGGTAGCTCCCTGGTAGCTCAGCGGGTTAAGTGTCCTATGAGATTTTACCTAGCTTAGGGTAAGTGGCGTTGTCACCCCTATGGCTTGGGTCACTGCTGTGGCACGGGTTTGACCCCTAGCTATGGAACTTCTGCATGATGTTGGTGGCAAAAAAAGAAAGAAAGGAAAAAGAAAGATAATTCAAAAAATTGCTGGCAGTGAGTGAAGAAGTGATTAAACAGAGGTATAAGTGGATACATCTACTAAGTACTCATTTGAGATTAGTGGCTGTAAACATTAACGAAAACAGCCTGCATTAAATTTTCTGTAGAAACATTGAACTGCACTTGTGAAGGCTTGGATTAAGTATGCCCAGGATGGGTTCTGCTTGAGGATCAAGAAGTCAGAATATCATAGAGGAGTTTTGGGGACACTTCTTCATATGTCATCAATGTCAACTTCTATTTCCTTCTACTTTTTCATAGGATTGGGAGTATATGAGAAATTTTTCCATCTCAAATTCACTTTGAAGTATGATAAAGGGTGAGGAAAAACTAATTTTTTACCACTAACTAACAAATTATATCAGCCATATTCACTAGAAAGACCGATAGGTAAGTATGATTTCATGACAGCTTCATGAAACCTAGGTTATTGTATAAGCTAGTGAGCATTTCTGGCCTATGAGACACATAATTAGACAATTTGCTTTGGTCAGCATCGCTTGGGGAAATTTCTGTAGATTTACACTATGTTTTAATGAGGTAATTCTCACTAATTTCCTTCCAAATCTCGGGGCTTGTTTATCTAACTTGTTTTTTGAAATTAACCTTAGAGATAATCTGCTCCCCTCCCCACCATTCATATGTGTCTTTACTGAACTTTGCCTTCATTTGGGATTTTTCTACGTCTCATCAGTTTTCTGGACAGGTGAGTGCTAGTGAATAGTCTGGCAGTTTTGTTTTCTATTGTCCTATTTCCTGTGTCTTTGTGCAGGGGAAGTCTCCTCGGTTTAGGATTTACCTCATGACATTGCCCAGCAACTACTCCTCTGCTCCGGTCTCCGAATTCCTCCTCACCTGCTTCCCCAACTACCAGAGCTGGCAGCACTGGCTGTCCCTGCCCCTCAGCCTCCTCTTGCTCCTGGCCATGGGGGCCAACGCCACCCTCCTGGTCACCATCCGGCTGGAGGCCTCTCTGCACCAGCCCATGTACTACCTGCTCAGCCTCCTCTCCCTGCTGGACATGGTGCTCTGTCTCACCGTCATCCCCAAGGTCCTGGCCATCTTCTGGTTTGACCTCAGGGCCATCAGCTTCTCTGCCTGCTTCCTCCAGATGTTCATCATGAACAGCTTCCTGACTATGGAGTCCTGCACCTTCATGGTCATGGCCTACGACCGCTATGTGGCCATCTGCCACCCTCTGAGGTACCCCTCCATCATCACTGACCAGTTTGTCGCCAGAGCCGCCATCTTTGTTGTGGCCCGGAACGGCCTACTTTCTCTTCCTGTTCCCGTCCTTTCTTCGCGACTCAGATACTGTGCTGGGAACCTCATCAAGAACTGCATCTGCACTAACCTCTCCGTGTCCAAGCTCTCCTGTGAGGACATCACCTTCAATCGGCTCTACCAGTTCGCGGCCGGCTGGACCCTTCTGGGCTCCGACCTCGTCCTCATTGTCCTCTCTTACTCCTTCATCCTGAAAGCCGTGCTGAGGCTCAGGGCTGAGGGAGCAGCCGCCAAGGCCCTGAGCACCTGCGGCTCCCACTTCATCCTCATCCTCTTCTTCAGCACCGTCCTGCTGGTCCTGGTCATCACCAACCTGGCCAGGAAGAGGATTCCCCCGGACGTGCCCATCCTGCTCAACATCCTGCACCACCTCATCCCCCCAGCGCTGAACCCCATTGTTTATGGGGTGAGGACCAAGGAGATCAAGCAGGGAATCCAGAAGCTGCTGAGAAGGTTGTAAGTTACCTCAGCGCAATCCTGCTGTATAGCACAGGGAACTATATCTGGTCACTTATGGTGGAACACGATGGAGGATAATGTGAGAAAAAGAAGGTATATATATGTGTGGCTGGGTCACATTGCTCTACAGTAGAAATTGAGACAACACTCTAAACCAACCGTAATGGAAAAATAAAGACCATTAAAAATTTTTTAAAAAAAATATATACAGTGAGATATCACCTCAAAAAAAAAAAAAAAAAAGAGTTACCTCAGAGCAGATCCACCTCTTGGACTGTTAATAAACATACGGAATAGTTGGATGCTAGAAATTTTTTTCACCTTAATTCCTGAACAAGTTTGGATTCTCCTTATTCTTCACATCTCTGACAACCACGAAAGCATTTTTCTGTGAATCTTTGTTTCCTATTGCTTCAACAGAAACCTCCCTTTCCTGGATTCTGTGGTTATTTGAGAATTTTCCCTCACCAAATCCTTAAAGAAAGTCTTGCCAAGCCTTAGCCAAATGGATCTGGATTAGAGTAAGCTTATTTGACCATTAAAGAAACAAAATGTATATGATAGCCTTACAGAGGTCTGCCTGTCCCCTGAATTGTAAAAGACCTGGTTGCTTGTCTCCCGACTCAGCCTGGCAGAGCCCTATGTGGCTTTTTTGTTTTGAAGGGTTGACTGGGATGAAGTATAGACATTTATTCCAGAACTTTGGGTGTTGATGTTGTCAGCTTTCCCCTGAACATCCTTGACTCTCTTCTCTGACACCTGTGGCATACGTGCCTCTTCTGGCTCCTTGGATCCTCCCAGAACCTATTAAGATTTTCTGCAGGTGCAGCATTTCCTATTTTTTTCCCTTCTCTCTGCTGAAATTCTTCCTCCATTTTTTGTCTGTAAAGGAGAATGACGACATTTAGGGATGTCTGTCCTAGGAAGAAGTTGGATTGTTTGAACTGTTATATGTTCTTTTCTTCATCATCCTCATCTTCATGGCTTTATAATCTTCACTTTATCCCATCTTACCCACCTGTAAGGGACTTAGAACTTTTTTTTTTTTTTTGTCCCCTTGCTGTTTCTGGGGCCGCTCCCGCGGCATATGGAGGTTCCCAGGCTAGGGGTCCAATCGGAGCTGTAGCCACCGGCCTACGCCAGAGCCACAGCAACGCGGGATCCGAGCCGTGTCTGCAACCTACACCACAGCTCATGGCAACGCCGGATCGTTAACCCACTGAGCAAGGGCAGGGACCGAACCCGCAACCTCATGGTTCCTAGTCGGATTCCCTAACCACTGCGCCATGACGGGAACTCCGGGACTTAGAACTTTCAATCACATCACAGGCACCATCCCTACCTAACTCTGACTTGCTCATCCTAGTCACAAATCAGCTGCCCTGTTCATTCTTTCTGCTTCCCTGTTTGCTTTAGCTTCTGTCCTGAGTGGCTGGTACAGCTGTCAACAGTTTTCCAGACATGGAAGGTGTAGGGTTTGATTTTCATAGATAATCAAACCGCTTGGCAATCCCCTTCTTAATGATGCCACACAGTAGTCCAGTGTTTCCAAGGATTATTTTATACCAGCAACCTGTCTCTTTTGAAGGTGAAAATTAAGAGGTTCAAGCCCATCATTTTTACTCATTTGAAGAAATTTCCCAGTTGGTCTATTCTACTTACTTTTATATTGAAACTTACATTTGCTGAATGACTTGACTGAAATGTAATATTTCTACTCGTATTTTTCCTTTTGTACATCATTTTATTTTTTCTAGTTTTCCTGGGATATAATTGACATATAACATAGTATTGGTTTAAGGTGTACAACGTAGCAATTTGATATATGCGATACTCTAAAATGATAACCACAATATGTTTGGTTAACATCTATCATTTTTCATAGTTATTTTTTTTCTTATTATGAGAACATAGTTTCAGCATGTCTTTCTTGCGACTAGACATATTCTTTTGCATATTGGGAGATATAAATGCCACTGCATGAATGCGTTTTTAAAGTGATGATTTTGAAAGAACCTTCTGTAGGGTCTATTATATCACATTTTGCAACATTGTCTCATCAAAGGTCAAGGGATTGAGGTGGCTGAATTCTGTCTTTTTCTTTCAGCTCTTCTAATTTCTCCATTCCACAGAGTTCCTATTACATGAATACCTATCATGTGCCAAACACTTTATAGGCAGTCTTACTTTACCTATGCATTTGGCCTGCAAAGGTTTTCTGTTGCCCCTAGATGAAGAAACAGAAGCTCAGAGGAGAAAATGACCTCCAGGGTCACAGCAACTGAATGTCTCTTGGGCTCCTGAAGCCTGAACTACAGGTCCCAACTTTGGGTGTGACACCTGTGTGACAGCTTCCCAAGCTTCTCATACTCCTGGCTCAAGCTTGGTGTCTGGCACCTATAGTAGATACATTATAAATATTAATTTGATGCCCAGAAGTTTAGAGCCAGTAGGAGATGATCCATAAAGCTTGAATCACAGAATAATCACACACTCATAAACAAGTCCCAACATGGTTGTTATAGAGAGATCCTCCTGCTCTATGTAGTAACACAGTGCTTTTTAAATCACTTTGCTCATTTTAATGTGGATTTATTTTATTTCCATTTTTTACATTGACATGTCACATTAAAGTGAACAACATTAAGATGTGAGCCACGTATATTGTGGGATGGTAAGTTTACTGATACGTTAACATCCTTCACCTCATATCGTTAGACATGTTTCTTGTGGTTAGACTTTTTAGGATCTAGTCTCTTAGCAACCTTCAAGTACACAACACACAGCTGTGAAGTATAGTCACCGTGCTGTACATTACAGCCCAGAGCCTGCTTATTTTAAAACTGGAAGTTGGCATCACTTGACTACCTTCCCCAATTTCCGCCACGGTCCCCCCCTCCCCTCTGACAAGAACCAACCACTTGTCTGTTTCTATAAGTTTGGTTTGTTTTGGTTTTTAGTCCCATGTCAGTGAAAACACACAGTATTTGTCCTTCTCTGACTTATATCACTTAGCACAATGCCCTCAAGTTCCAACCCTGTTGTCCCAAATGACAGGATATTGTTCTCGCTTACGGCTGAAAAATATGTTATGGCCCATATCCTATTCAGTGGGGAAATAGTAAATGCCAAGCAAAAAGGAAACACGGTGTAAAGATTGGAAGGAAGAAATAAATACATCATTATTCGCAGATAACGGCATTCTGTAGATAGAAAATCCAAAGGCACCACTAAAAAGAATATTTGAATTTATAAGCAAATTTTATAAAATTGCTGCATAGAAAGTCAATATATAAAATCAATTATATTTCCATACTTTACAAAAAAATGAAAAATAGAATTCATAACTCAGTACCATTTTAATGGCATCAAAAATATCAAATACCTGGGAATAAAGATGACCAAGTTGTCTACATTGAAACCAGAAAACATTACTGAGAAAAAAAAATTTTAATACTTAGATAAATCAAGATATATGTCTTGTTTGTGGACTGGCAGTTTCAGTAATGCGATGGTGTTCATTCTCCCCAAATTGATAGATAGATTTAGTGAAATTTCAACAAAATTGTCAACAGATTTTTTTGGTGGAAATTGGCAGGCTGATTTTCAAATGCTGATTTTCAAAGAACCCAAAACACAAACAAGACTTTACCACACACTTCAAGGATTAGGCTGGTGTGATATTGGCCAATAAAGCAATGGTTGGAATGGGGAGTAGAAGTAAAGAGACGTAGTTATATCGTGACCTGATGTACGGCAAATGTGATACTGCAAGGGATTTTCTTTTCAGTATTTAAGTGCTGGAGCAATTGTTAGTCAGTATGCTACAGATTTAAGATCTTGAAGTTTCTTTCCCTAATTTCTTCATTCCGCGCAGTGTGATGGTTGACTTCACGTGTCACCTTGACTGGGCCACAAGGTGTTTGGTTGAGCATCGTTTCTGGGGTGTCAATGAGGATGTTTCTGAAAGATACTTAACATCTGAATTGGCGGATGGAGGAAAGCAGGTTGTTTTTCCCAGTGCAGATGGGTACCATCCAATCCACTGAGGACCTGAATAGAATGAAGATGAAACCAGGGGAAATTCTCTCTCTTACTGACTGCTTGAGCTGGACCCCCAGCATCTCCTACCCTCAGACTGGAACACCATCAGAGCTCCTGGTCCTCAGGCCTTCAGGCTTGGACGAGGACTTCACCACTGGCTTTCTGAACACCGTAAATACTAGCACTGGGCTAGGACTTATCAAAGATGTTAGAGCTAGAACTTTGTAGGAAACGGTCTAACCAGCAATCCCTGCCTCATTATTATTCTAGTACTTGGTAACATGACTTTGAGTGCAAATCTGTACAAATTTATGAACAAAAAGGATACTCAGAAGCATTCATCAGAAAGAGTCCTGGGTTAGGAATTCAATGGAATCTGATTTCAGTTTCTTCTCTGGCATCGATTGGCTATGACCTGTTCCTGTCCCATGAGTTTTCTGAGCCTCATTTCTGATTAAACAAAAAAGTAAGTTCTTCCTACTCTTGATATTCTCGAGTCTGTTGCGGGGACTTGAAAAAGTCCTGTTCTGACTACAATTGTATTGCTCCTATAGAGTGACCTCTTCTGACACCTTCTAAGGCAGTTAAAACCCACGTACAATGTAAAGCCATGATTGGACGAAAGCCTAAACTAACACCGGGGAAGGAATCAGGTTTATCCTGGTAACCCAGAAACACCCTTTTCCCATCATCCAGGACCTTGAGAGCCCCAAGGGGCAAATACATCTGGGAAGAATAATATCTTACTATAAATTCTTACTCACTAAAATTATCACTCTGCAAAGCCCAGAGGTTGTAGCATCAGAACAAGGGGCCCTTTTGAGTTGGAAGAGCTGCTAAAACAGTTGGTAAGTTGGCTCCCCGCTGAGTAATGGAACTCTGGTAGAAACTCAAGACAGAGAAATCAGGACCAAGGAAGACATAGTGGGAACAGTAAGATAACTTAGAGGCATTCATTACAAGGTCTTTGGAAGAATGGGGTAGGATAGAGAAAATTATACTTAATTGATGTTGAGAATAGAGAGGGAGAGAGTGGCATAGAGCATCCCTACTTTTTATGAATAGATAGAGTACAGTCATATGCAATTCAGCTACACTCTACACATAGCGACTAGTGATAGTATAATTCTTTTCCTCATAGTCTCTCTTTCTGTCTCACACGTACACACACACACACACAGAGGCATGGGCGTGTGCACACACACAAAATTCAAATTGAGTTGAACTACCAACTGTATTCCTGTATGATTTATATTATCAATGCTAGACCATAAAATATTGGTGCAGAAGAAAAACAAATTAGAATATTTATTGCTACTTATTGTTTAATAGTTTTTCCTCTTCATTTTCCCACCCATATATACAAACGCAGATTAAATGTATCGAGCATGTGATACACTGACGACTCCCAGATACCTATAACCAACCATGTCCTTTACCTGAGCTTCAGGAATATATATCTAATTGTCTATTTGGTATGTCCACTGGATATTAATTCCCTTTCATAAATATCTAGGAGTGGAGTTGTTGAATAATAGTGAAGATTTATTTTTAACTTCCTAAGAAATATGCCAAAAAGCTTTCAAAAGTAGTTGTACATTTCACATGCCTATTATTAATGTATGAGAGTTTTCATTATTCCATATAGTCTTTAATATATGATAATATCAATCACTTTTCCCTTGGCTATTCAAGGAGTATCAAAAGGAATCACTTTATGATATGATTTTTTATTTCCCTGATGACCAGTGATGTTGAATACTTTTCATTTGCTAGTGACCATTTGGGTACCTTCTACAGAAGGGTCTGTTCAGTCTTTTTCTCTTCTAAATTGGTTTGTTTCTATTATTATTGTTGACTTTTAATTCTATTTTAATTTTATTTGTATAACACCTGTCATTGTCTGGCATAAGTTCATTATTTCTGTATGTGTATTGTCTTTCTTGCTAACTTAGAATGCAAGAGTAGGGGAAAAAAGGACTGTTTCTTTATTTTATTTTAGTCTTTTTGCCTTTTCTAGGGCCACACCTGCAGCACATGGAGGTTCTCAGGCCAGGAGTCTAATCGGAGCTGTAGCCACCGGCCTACGCCAGAGCCACAGCAACGCGGGATCCGAGCTGCGTCTGCAACCTACACCACAGCTCACGGCAACGCCGGATCCTTAACCCACTGAGTGAGGCCAGGGATCGAACCTGCAACCTCATGGTTCCTAGTCGGATTCGTTAACCACTGTGCCATGACAGGAACTCCAGGACTGTGTCTTTATGACCACCATACACCTTAGCTATTTCCACATCCAGCAACACCATCGACAAAGTCAATAATAAAAATTAAATAAATATTGAAACATTTACATCTCAGAAAGAGTCAGAGAACCTAAGACATACACGCTTCCCATTAGAATAACACTGTTCTGCTCGCAGCTAATTAAACTTTAGCTGTTTAATTAAATGGATTTTCTGTTATCATAAGTTAAGGATATGCTGCTGTGAATTCATTTTAATTATTTTAATACTCTATTTCCATGTAGTTTATGATTTAATATTTTAATCACAGAAATTCCATTTCTTAGCATCTGAACACTTATATTTGTATATGTAAAGGCTATAATAAGACCTACTGAAAACAATCTTTTCAATTTTGTTCACTCTACTTTCTCCAAATATGTTTAACCTTCAGAACCCTCAGTTTTGGTATCATCTGTTAACAGCTTTTCTACCACTTGAAAGTTTCCTGCTGTGCTATAGATTTTCATTTCTGAGGCT
The DNA here is from genome assembly GCF_016906955.1 of Phacochoerus africanus. Taxonomy (NCBI): domain Eukaryota; kingdom Metazoa; phylum Chordata; class Mammalia; order Artiodactyla; family Suidae; genus Phacochoerus; species Phacochoerus africanus. The sequence continues at coordinate 3,494,443 of NC_062554.1, read as the reverse complement.
TTTCTTTTCTTTTTTTTTTTTCAGTACAGTTCTGTAAGTTTTTTTTTTTTCCCCACTGTCTGAGGCTTTTCTAAATGTCACTTAACACAGAAAATGAGTAATTCAGATGGAAATGAATGACAGAGTGATGTCAGTAAAACTAATTTCTAAGTAGCAGAGAAGAAAGTACAGGAGAGAAAATCCCCAAGGTGCATGCTGAGAAAGAGCGGCGTGTGCCCACAGACTTCCCAGGAAGGCAAAATTGGTAGGGGTTTCATGGATTTCTAGAGCTTTTTGACAAAATGGATTTGTTCAAAGCCTTCGACATGGCCAGGCTCAGAAGGAGTAGGTTCAGCCACTCCCTGCCGAACGTTGTGTGAGGCAGTGATTGCTGGTTACCTTGGCTTAGACCCATGTCTGTCTAGCATGAGCACGCTCCGAGCCCATCTAAAAGGAATCAACTTTCAAAATTCGACTTACCGAAAGCTAGCTCTCTGCACCAAGGCACCATGTTTGCTCGCTGAGTATTTTCACCCCCGGTAACCGGATGCTCACTAAACATTTGTGCAAGAACAATATTGTCAAAATGTTCATCTCAGAACATAGCTAAACAAGCAGGATCCACATCAGCATGCCTGCATTGAATGGAGCATGTTTTTGAGACCAAGAAAGTGTACTTTCAATACCCAGGTATGGGCGGACATATGTGATCTGTTGCTCTCCTTCCTGTGTTTATATCATTAAACAACCCTTCCCCAACTGTGGGACTTTCATTCTTTTTGTAGCTAAGGTTCAATTAAGTAACATTCAAGTCCTGCTTCCCTTAGGGTTTTATATCCTTCTTAGGTGTTTTGGGGTATCCTTGTTCCAACCACAGCATTCCTTTTTTACGTAACTCTCAGCGTCAATATATTATTTCCCCTTTGCAAAGGTTGTGCTTGGCTGATGGGAACACGTAAAAGAAAATGTCTTAAAATTAATGAAGGGTTCCTTTCCAAATCAAAGTAAGAAAGTAAGAGCAACCCTCACTGCTTATAGATGCCAAATAAACACAGGGGGAAAAAAAAAGAAGTGAAATGAACAAATTTTCCTAGGGCGATCATTAATGATCACATAAATGTTTTAAATCTCCGTGTGAATAAATTTTACTTTAACATAGAGAACAAGACATTGACACCCATAAGAATTAGACCTTTAAAATCAACTGATGTGGGGGTATATGTACGTCCAGGAGAAGTAAACCGCTGGTTCTGATGTTTGGGAGACAAACTAGTGAAGAGCCAGTGCCCATCTATGGTGGCAGGAGAGCAGAAAAAGAAATGTGACACTGCTGTTATCTTGTGTCCTGCTTATTTCGATGACACTTTGAAACAGAATTTGACTTCTCAGGTTTTCCACTAAACAGGCAACGGAGCTGCTGGGGGTAAGGAATAGCAGCAGCCGAGGAATGCTCTAAGAGGAAGCACAACCATAATTTCCATGGACTAACATCCATTCTGAGGGAGAACACGCAGACACGGAGATCAAAGGAGGGATTTGGGGTGCAGAAGGTGAGAGAGGTCAGTAATGGACATAACTACACCCTTCTTGGTGCTGTAAGGTCCAATAAAACTGGGATCTTTAAAACCCAATGTTGGAGCTCCCCTTGTGGCTCAGCGATAATGAACCCAGCTGGTATCCATGAGGATGTGGATTTGATCCCTGGCCTTGCTCAGTGGGTTAAGGATCCAGCATTGCTGTGAGCTGTGGTGTAGGTTGCAGATGTGGCTTAGATCTGGTGTGGCTGTGGCTGTGGTGTAGGCTGGCAGCTGCAGCTCAGATTCAACGCCTAACCTGGGAACATGCATATGCCACAGGCGCAGCCCCCGAAAAGAAAAGAAAAGAAAAGAAAATCCAATGTTGAGCACTAATTCAGATCTCAACCTGTAATGGTAGCTTAGGGAGGAAAGGAATACAACAAGTGAGCGAAACAGAATAATGTCCATCTAAAATATGTCCACGCGTTAGTTCCCATAGACAATATCCAACCTACTTCTTATTTAGTTGAACTACTCAATATTTTATCATAAATCTTAGCACAGTGGAAAGGCAGAAAACTAAATATACAAAGAGATCCATGAAGGCCAGTATAACAAAAGTATGAGACCCTTCCCCCCCTGGAGACATATGATTTGTCATCTCTGAGACAGGCTCTTTTCTCTGCTTCTTGCTTCCTTGGTTACTTTTGGAGACTCAGAACATAACGCGAGTCAGCAATGTTGTGCTAATCCTCCCAATATAGCTCTCTGGACCTTGTACATATTTTGAACATGGAAAAAGACCAAAATATAATAATCTTAATCACAATAGGGATCCTGTGGGGTCACGTGCATGAAATTTTCTTGTGCTTTATTAAATCATGGATGCCCTGAAACTGGGAGCTCAACTAATACTCTTCCTGCTGAGACTCTTGTCTTGATTCAGCATGAACTCCCATCTACATACTTCAGAACGGATGTTAACACCTACACGCATCGCCTCAAGTAAACAAATGAAGCTCTCTTGTTTATGGTTCTTCTCCCTCTCCGTGAAGAGCGCAATAATCACCCCTTTGCCCAAGAGTGAACCCTGGAAATTAAGAGAGACCTATTCCTCTGTTTCATTCCTAAATCACATCAAACATAGTTCACTCCCGTTTGCCACCACCCTGCCCTCTCCATCATCATTTATCTAGATCCGGTTGGCATCAGCGCTCACTCAACTTACTTCACACTCTAACCTGCCTCTTCAATCCACTTTCCATGGTGACACTGCAGAAGTCCCTCTAAAAGCTAAGTGCAGTTTATATCATTCCTGGGAGTGCAGCTGAGCATCGAGTTTGGGATGTGTCCTGGACAAGGAAAAAAAAGAATATCAAGAATCTGGTGAGTTCTGTATTGGGAGCTTTCAAAATCTTCTATCCCTTTCCACTCCAGGAGCGTCTCCTGAGTACTGAGGCCAAGGGATGCCATGTGTCTCCGTGACCTGAGAGAAGGACGTGCATGGGATCGGCATCTTAAAAGTGTGGGAAAGCTGTCCAGTGACCATGAGGATGGCTCATCACACAACTCCACCCGGTTCCACCCTTCCTCCTCTATCCTTCTGGGGATTCCAGGCCTGGGACATGTTCACCTCTGGATTGGTTTCCCCTTTTGTGCCGTATATCTGATTGCCCTCCTGGGGAACGCTGTCATCCTCTTTGTAATCCAGGCTGAGCCTGGTCTCCGTCAGCCCATGTTCTACTTCCTGGCCATGCTGGCCTGCACGGACCTAGGCTTGTCCACAGCCACCATCCCCAAGATGCTGGGCATCTTCTGGTTCAATTCCAGGGAAATCCTTTTTGGGGCTTGTCTTGCACAGATGTTTGTGGTTCATCTGTGCACAGGCCTGGAGTCCGGGATACTGACGGTCATGGCCGTAGACCGCTACGTTGCCATCGGCAACCCCCTGAGATATACCGCGAATCTCACCAACAGGGTGGTGGCCGTTCTCGGCACCGTCACCGTGGTGAGATCTTTCCTCTTCGTTACCCCTTTCGTGTTTCTCCTCTTGCTCCTGTCGTTCTGTGGGGCCCGAATCATCCCCCACACCTACTGCGAGCACATGGGTATTGCCCGTCTTTCCTGTGCCAGCATCAGGGCCAATCATGTGTTTGGGATGGTAGCCTTTTCTGTGGGGTTCGTGGACCTTGTCATAATTGGTTTCTCCTATGGGAAGATACTCCGCACAGTGCTTCATTTGCCCTCGTGGAAGGCCCGATCCAAGGCTCTCCACACCTGCGGCTCCCACGTCTGTGTCATGCTCATCTTCTACATCCCAGCATTTTTCTCTTTTCTAACCCATCGCTTTGGTCATAGCATCCCAGGCTATCTTCACATCTTTCTGGCCAATCTCTACATGGTTGCTCTCAACCCCGTTATCTACGGGGTCAGGACAAAGCAAATTCGAATGCAAGTCCTAAGAATTCTTAACCCTAAAGATCTGATGCTCAGCCGTCCCAATCATGCTGACATATGATAACAGGATATATAAATATAAATACGCATATGTGTATATGTGTGTGTGTATATATACATATTTATATGCTTTTATGTGTCTGTACTGGGTGCGTATATGCACACATATGTAGGTATTCTTCTTTGGATTCATCTAGAAGGACAACTCAAAGTCTAGTGCAAGGCGTGTATTCTAAACTGGCTCAAGCACTGTGTGCTTTAGCCCAACTGACTTTCTGAACCAAATTTAGGGGAAAAAAAGATTTACTGGAGACATTGATGACTATCTTCCCACCCTGACCACACATCTGTGGTCCCTGACTCACTGTACAGGTGTATTGCATGTGTACGATTTAACCTCGTGTTTCGCAACAGGCTAAACTTGCCAGAGTCGTCAGAGATTGGCTGGATTTAACAGGTTTAGCTGTTATTCTATTCTTATCAGACCGTTTTGGAATTTGAAATCTAAAAGAATTCATCAGTTCAACAAGGAAGCTAAAAAGATAGATGGAAACTTTAGTGCCAGGAGATAGTGATGATGATGATAAGTTATGTTATGTGTTGTTTATAGATAAAAATTTTTCCGGGGGGACAAGTGGATCTGTGCAACTCTTTGGAAGAAGACAGCTGGAAAAAGAACCCGTTTCCTCATCACATACTGTCTTAAATTATTAATATTCTCCCAATTCTGGCCTCTGGTCATCCTGTAGTTCTCCCTAGTGATCCACATACCTCAAGAGCAATAGAGGTAAATTTTGAATCCAGTGAGACCCCAAGAATATCGGATAGCTCTCCAGCACATACGCAGGGATCTTATGAGCATAATTTGCTTCTGGCACAGTTATTAAAATGACAGCCACCAGAATGCATCAGGATAGAACTGTGAGAGTGGACAGATCCAAGTGATGATCAAAAGCATTGGAAAGATCTTGTCTTAATTCTATCCATCATTGTGTAAAAACCGTTTCTCAAGTCTTTAATCCCTTGGCACTGGCCATGTCCCACGAGGAAGCTACCCAACTCCCACCGCTAGAGGGCGCACCCAGGTAGAGCCCCAGGTGTTTGCATTAGAACCTCGGGGGTGTTTAAGGAGGACAGCGCAGGAGGGACGGGGCACCAAGATCACGGGCTACAGCGCCCCCCCCCCGCCCCCCGCACTGTCAGATCTTCTCGTTCCCCGCGATACTGGCTCTGATCTGTCACTACCTCTTCAAGATAGTGGCCTGTGACAATGTCTAGGGAAGGATTTAGGACAAGAAGATACCTTCCTGCTCCTGCAGGTGGTCCAGTGTTTTTCATTGGTCTTCACCTCCCTCCTTTCCTGCCCCTTCTTGATTTCACTCACATGCCGTCAGCACTTTTAGAAGTCACTCTTTCTAACTGCCCAGTTATTCTTTGTCTCCTGTTTCCTTCCCTGACATACGAGGTCTGTGTGCTTTATGCCAAATCCCAGGAAGCATTCACATGCTCCTTTCCCAAGCTCTGTGCCTCCGATTTTCAAGTCTTGCTGACTCTCTCTTTATACCAAGATGATGACGGCATGCCTGGCTTGCAGCTCTGTCTCCATCTTTGTGGCTCACCCATGACTAAGGCTGTAATGCTTCAACAGCCCATTTTTGCTTCCATGCGGTGACCTCGCTCATTCATTACTGGTCCCGAACTCTGACCTCCCTGTTTTATCTGGTCATGGGGGGGCCTCCTGGAGGCTGGTGATGTGAGGAGAGGGGAATGCATTCATGCAAATGAGGGAGGCGAAATGATGTCTGGACAACAGGTTCTGTAACATAAATTGTGTCCTCTGTGGCGGCTCCAGGCAATCCCCAGAATGCAATCGTCGTGCTAGGATGGGTCACAGCTCTCCCTGAACAACTCTACTGCTTCATACTTCAGGTAACCCAAGCTGTGTTTTGAATGGTGGCTGGTTTGTTCTCTGCTGCACATACCGTAGGTTGATTCTGAGACTCTAATATGACAACTTGCCAGAGACTCCGCCCAGGTTTTTATCTACCAACAATACCAGGAGAGACTTTGTATCTGCAAATCCTATGTTCTGAGAAGCAAGGGTGCTTGAATGTCATCCTAAACCCGGTGCTGGGCTCTCCCTTACGCTTGGTCCCAATCAAATCTTCAGTCTCACCTGGTCTATAGCCCCATGGATCCAATTAGAACCCCCAAGAGGGTTGAATCCCTGAGGGTGTTGTGAGCAGTCTCCAAAATCCAGAGAGGCCTCTTCCTTAATGGTAGGAGGTGCAAGGTACAATAAGTTGCCCTTTGACACAGGAGTGATGGCTGAGAATGTTCCCAATCACTGGAAATGTAAAGAAGTGCTTAATGTGGCAAAAGCTCCTGAATCTCCCTGAGACTTTCACTTTCACCATATGCAGGTGTCCTATCAGAGAATCCAGGGACCTTGGCGCTCTCTGCTTAACCACTCCGGTTAGTATGGCTCAGCCACGTGCAACGTGAAGCATCGAAACCGTCAAGGTTCTTTCAACCTACGTTGTGACGAGGAGCAAAAATGACTTCAGCCCTGGGAAAGTCTTTGCCTGTGACTGCTGCCTACCCCCACTGAATGGAAACTCCTTTTGATCTATTCTATTGCTAGAATTCGACCGGAGAGACCACATCAGCAGAAAAATATCTGTCCAGTAAATGCTAGAGACCTCGTCCCTTTTATTAAAGATGCCACATCTGGCACACCAGTTATCCCTGGGGCTTCGTCGTAATAAAATTTACTTGTTTTCAACTTTATCTGCCATAGCCATGCTTTATTCAAGGACTGTGCTGGTGAATTAAACCGGGGTGTGTTTGTGGGCCACGACCTTGCACGCCTTGGTCTTTGTGCCATTCCGCCAGCGGGGGGCAGCACTGGTTAAGACTGATCGTCTTGCTCATGATGGGGAGTTAGTTTCAGGGACAAGACAGAGGCATCATGAGGAAGTTATTGCTGTAAACAACTAGCTCCGTCCCTCTGGAAGCACATGGGAGACTGATTAGAAACTCTTTCAGGTTATTCATTTGAGGGCAGGAAGGCTGGGGTACCCAAGTCCTGTCAATCATTGCTTGAGGACGGTTCTCGTAGGAATTGACAAGCCTGCACTTCCTGAACGCGCTGGGCTCAGACCAAGGCCGTTTCTGAGGTCAGAACAGGTACCCCAGCAAAGATTCATGGGTAATTCTGAGCGAACGCTGTTGGTCTGTGGGGGAAGGGTGAACATCCAAGGCCAGACAGCAGCGATGTCTTCTGCAGAGTCAAAGGGAGCTGGGTTTGAATCCCTGCGGTGCCTCTCGGCTGGTGGGCATTCTTACTCAAGGGACCCAGATGCCCCACAATGAATTGCTGGCTGTCTATGGCAAAGTTTTCAAAGGTCTGTGTGTCCGAAAAATATTAAGAATGGCAGAAATACTAGTATATAGGATGCAAAGAATTTTTTAATTCTGAGACTTCTGATCATCCTCTTTTGAGTGTTAAAATGTCCGTTTTTAAAAATAATGGTAATAGTATGATAGTATTTTAATGTTTAGCTTGATCAAATATAAATTGGCATCCCTATTTCTTCATTTTTGTTGGTTTTGTATGTATTTTTTCTATAAATTTTATTAAGGTATAGTTTATACACAGTAGGGTGCACCTGAGCTTTCCAGCAGGGATAGAAAATTGGAGAAAAAAAGCCAATAAGGTGCATATGGTGTAATGAGATTTTATAAAGTGTGTACCATATTAACAACCACCGAAAAAATTTTTTAAAGGCTAGTTCCATTACTGAAAAACTACACCACTGTGGCCCCCTACACCACAGCCACAGCAACACAGGATCCAAGCCTCACCGGCAACCTACACTGAAGCTCATGGTGGTGCTGGATCCTTAACCCACTGAGCGAGGCCAGGGATTGAACCTGTATCCTCATGGACACTAGTCAGGTTCATTTCTGCTGCGCTGTGATGGGAACTCCCCTGAAGTTGATTTCTTACGCTGTTTCTTGCCTTAAGCAAGCATTACATAAAAGAAGTCATGTTGTATGTATTTTGGGTTCAGAAGAAATAGCACCGATTCCTCACAGACTTTTCCAGAAAATGAAGGAGAAGAGATACTACCCAGTTCATGCTGTAAGAAACTTTTATACCAAAAACAGACCAATACATTACATACCAAGATAATAAAGAGCTATCCTTCAAAGATATAGGTCCAAAAAATTAAACAGTATACAAACGTTTGATATTTCAAACTGGACAAGATCCAGTTTGGTCTATCCCAGGAATACACAGTTGGTTTCACATTTAAATATCAATTGGTGTATTTTGATACAGTAACAAACAAGCAAAAGCCCATGTGATCACCTCAATATATACAGAAAAAGCATCTAACAAAGTGCAGCCTGCCCCTTGCCCCAGACTCTGAGCATCCTGTGATGTCAGAAGCTACCGCAAAACCTGTACGAACCTTTCGAAGTCAGGGTTGGTTAGGTCCCTGCCGCCTAAAGCAGGAGAGGACCAGCACCCGAGGAAACTAGACAAGGGGATAGACTTATGGGGTCTTTATTTCTCCCATGCAATCCCGTGGAGAAACACGGTACTGTCCTGAAACAGCTGGTACCATCCTGAAACCATTGGGTGGGAAGGAGGCTGCAGAGCGATGCTCATGGCGTGTTATTTGCAAGCGCAGAGCAGGCCCCCTGCGGTTCCAGCTGGGGTCCAGGTAACTTTATTTAGGAGCAGATGCTGAAGGGAGCGGTGCTGGAGCAGGGGTAACAGGCGATTAACCGCGGGGCTGGTTTGCCCAGGTTGTAGGAAACCATATGAAACCACAGTCAGGAATGAGGCCCTTCTCTGAGGTGTGACAATCACAGATGTAACTCATCTGGAGGATTCGCAGCCTAGAACTTGCTCTCGGATCCGTCTCCTTTGACCCCTAGGTGTAGCTGACTATCCAAAGTACTCATGCCTTCAGAAAATGTGAGTACAGAATAAAAAAAAATTAAATAAGAAACACTATGAAATAAAGACAGTGAACTAATCAGAATTAATGACTAAAAGACAAAATATCTGTCACAGATAAATTAGTTGTATTTAAAAAATTAAATAAGAAACACAATGAAATAAAGACAGTGAATGAAATCATAAGCATCAGAATTAATGACTAAAAGACAAAATATCTGTCACAGATAAATTAGTTGTATTTAGCTTGTAAGCACCAAAAAAGTATTTATCTGATAAATAAAAGTGTTAACGCCCTCAGACACTGGAAATAGAAAGTCAGGACATTCAGTTATAAAAAGAATGAATTAAAAAAATAAAACAGCTGCTATGAGGCCTTTAGTGGGTGAGTCGAATAGCTAACAAATGCAGCTGGATAGCATATTCATGAGCTGGATTGAACAACAAAAATCCTGGTTGTATTTAATAATGGTCAGAATAGCCAAAAGGAAGGAGGAAGAAATTACTAAGAGACTTCCAGCAAAAAAACCAAAATGTAAATTTGGTCGAAGAAGAGTCACAGAAGGAAATAAAGAAATGGGAGGGGGACAATATTTGAAGAATAGAAATGAAGAACGGCTCATACATTTTAAAAATGTAGCATGGTTTGGGGTGCATCTATCTAACAGCAGGCGCAGGAAGCCCATGAGAACCCCTGACTGAGCTTGTTGGATCCATGGAAGGTGTCAGGCGTGCAAAAGTGTCTAAACATGTGTGGATGTGTGTGGGACACTTGAACCCAGAAGACTAATTGTGTAGGGCTGGATTATTAGAGGTCCTTTTTAAAAAAAGATAGAAAATCATTTTCTTCTCCCATCTTCCTGCCTATAAGGAGGGCCTTTCAGGTGGAAGGAAGCAGGTTCAGAGGAGTTCCCAAAGGGCAGAATCCCTGAGGCTCTGGAGTTATAATTACCCGGGTACTTCAGGAACCACCCAAGGCTCCCGTAGCAGTGGAGCCACAGCCCTCTTCACGACTTTGCTTCACGTGAGTCTGCGTGAAGGGTGCCTGAGAAGCAGCAACACTGAGATTAACCAGAAGACAGGAGGGACCAGTCTCCTCACTGGAGATCTGGGTTCCTTTCCAGTCCTGGGTCAGTGCTGCTGAGGTCCTCTAAAACCTGGGTAGCAGAGACAGCATCCTGTCTCAGGTGAGTAGGCGCAGGTGAGAGAAAGCCTGTGCTTGAGACCTTTTTTTTTGTTGTTGTTCTCCTCTTATCGTCTCTTGTATGTATGTGTGTGTGTGTGTGTGTGTGTGTGTCTTTTTAGGGCCACACCCATGGCATATGGAAGTTCCCAGGTTAGGCGTCAAATCAAAGCCGCAGCTGCTGGCCTATGCCGCAGCCACAGCAACGTGGGATCCGAGCCATGTCTTCGACCTACACCACAGCTCACAGCAATGCCAGATCCTTCACCCACCGAGCAAGGCCAGGGATCAAACATGCATCCTCAGGTCCATTACCACTGAGCCATGGTGGGAGCTCCCATCTCTGATCCTTTTGCTTGCTGTTGAGAGAGATCCGGGAGCTGGAATTTGTCCACCGGAGATTAACGGGTCGTGGAAGGTTGGAGAGTGAATCACCTGGAACCCATTTTTTTAAATTTGGAGGGGTGTCAACTATGGATATGGAAATCTAGAGGCATTAGGGCAAAGACTGCCCATAAAGGCTTAAATTTTGGAATTCCATGTAATTTCACCGGTTGAGGACAGAGACCACAAGTGGGGTCGGCGGGGATCAGAAAATCGCTGGTCAGATTTCATCTCTGCGTAAAAAGCTTCATAAATCAGGAAATTAGACCTCAAGAAAAATGAGGTATCTGTCATTGGATGCCCTCAATAATGTCAGAAACTACACTTCAAAGAGAAGATTCTGAGTCTGTGACGTTCAGTGATTACTAACAACCACTTCTTAGGGCAGAGCTTCCTAGTGCTGTGCTGCAGCCTAACAAGCAGCTGGGGAAAAGCTGGGCCAGCTGCGTCTCCACTTCGGTCTTGGACCTTCAGCTTTTCTGGCCTCTTCCTGCCGTTGGGTGGAACCAGAAATCACTAGCTTCTGATCCTCAGTCCTAATGCTGCCATTGGCAGGTTCTGATGGCAAAAAAAAAAAAAGATGGAGATGGGGCAAATACTTTAACTTACGTCTAAGACTAGATTGTTCAATGCTGCTTGAAAGGTTTCTAGGGTAAAGAGCATGTAGGAATGAACACCCCAGAGAGAAGAGAAGGAAAAAAAAGAAGTATCATGAGTGGGGAAAAGAGACAAAATAATCTTGTTGCCCTGTTCTCAGAAATGTCATCCTATTACTAGAAATTACTATCCCAAAGCTGGTCAGAAGAATGAGTCACTCTTCTTCCTCTGATCTGCCCCCCGTCTTCACCACCAGCTGTTTTAATTGGCAGTGCCCTCCTAAGTTCATGTCAAGACGTCCTCTGCTTCCATGCAGGGGATTCTTAATTCTTTCGGTAATTATTAAAATCCTAGGTAAAATCATCCTGGAGGTGGTGAGGTTTGGGGCTGTGACTAGTAGGGATTAGATGTAAAAGTTTTGCAGAGTAAGATCAGAGGGTGAGATGAGCAAAGATCAACTGGCAAAATCCAAATGCAGAAGCTGGCGTTCGAAGGGGGCATTTAGAATTTGGCAACTGAAGCTGTACATGGTGTGGATACAGGCAGCGCTGGGAGGGGTTGTGTCACTGTGTCGCGTTCTGGGTTAAGCGAGGGCGAAGAGTTTACGCCTGAAATTTACACAGGAACGGATTCAGAGAGAAAGAGGAAGCGATGGGCAGAGTTGAATGCACGTAGTGCCCGGACGGTGGAGAAGGGCTTTTGATCACACCTCAGCCCTGGAGGCTGTATTTCTATGGACTTTTATCAGCAGGACCCCCTGTACTCTGGTATCTCTTACTCTTTGTGAACCACCCACCAGGCAAAGCCCTGAACCACTACTAGGCAAGATGAACTGGGCTGCAGTGAAGCAAGTGGGGCTCTGAAACAGAAATACTGGCTGTGGAAACTGACTCGGTCTTTACTGAGCCCTTCAGGGGTTACCGCTTAGAGAAAAAAAACCCAAGAAAATGATCAAAAGATTCTCCATACAAAAGAGGATGAGAAGGAAAGGGGACTCTGTGAGCCGGGACGCAGGAGGCAGAGCTGCACGTGGAAACAAAAGGGAGGTTCCTGACAGCTGGAAAACTGCCCTTAGTACTGAGGGGGCGAGCGGCCTAAAAATCGTAAAGCAGAATATCAAATACGATATGCAGTTCTACACGGGAATGCTGTCGATCAAAGCTAATGTGTGATCACGTGTCTGTGAGCCTAACGAGCAATAAACAAGGCCGTTCTCCGACTCCTGATGAAAATGTTGCTAAACCCGCAAGACAGCACTTCCAAGAGATCTTTGCCTGTTTAGACAGAGTCGAATACAATAGACTGTGTGATTTGAATACAATAGACTGCGTGGTTGAAGGACCCCAGGACAACCTGACCTGTGCGTTTTTCCAGGCTGCAGCCTTCTTTGGACTCTGTCCCGGAGAGCCTTAGATCCTTCCTCTCAAATGTAAATGAAGTCACACCACTTCATTCCGAATTCCTTTTCTCCAGCCTATTCCCCGCACCAGCCCTCCCAGCACCCCCTTAATAGTTTAAGCAAACCCCATCATTGCTCACAGCACCTATTATTATTCCCCATTGTCCTCAGAATGACTCTAGTTTTACCTTCTGGGGAGTTAAGAACAATGCCTTATTCAGTGTTGTGACCCTAGTACCCAACAGAATCCAAACGGAAAAATGTTAAGAGAACAATGGCAACTCTGAACTAAGGTCCTTGCATCACTTTCTTGGAGAATGAAAATGGAAATGGAAAGGAGATGTAAAGATTTGAAGAGTAGACTTCCTCAACCTCGCATATTGCAATCAGAAGGATCCATTTTCATCTTCTTTAAGGATAAGTATTGCTCCCCCATAAGCTGAGAGATTTGCTTGTTCTGCTTTTCAGTTGTTTCTTCCAGAAGTTCGGAATCTTACTAGTATGAAAATCTAAAAAAATAAAGAGAAAAAAAAAAAAGCCATTGCTCTCAGGATCTCTACCTAACAAATTAAAATGACTTTTTAGACAAAATGCAAATGAACTCACTTTATTTTCGATATGGTTTTAGTATTATTTAATTAAACCAAAATAAGTACAGCTAAAAGGTCAGATTCAGATTGCTGGAGGTTTAGCGTCATTTATCTTCGTCCCTGGATGCACCAGACTCTGCAGCTTATTCGGGTATATTGTTATAGTTAAATTGTAGAGATGGGGATCTATGTGGTCATTTTTTTTAAGAAAAAGAAGAAAGTTATAAATAAGTACAAATTTAGACACTCACCAGTCACAACGTAGTTTTCTAAATGATTTTTCCTTCTTTTAGTTTCTGTAATATCTTAATAGTCTATTAAAAATAAATCTTGAACAAATTGAACATGTATAAACAAATCATGTCTCCTCAATCCTTTATGTTGTCTAAAGTAATAGGAATGTCACAGTAGCATGGCCTGCAGGACATACAGATGGAGTCCCTTGGCTGTGAATCATCTGCTAGGATAGAAAGGTTTTATTGAGGTAAAGCAATTGGTCTCTTTTTACATATCTTGAATCAGTAGCTAAGTTTTATCCTCATTTTTACAGATCACTAAGAGACAGCTGTAGAAATATATGACACAATATGACAGCCCACCAAAATGGCACCATCGCCACTGAGGTTTCACACTTCCTCCTGAATTGTTTTGTCAGGTCCCCCAGCTGGCAGCTCTGGCTGTCCCTGCCCCTCAGCCTCCTCTTCCTCCTGGCCATGGGGGCCAACGCCACCCTCCTGGTCACCATCCGGCTGGAGGCCTCTCTGCACCAGCCCATGTACTACCTGCTCAGCCTCCTCTCCCTGCTGGACATGGTGCTCTGTCTCACCGTCATCCCCAAGGTCCTGGCCATCTTCTGGTTTGACCTCAGGGCCGTCAGCTTCTTTGCCTGCTTTCTTCAGATGTTCATCATGAATTGTTTTCTTGCCATGGAGTCCTGCACCTTCATGGTCATGGCCTACGACCGCTATGTGGCCATCTGCCACCCTCTGAGGTACCCCTCCATCATCACTGACCAGTTTGTCGCCAAGGCAGCCATCTTTATTTTGGCCAGAAATGTCCTTTTCACACTGCCCATCCCCAGTCTTTCAGGACGTCTCTATTACTGTGGCAGAAATGTCATTGAGAACTGCATCTGTGCCAACATGTCTGTCTCCAGGCTCTCCTGTGACGATGTCACCGTCAATCGCCTCTACCAGTTTGCTGGGGGCTGGACGCTGCTGGGCTCTGACCTCATCCTCATCTTCGCCTCCTACACCCTCATCCTGCGGGCCGTGCTCAGACTCAAGGCAGAAGGTGCCGTGGCCAAGGCCCTGAGCACCTGTGGCTCCCACTTCATCCTCATCCTCTTCTTCAGCACCATCCTCCTGGTCTTCGTCCTCACTCACGTGGCGAAGAAGAAGGTGTCCCCGGATGTGCCCGTCCTGCTCAATGTCCTCCACCATGTCATCCCGGCCGCCCTCAACCCCATCGTTTATGGGGTGCGAACCCAGGAGATCAAGCAAGGAATCCAGAGGTTGCTGAAGAAAGGGTGGGGATGAGCACAGTTGAGGCTCTGCCCCCCACAGTAGGAGGAGGTTTAAATCAGTGCTGAGTGACTGGGCTGAAATTCATATCTGTATGTTATTCTTCCAAACCGGATTAACTGTATTTATGTCCTCTTTAATAAAGGTCCAATTTCAAGCTTCTCTTTCTCTCACTCATCAATCTTTTCTCACCACACTTATTGTCCTATGTTTTCCAAAATACTGAGCTTCCTTACACAGGTTCTAAAGTGAGAAGTTTATGTTCCTGAATAGGCAGCTGTTCAGATGACATAAATTTTATATTCTTGAGAATACACCTGTGGGTATTCTGTGTATAAAGTGTAATGTGTACTTAATCTTATTTCCACAGACGCGAGCACTTTGGAGACAGAGACGTAGGAGTTGAGATTTCAGTCCTGAATGGTGGAAGCTTGCTACTGCTCTGTAGCTGAGTCTTTTTCTCTCAGCTCTCAGCCACTTATTGTGTTTATTCATCTCTGTTTCACCGTCTCTCTGTGTCTCACTGTCTTTCCCTCTGCCTCTCTGTCACTATATCTCTGTCTCTGTCTCGCCCCCTTTTCTCTTCGCTTCTCATAACATATGCACTGCAAGAAGGCACGTTTTTTTCCTGAATTGCTCATGCATCTAACAGTTATCAAATAGTTTTATTAGATTTAAGAGACTTGTCCCCCCCATAGGTCTATGCTTTGAATACTTACCTTCTGGATCCAGGGAGTCATGGTGTGTGGTATGCCAACATAGCTGTGCTAGCGAGTGAAATAATTGTAAGCATTGCAGTATATGATTCAATAATAATGCTGAAATATAACAGATTATTTGGACATTTTTTCTTATTGATTGGACTGGGTTTTTTTTTTTTTTTTGCTCTTTTTGCCTTTTCTTGGGCCACTCCCGTGGCATATGGAGGTTCCCAGGCTAGGGGTCCAATCGGAGCCAGCCTACGCCAGAGCCACAACAACACGGGATCCAAGCCGCGTCTGTGACCTACACCGCAGCTCATGGCAACACCGGATCCTTAACCCACCGAGCAAGGCCAGGGATTGAACCCGCAACCTCATGGTTCCTAGTCGGATTCATTAACCACTGAGCCATGACAGGAACTCCTGATTGAACTGTTTTTAAGCATACTTTGTGTTCTTGGAATTTTCTTTTGGGTATTAGGGTTCAAAAATAAGTAAATATTATCATTGCTTTCAGGAGCTCAGTGTTTGATTAAGAGATATACAAATTTTAATTCCGGGAATATATTCTCCTCAAATGAAAAGGGGTGAGGAACAGAATAACGTGCCTCTATGGGCTTTAAGATACTTGGTAACATAGGAAAGCACTGGATAGAGGGTTAGAAGAGCCAAGTTCTAAGCCTTGCACAACCACACAAAAATAGTTTCCCAGGGAAAAAATGAATCTCACTGTGTTTCACTATTATTCTATATTACTATTACCTGAAAATAGTGAATGATTGTCTAGACGGTCCTGTCTAGACATAAGCTTGTGTGTCTCAGTGGCAACTTATAAGTGTGTTATATTGTTTTGACCACGGAAAGAAACTCCCAAAAGTCCAAGGCTGTCCCCAAAGTCTGGCTCTTTCTTCCCTGAAAGCACCAGGGATATGTCCTTGGCTGACTAAGCTTCGTTCTGCAAAGCTCTGTCCATTTCTCTTTCTGCTCCATTCACAGTGAAGAACAATAAATTGGTATTTGATTTCTCAGCTCCCTCCGAGCACTAGGAGCTACTCTCTGAGAAATCAGCATGCACTCACATCGAAAACAATAAGTAAAAGCATATATCAATATTTAATACATTTCTTGAAAGTAAAAGGCAATCCATCAATATCCAATTAGATTCACATAAATAGGTAACCTTTTTTCTTTATTATTTGGAAGCAAAGATGTCCCTGAAAACTCATTCGCTCATAAGAAGAATGCCTTAATTTAAAATGTACATACCTGGATACCAATGGAGATATCTTACAAATATAGCTATAATAATATTCTTCTAAAGTAAATTTAAGTTACTACATCTTAAGAAATATTAAAAGTTTGCAAGTTTTGTCATCTACATATATATTAACATAGCTGTAAATCAAAAAAAAAAATGTTGCCTGCCATTCTGGTAAGCAACAAATTTCGCTCAGCCACCAAGCCATCAGCCACTGTAGCCACCCCAGAGGGTGGGCCCTGGGGGGATATAGGATGGAGGAAAGCAGGACAGAATGAGAAGGCACCAGCAAGAGGTAGGAAAAGGACCATCACCAGAACAGGAAAATGCCAGTGACTTGATCTTGGACTTCTTGCCTCCAGAATTATAAGAAATAAACTTGTTGTTTATAAGCTACTAAGTCTATGACATTTTAGTATAGCAGCCCAAATGACCTAAAACATTCTTTAGAGCAATACAACTCAATCTAGATTTCCAGCATCATAAGATTTCCAACATCCGGAGTTCCCATCGTGGCGCAGCGGTTAACAAGTACGACTAGGAACCATGAGGTTGCAGGTTTGATCCCTGAACTTGCTCAGTGGGTTAAGGATCCGGCGTTGCCGTGAGCTGTGGTGCAGGTTCCAGACGCGGCTTGGATCCCGAGTTGCTGTGGATGTGGTGTAGGCCGGCCGCTATAGCTCCGATTGGACCCTTGCCTGGGAACCTCCATATGCCGCGGAAGCAGCCCAAGAAACGGCAAAAAGCCAAAAAAAAAAAAAAAAAGATTTCCAACATCCAACAAAGAATCAATAGCCATAGTAAGAGGCTGGAAAATATAACCTATTATTAGGAGAAAAATCAGTTAACACAAGCAGACATAGCAATCAAAAAAAGAAAAGTGCCGATAATGGAATTATAAAGATAAAAATATTAACACAAGATTTATAAAGATGAAAAGGATTTATTAAAACATAAAGAAATAAAAGGAAAGTACACAAAAGAATCCAATGGACTCTTTAGAATAAAACTATATAATATATGAAGAAAAAATAAAACTTATTGAATAGGTTTACCGCAGATTTGACACCAGAGAGGAAAAAAAAAAAAACCATACATAAAGATATAGAAGTATAATCTACGTAAATTGAAGCCTAGAGAGAAATAATGGAGAAGAGATGTAGAGACAGTATAATCGGAGAAAAAAAATGTGAGACAATATTAACCAGTCTAGCATCCCTGTCCTTGGTAATTGAAGGCGTAGACGAGAAGGAAGTGGGGAAGAAAAACGTAATGACAACATCCTCAGACTTTAAAAATATGCAGATTAAGATGGACAGGAAAATAGAAAAAAAGATAAGGAGTGATAAAATAGAAGTAAATATGGTTTCTGGTTTTATATGCGAAATATGTCAAGTTTATTTGAAGATTGACGGAGATAACCGAAATATGCACAGTGAAAATCCTAGAGCAGGAAACCGCCAACTTTTTCTTTACGAAGCCCAGATCCTTAAGGCCAGGATTTGAAGGCCATATGGTCTCTGAACCAACCACTCTCCCACGCGGAATGAAAGAAGCCTTGTGTGGACAAGGGTTAATCCTATCAACAGGGTAAAAACGTGCTGTTCAAATTGGTGCACCTGCTGAAGAAAAGGGTGTCCATTTCCACACCTAGGACACATATGACAACGTCCAGAGAAAATTCTGCCTCTGAAAACTGTGGGGCCAGAGCTGAAGAAAAGGGGGGTGCTGCTAACACATAGCGAGGGGAGCCCCCGAATGCCCTTACACCTCCCCCAATGCAAGGATAGACCCACACATGCAACAGGAATTGTCTGGTCAAGAGGCCAAGGCTACTTGAGAAACCCTGCTCTAAATAATCCACATAAAAGGCAGAAACAGACATATGAGATTTGAAAATACAAAACAAAACAAAACAATGTGTAACTCTGAGGCGTGCCGCACGCCAAAAGTCTTCACTAGTGTAATTTTGGACCTACACACGTCTCAAGGACAGCCAAATCTTACCATTATTGAATCCTGAATCCTGATCCTCGGACCTTAATTGGGTAATTCTCAACCCGCATGAGGTCTGCAACTCTAATGTTATGAATTTGGTTTTATACCATTTTATCTTCAAAATGTTCTTAAGGAAATGTACACCTGCATACATTTTTTTTCCCCTTTTCTAAGGCCGCCCCCGCAGCATATGGAGGTTCCCAGGCCAGGGGTCCAATCAGAGCTGTAGCCGCCAGCCTACACCAGAACCACAGCAACGCAGGATCTGAGCCTTGTCTGCGACCTACATCACAGCTCACAGCAACACCAGATCCTTAACCCACCGAGCAAGGCCAGGGATTGAACCCGCAACCTCATGGTTCCCAGTCGGATTCATCAACCACTGCACTGTGACGGGAACTCCATGTATACATTTTTAATTAAAGTAAATTAAATCCCAGAACTCCCTATTATATCCTGTGTGGCTTTTGTATCTATAGATAATGAAGCCCCACCCTCTCCTGGATATTTTTCCAAAGACTCCTTGTTCCATAGAAAGTTCGTAATGTTACTACAGAGAGCTACGCTCTCCAATCTCATGCATCTGCTTTCTAACCCTGTCCTCTCCAGGTATAGCTCTTCAATGTTGAACAATTTTCTTATCCCTTTTGAGCATTTGTTTTCTAATCTGTAAAATAGCTCAGGTAATATGACTTCTATCACAGTATTTTGTGAGCCTTAAAAGGGGGGGAAGCATTCAATTCGCATAAAAAGTATTCGATACATGTTGGTAGGAACAGCAATTCTTTATGTCACTTCTCCTTTACCGCTTCTTAGTAAATAATAAAGCTGAGCCTGCTGGTGTCTTTCAGGTTTTAGGTAGCAAATGAGAATCTCCAAGTGGAAACGGTCTTAAGAGAAAGAGTTTATAAATTGTACAAGGTATTACTATAAAGAGAAATTCTCCAATACCTTTTTTTTAAATTGCTGTTTCCCCAATACAGTTCTTTTTCTACAGTACAGCCTGGTGACCCAGTTACACATACATGTATACATTCTATTTTCTCCCATTATCATGCTCCCTCATAAGTGACTAGACAGAGTTCCCAGTGCTACACAGCAGGATCTCATTGCTAATCCATTCCAAAGGCAATAGTTTTCATCTATTAATCCCAAATTCCAGTCCATTCCATTCCCTGGCCCTCCCCCTTGGCAACCACAAGTCTGTTCTCCATCTCCATGATTTTCTTTTCTGTGGAAAGGTTCATTTGTGCCATATATTAGATTCCAGATATAAGTGATATCATATGGTATTTGTCTTTCTCTTGCTGACTTACTTCACTCGGTATGAGAGTCTCTAGTTCCATCCATGTTGCTGCAAAAGGCATTATTTCATTCTTTTCTACGTCTGAGTAGTATTCCATTGGGTATATACACCACATCTTTCTAATCCAATTATCTGGCAATGGACATTTGGGTTGTTTCCATGTCTTGGCTATTGTGAATAGTGCTGCAATGAATATGAAGGTGCCTCTGTCTTTTTAAGGAGAGTTTTGTCCAGGTATATGCCCAAGAGTGGGATTGCTGGGTCATATGGTAGTTCTATGTAGAGTTTTCTAAAGTACCTCCATACTGTTCTCCATAGTGGTTGTACCAGCTTACATTCCCACAAATAGTGTAGGAGGGTTCCAATACCTTTTTCACTCACTGGTCCCATAGCAAGTTTGGCTGGACATTTTGCAATTGCCAGGTGTCAGGTAATGGTTCTTTCCAGCCCAAACTCTGAAAATATACTCAACAGAACTTGTTTTCATAAGTGACTATCAATGATAAATGTCTTTAAATGACATACACTTTGCAACTGAATATGTAAGAATGAATATGAAATGAAAGACCCCTTTATGATTGCAAAGTGGCTCTAGAAATGCAAGCAGTCACTTGTCCTGAGACCGAGCCTGATAAAGGGTTAATAGCATGAGAAGTGCCCCGTCTCCCAAGACCCCGACACGAATCAATCCAACAAGGTCAAAAGGAAGCGTATGTTGCTTAAATGCTATGAAGTGTCTCTTGGTTACCAACCAAAGGAGAAGATCTGGAGAGATGTGGGGATGTCTGGCTTTAAAAGCGAACTACATGGCGTGTAGAAATTGACAAGAGGAGGTGCTACATGAGAGGGGAATCTCCAAGAGACAGGTGGTACTCCCCAAGACACGACCCCCCGTTACAATCAGATGCGCATGAGACATCCAGTGAGACAATCGTGTTTCTTAAGGTGCTCTGAGCAAATAAAACTACAAGACAGAAGACAAGCCCAAACCAACCATTGTAAGTGAAAGAGCTCCAAATGGTAGGCACTAATTAGAGGTCAACCTCATTCCGACATGGGCCGTGCTATGTAAAAGGCTCTGAGATGATGAGAAGCAGCAGCTATTTCATGGTTCATGGCAACTAACCATTTTCTAAAAAAAAAAAAAAAAAAAATGCCGAGAAGCCAAATTTTATAGGAATAGGAATAATGATAACAATGCCATAACTGTCAAGGGTTCCGAACATGATTGATTCTTTACAGCAAATATGCAAAGTAGGAGTATGAGGCAGGTAATTTAAGCAACATGTCAAGTGGCAGAGTTAGGAGCTGAGTTTTGCTCTATTTAATCTTTAGCCAAGGAGCTGTGGCCGCAGTTAGGAAAAAATTTAATAACAGATCAACCATGTTTTGGACCTGCCAGGCACTAACTGAATATATTACAAAGTATGCAATTAAATATCAATCATCCTCTTGGATTTTTACAGTAAAAGTGTTTCACTCAAGTAGAACTTCTGGTCCCAGGCATGAAAAAATCAGGCAACAGATCTGAGTGCTTTACAACTTACTACAAAATATCAGTCCCAAAAAGCACATGGTGGGATTTATGCTCATCAGGCATATGTTTTATCAGTGCATTGCTAGAAAGTCCAAAGCTGACACCCACTGGGGTCAAAGCATTTTGCCTTGAACCATCTCGCCCTAGGGTTTTGCTTTCTAGAATTAAACGGGCTTTCATTTCCCCATTTAACTGGCACAGG
Source organism: Phacochoerus africanus (assembly GCF_016906955.1). NCBI lineage: Eukaryota > Metazoa > Chordata > Mammalia > Artiodactyla > Suidae > Phacochoerus > Phacochoerus africanus. The sequence goes on along the minus strand of NC_062554.1, from coordinate 3,472,837 downwards.
GCAGTGAACACTGAGACTCACTATGCCTTCGGGGCAATGCTGCCTGCCTAGGGATCACAGAACATGAGGAGCTGGAAGCATAGCTTTCTCCTGGAGGGCCAAGAGGATGCTGGGATCTTGATTCTCTGCCCCACAGGGCCAGCAAGGCCGTCTTTTCCCTGGGGAAGTAGAGCCTCAGGCATAAACTCTCCTTTCTGAAAGCCAGAGGGTAGAAGATTCAATCAGGCAGAGCCAGAGCTTTTTCTCCCTGGCAGAAATCGCTGTCTCCATCCAGTAAGTCTGGCTCCATCAGAAAAAGAAGGCGCTAAAGCCACCACTGTGATAGCGGACACCTGGCCAGGGCAAGGATAGCAGTGGGACCAGGCTGGGCTTGCAACTAGGACTGAAGGTGGAAGATGGGAGCTTGGAGGGACATGACAGCAAGAAGTGGCATGGGGCCAGGCAAAAACGACCATGGCAGAGCTAAGCCCAGAATTCTGCACCTGCTGGGGAGGGGCTGAGTCCGGGAGGGGGTTCACGAGTCTGCAGCAGAGTGTCAGGTGGAACACATCCTTCAGTGGAGGATGAAGGAGCGTTAATGGGAACGTGGGGGGGGGGGACACACACCTGGAAGGGAAAGCCGGATCCCCACCCTTCTCCCTTGAGGTCGTTACTTAGAAACCTTCACTGGTTTGCTTTGACCGCCTTTCTCACGTCATAAAAACACACACTCCTATTTCTGCTCTTCCCTTTACTTCTCTAGCTCCCTTTGTCCTTTCTGCCCTCCATCCAATCTCTTCTGTTGTAAACGTCCGTTTTCTGTTTCCATCTTCCCTCCACCACCTATTTTCAGGGCATGTGTGCTTCTGTTCCCCTACCTCTCTGCACGCTCCCTGCCTCCATTTGTCTGGCCTGGAGTCACTGGACTATGTGTTTGTTTGGCCTGGAATCACTGGACTATGCACAGCCTCCTTCAGACCGATAAAGGGCGCCAGGGGCAGCAAGCAGACAGCACCGCCTTCGTCGCAAAGCTTTTCTCCCTCCCTCATAATGTGCATCACTCCCCGGCCCTCTTTCTTGCCTCCAGGTCCTACTGAAGAGGTTTCATATCAGGCCCACTCCTCCTCAAGCTTAATACGAATTCCTATCCACCTTCTATAGACTTCACTTCGTAGCCAAAAGTGATCTTGGGAAACGTCTCTGCAGAGATGGGACTCCTCTGGACACGTCACTGAGGTCCCTCGTCTGATGGCCCTTAGAGATCACAGCTGTTGCCCCAAGAAGGCTGACAACAAAACAGGCATGGAAATCTTATTAACCTATTGCCGGGTAACCTAACCACTGGGGAAAGAGGGCAGAATGATATGCATACACGGGGTTGGGGGAGAATGAGGGCAGTGAGAGAAAAGCGACCTGCAACATAGAGGCTAAGACTTTGAAAAACTTAAGGTTACCAAAGGGGACAGGCTGGGGGGAGGGAGGGGTGGACTCGGGGTTTGGGATGGAAATGTTCTATAATTAGGTTGTGATGATGGTTGTACAACTATAAATATAATACAATTCTTCAGGTAATGTACAATTCATAAGGTGGACTTCTAGTACCCATAGCCTGACGCATATGGAGGTTCCCAGGCTAGGGGTTGAATCAGAGCTGCAGCTGTGACCTACACGACAGCCACAGCAACAGCAGATCCAAGCCACGTCTGCAACCTATGCCGAATCCTTGACCCACTGAGCAAGGTCAGGGATGGAACCCACATCCTCAGGGAGACTATGCCGGGTTCTTAACTGGCAGAGCCACAGTGGGAACTCCTTGGATTCTACTGATTAAAATAATCATGCTGGTTTTTAAGATCTTTCCTCTGTCTGTCATCTCTGAAGTTAGACAACGATCTGTAGGTGTACACATTTAGATATATTTAGATATACGGAGGTGTGCTTTTTAATTGTTTTATCTCACTTGAGATTCAGTGGAATTCTTGAATATGATTAGTGATGTATTTTCTCTCTTCTGAAAAGTTCAAAAGCCTCTACCTCATTCTTTCCCCCCTTCAGTTTGGAACTCAAATTTTATTTGTTAGACCCTCTCACTCTGTCCTCAGTTTCTCATACTTTCTTTGGCATTTCCCATCTGTTTTAATTTTCTCCCAACCGTCATTCAAATTGATCTCCCTTCCGACAACTTACTAATTCTTAGCTCTCTCTACTCTACTGTTAAATGCATTGACTGAGTTCTTATTTTTGTTATTGTATTTCTCAAAAATTTCAGAGACTCATTCAAACATACTTTGTTACTTTTTATAGCCTCCAGTGTTCGGAACAAAATATCAATCTTGGATTTGACCTTCTTAATCCCAGTAAGACAAAAAAAGATAGAGTGACGGACTATGTCTATTAAAATCCCATGTAGTTAAAGGGGAGTTTATCTACACTTTTGAAATTTTCTATGTATCATTGGAGCTTCATTCTAAAAAATGTCTTCAGTTCCATCTTCTAGTTCACTAATTGTATTTTCAATCACCGCTTATATGCTACCAAATTTATCTCTTAATTGTTTAATTTTAATTATTATATCCTTTTCACTTCTAGGAGATATGACCGATTCTTCTTTTAAGTATGCTTTTCTTTCGCTCATATTTTCAAGCTTATTCTATCTTTTCTTTAAAAAAAACAGGAAATTTGTTCAATATCCATATCAAAATGAATATCTCAAATTTTTGTAAGTTGAATTCTACTATCAATTGTTTTGTGGGCTTTAACCCCTCATTTTTTTCTCTTTTCAAGTTAATTATTTTTTTCCACTGCAAACAACTCGATTCCTTCAGAGGTTTCTATAGTGAAATTCTTTGAAGCCTGAGACAAAAGTTGGGTCCTCAAAAAATGTTGGACTTGTTTCTGTTCTTTTCTGATGCCACTGCCCATCCAGGATAACTTTAAATTCCTTCTTCAAATTCCTTGAGCCAAGCAGTTGGTGTGAACTCAGGGCATAAAGTCACATGAGAACCAGCCTGTGCAGCAGGACTTACAGGGAAGGTTTCTCCCATGTCACAAGCTTTGAGGTAGTCCATTTACTCCAGGTTTCAGGTCTGGCAGAGGGAGATGAAGGAGTGGGTGGATGTCTAGTGCACACCTCCATGCAGAAAGAAGTGTAAAGTCCTGCCTGTGTGAGAGATGATGTAATAGATTCCAGCTCTGCTGGAACCTGGATTTTATCTTCCAGCCCTGAGCTCCGTTAAGTAATGAAAACTGGCGCTTACCTTCATAGAATGCCACCAGTGAAAGCTGACATGAATGTTTCATTTCGATGTCTGATTTTCACTCAATCCTTAGCCTGATATTTCCTTTTTTTTTTTTTTTTTGCCTGTTCACAGATGCATTCAAGGCCTTCAGTAGATGTGTAGGTTGAGGTACAGGTAAGGAAGTGGGTGTGGCTATGGATGGTGGGTATTGACAGAGATTAGACATAGACATGACCTTAGATATGATTTTTTTTAACATTCACCAGGACATTGGTCTATGTACAACCCATCACACCCCTGCATATGCTCATCTTTTACCCTCTTGAAAACATGATGATGGATTCATCGAGCATTTTGAATGCATTCGTACAAGCTTAAAATTTAAAGTTGAATATGTCCTCAGGCTTCGATTTTACATCTTCCATTTAAGTATCAGATAGTTAAACAATTTATGATTTGTTAGATGGCAGCCATGCAAATGAATTGAAAAAAATTACATTCACACAAGAGAAAATGTAAGATGAAGCACAGATGAAAGAACAATTGAGGAACATCGTTTTATGTATTCAACAAAAATTTATTGGTAACCTCTATGTGTCAAAAATGTGCAGGGCACAAGGGCTGTGGGGTGGAGGGGGTGGGTTGTGTCCTTAGCCTCCCGAGTTTTATAAGCTAAATCCATACGCATCAGAGCCTGTGGTGGAATGAACTCCTTCTCTCTTCTTCAGCTACTCAAAGACATCTACCTCACCAAAGTCACTGCCAATGCTGTCTTACAGCAACACCTCCCTCTCTCCTGAAGTCTCTGAGTTCCTCCTGAATTGTTTTGTCAGGTCCCCCAGCTGGCAGCTCTGGCTGTCCCTGCCCCTCAGCCTCCTCTTCCTCCTGGCCATGGGGGCCAACGCCACCCTCCTGGTCACCATCCGGCTGGAGGCCTCTCTGCACCAGCCCATGTACTACCTGCTCAGCCTCCTCTCCCTGCTGGACATGGTGCTCTGTCTCACCGTCATCCCCAAGGTCCTGGCCATCTTCTGGTTTGACCTCAGGGCCGTCAGCTTCTCTGCCTGCTTCCTCCAGATGTTCATCATGAACAGCTTCCTGCCTATGGAGTCCTGCACCTTCATGGTCATGGCCTATGACCGCTATGTGGCCATCTGTAAGCCTTTGCACTACTCATCCATCGTCACTGACCAGTTTGTTGCAAAGGCAACTGTCTTCATCTTGGCCCGGAATACACTTCTTGCAGCACCTATTCCCATCCTCTCTGCATGGCTCCATTATTGTGGAGAAAATATAATTGAGAACTGTATCTGTGCCAACCTCTCTGTGTCCCAGCTCTCTTGTGATAGTGTGGCCCTTAACAAAATCTACCAGTTAATTGCGGCCTGGACTCTGCTGGGCTCTGACCTCATCCTCATCTTCTTCTCCTACATCTTCATCCTCCGAGCTGTTCTTAGACTCAAGGCAAAGGGGGCAGCTGCCAAAGCGCTGAGCACGTGTGGCTCTCACTTTATTCTCATCCTCTTCTTCAGCACCATTCTGCTGGTTTTCGTTTTCACCCACATGGCCAAGAGAAAGGTGTCACCTGATGTTCCTGTCTTACTGAACGTCCTCCACCACGTCATTCCTGCAGCTCTCAACCCCATCGTCTATGGTGTACGAACCAAGGAGATTCAGCAGGGGATTTGGAAATTCCTGAGGAAAGGGAGTGACAGCAGGAAGTGACTATGTTCTTGCTGCTTGTCTCCATCGAGAGTCAGTCAAAATCAAAATTGAAAGGCAGGGACTAGAGATAAAAATACAGGCCTAATCTTCTCCCTGCTCATGCCTATGATATGAGCTGTGTGTTTCCTCTAAGAGTCCCATCCTGGTTCTTACCTTGCCCCAGTGTCTTGGCAGAGACTAAGGCCCTAGGTATATAGCCTCCTAGCATATTACCCAGGCCTGGGGTTAGGGATTTTGATGAGTCCAGCTTCACACCTCATTGCTGCTCCCTATTATAGCCCAAGCAGACCCAGTGGAGATGAAAAATCTATACTTCCTTAAAAATGCGTGCCCAAAAGGAAAACCTACTTAAATCAGTGCTTTGACTTTGGAGGAGTCAACATAAGATTAAAAAGAGTAAAAAGCAGCTGTTAAAAAGTGTTTAAAATATCATGTTTTAATATTTTTCTTCAGGCATTCAAAAATATTTATTGCAAATTATTTTATCCAGCCTATTACTTAAAAAATGGGGGAAAAAACATAACCAATCTTGGTCCCGTTACTCAAAAGCACTTGGCCCAGCAGGAAAAGCAAAAATATGTAAAATTGAGCATATTGCAATGTTATAAGAGTTTGACAAAAAAAAAAAAACGCATGCATAAGGCACTTTGGAAGCCCAGGGAGAGAAGCCTTTGTTTCTCTAAGTGGACGTCATTTACTTCTCGCCGTCTACACTGCTTCCCAGGCACTTTCTCAGAAACCGAACTACATCCTGCCTCTGAGACCTTCCCGTTTGTCGCTCTGTCCTCGTAGCTCTTTGCCTTGGGTCCACTGGGTTGCCTTGACCACAACCTTTTAGATAGGATCTAACAATATTCCCCCAACTACAAATGCTCTCCTGATGCCTTCTCTGTTTCACTGTTCTGCACAGCACTTGCCACTATCTAATGCCTACAGATTTTACTCCCGTATTTGTGTATGCAGTCTACATTCACTAAAATTATTTTTTTAAAGCTTCTTTAGGCAGAAGAAAATGACATCCAATGTCAATATGGACCTGCATAAGGGAACAGAGAGCATCGAAATGTGTTACTACACGCTTAAACAGGTTAAACGCATTTTATTATTGAAATGCATTTGAAAATATTTTCTATTTAAATAAAAATAGCAACAGAGGAGTTAGCTGATTATAACATATGAAACAGTGAAATGGATACCGGTAATAGTACAAACAAGGGAAGGAGAAATGAAAGCACATTATTTTAAGGATCTTATACCTGTATGAAATGATGTATTCCGCTTGAAGGTAGGCTGTGATTAGTTAGAGACGGATACAATAATCCCTAAAGTACCCCCCAAAATAAAATTGTTATAACATATGGAAACAAAAAAGAACAAAATTTCTGATACCTTAATCCAAAAGAAGGAAGAAGGGAACTGAGAACAAATGCAAAATGACCGATGTAAGCGCCACCCACGGCCATAAACACACTAAGTATAAATGAACAGACACAAGCCCAAGAAAAATGCAGAGCTTATCAGGTTGGATGAGAAAAAGAAAGACCCAAGGAAATGCTCCCTACGCAAAGTACACCTCAACCAAAGACACACGTTAGAAGCAAAAGAAGGAAAATATACATGATACCAATAATAATCGAAAGAAAAGATGAGTGGTTATATTAGTACCAGAAAAAAATAAGTTTCAAAGTTAAGAGCCACAGAAGAATGTGCATTCTTTCAAGGGCCCACGGAGCATTTACTGCAGTTGACCGGATTCTGAGCCATAAAACGCGTCCTGTTGTAATGAAAGGAATTCAGGCTGTGCAAAGTGTAGTCTCAGATCACAGTGAAATTAAGTTAGATATCAACAGTGAAGGGATGCTTAGAAAAACACCAAAACATATAAAATTAAACAATATCCTTCTAAACAATCCATGAGACCAAGAAGAAATCAGAACAGAAGATGGAAATTTTTAAAACTAAAAAATATTAAAATACAACATATCAAAAATTTTGAAATGCTGCTAAAGCAATACTTAGGAGAAAATACATAGCACCAAATGTCTGTATTAGAAATACAAGGAGTTCCCATTGTGGCTCAGAGGGTTAAGAACCTGACTAGTATCCATGGGGATGCAGGTTTGATCCCTGGCCTCGCTCAGTGGGTTAAGGATCTGTTATTGCTGCAAACCGCAGTGTGGATTGCAGATGTGGCTTGGATCCTGCTGTGCCTGTGGTGTAGGCCAGCAGCTACTGCTCCAATTAGACCCCTAGCCTGGGAACTTCCATATGCTGTGGGTGGGGCCCTCAAAAGACAAAAAAAAAAAAAATTAAATTTAAATTTTAAAAAAGAAATACAAGGTTTCTAAAGCAACAGGTGCATGGATACGGAGGAGGTGGTATATATATATATATAATGGAATACTATTCATCCTTAAAACAGTATGAAATTTTGCCATTTGCAACAACATGAAGGGTATTATGCTTAGTGAAATACATCACACAAAGAAAGGCAAATAGTGTATAGTATCACTTATATGTGGAATGTGTCACATGCACGAGTTCATAAAAAAGGCAATCAACTAGGGAATATAACAAAAAAGAAACAGGACCCACAGATACAGAGAACAAACTAGTGGTTGCCAGCAGTCAGAGGGAAGGAAGGAGGGGCAAAATGGGTGTGAGGATGAAGAGACCCAAACTACTGTGCATGAAAGAGACAAGGTACAAAGACATATCCCGCAACACGTGGAACATAGGCAATATTTTATAGTAACTATAAATGGGGTATATAATCTCTAAAAATTGGTTTGTTTTGTTTTGTTTTGTTTTGCTTTTTAGGGCTGCACCTGGGGCATATGGAGGTTCCCATGCTAGGGGTCCAATCGGAGCTGTAGCTGCTGGTCTACGCCACGGCCACAGCAATGCAAGGTCCGAGTCACCTCTGCTACCTACAGCACAGCTCATGGCAACGCTGGATCCTTAACCCACTGAGCGAGGCCAGGGATCGAACCTGCGTGCTCATGGATGCCGGTCAGATTCATTAACTGCTGACCAACGACGGGAACTCCGTATCTCTAAATATTGCGAATCCCTATATTGGACACCTGCAACTTCAGCAATGCGGTGCATCAGCTATACTTCAATGGAAAAGAAGATGTGGTCTGTGCATATCCCCGTGAAATACTACCTGCCGTGAAAAAGAAGGACATCTTGCCATTTGCAGCAACACGGATGGACGTGGAGGACATTATGCTCAGTGAAATACGGCAAAGACATATTGCTTGTATGTGTAATCTAAAAAATGAAGCAAACCAGTGACTATAACAAAAAAGAGACAGACTCAAAGACACAGGGAACAAACTCGAGGTTACCAGTCAGGAGAGGGAAGACAGGACAGGCAAAGTAAGGGTAGGGGATGAAGGGGCACAAACCACTACGTATAAAATAAACAAGTGACAGGATCTATTCCACGACAAGCGGAATAGAGCCATCCTTTTATAATAACTATCAATGGAGTGTAACTTTGAAATTGCAAATCACTATCTGACGCACCTGAAAACATACAGAGTACGACACATCAACTACACCTCAGAAGAATAAAAATAAAAAATAAATATATTTATACGCCATCACTGAAACAAAATTCCCGCAGTACACTTTCTCTAGGTCTCTAAACCGAAGGACATGGATGTAGACAATGGCAGCATTTGGGGTCATACTTAATTACACGCCACGTGGGTGCTGGCTCCTCCCATTGAAAGGGATGGTGGGCAGGAAGGAAACTGAGCAGCCGTCAAAACGAATAAAGTCCAAATAAAACATCACGTATAGGCTCCGCGACAGATTTTACTGCCAAAGCTTAGATCCGTGGTCAGAAATTTGTCCACAGGTGTGGGGCTCACGTTGATCTGGGGTAAAACAAGCTCCAAAAGGAGCGTGGGAGGCGTTCCCCATGTGGCACAGCAGCTTAAGCGTCTGGCGTTGTCCCTGTGGTGGCACAAGTTCCACCCCTGCCCCGAGCACTGGGTCAAGGTCTTATTGCTGCAGCCGCCGCTCAGATTCACTCCCTGGCCCAGGAACTTCCATACGCCGCAGGTGCGGCCAAAAAATGAAAAAGCAAACAACAACAACAACTACTACTAATAATAATAAAGTCAACTCAGAGCAACATGTATCGATTTTCAAGGTTTGGTTAAAAAAAAAAGAAGAATGGATATGTGTATATGAATGACTGAGTCTCTTTGCTGTGCACCTGAAACCAACAGGACATCGTAAGTAAACAACACTCCGATAAATTCTCTGTAAAAAAGGAAAATAAAAATCGCATCAGATTTATAACCCAACAGCAGTTATATAAAATCAGCATCCAGCCATTCTCCTCTACACAAGCGCAGAGCTAAGTAAGCACCCTGGAGAGAAATGAGAGACGTGTTTTCAATACACTGAAGATTTCACTTTTCAGAAGGAAAGACACGTAGGAAGATGCTGAGATAATGCCAAAGCAAGTAAAACTTAAAAAGAAACAAAAAATAGCCTTAAAGCAAATCCTGCTCTGACTTCTATCCCCACAGACTTTTCTGGCCTTTTCTTGAATTTCATGGAAATGGAATCATAGAGCAAGTACCCTTACATTTTTCTGCTTACATTTTGCTGCCTGTGAAGTTGCCTAAATCAGAAATACATTCCCAGTTTGAGTAGAATCCACGGTTTGAGAAAGAGACAATGGTTTATCCATTCTCCTGCAGATGGCTGTTAGGGTTGGTTACATTTTGTGTGTCTATTATGAATAAAACTGCGCTGAACATGTTTAAAAAAAAAAAGGATGGCCTTTAAAGAAATTGAAATGTTTGTTTCATCATTCGAAAAGTGTAAATAATTCACATGAGGTTCAAATAAAAATAAAAATAAAGAAACAGATCGGGCTTCATAGTGACCAATTCTATGCAAATCCCATATAAAACTCTTACATGGGCGAAATATGAGTGCAGTATTTTCTCTCTGAAAAATACTTTGTGTTTTCTCAGTAATATTTTCTTCAAATTCTCTTGCATTTTTATCATTGTAATGCCATAATAAAAGATAAGTTAACAACAAGCCATTCAATTGCATGATTTTAGATGTCCCTATCTATTAAGCATGTGCAAGATAATGTGACAACTTCTCAGTGAGTTTACAGGCTCCGTGGACAGTGTCAGGTGTGTACATGCAAACAGGTATGAACATGTAAGGATGCAGGTAAGACACTCACAACCAGGAAACAGACTGCCTGCAGAGCACATGTCAAAATAGGGCTGAATTCCCAAAAGGTCCTTTCTTTTTTTTTTTTTTGGCTTTTTGCCTTTTCTAGGGCCACTCCTGCGGCATATGGAAGTGCCCAGGCCAGGGGTCCAATCAGAGCCGTAGCCACCGGCCTACGCCAGAGTCACAGCAACGCGGGATCTGAGCCGCAGCTGCAACATGCACCACAGCTCACGGCAAGGCCGAATCCCAAACCCACTGGGCAAGGCCAGGGGTTGAACCCGCAACCTCATGGTCCCTAGTCCGATTCTTTAACCACTGAGCCATGACGGGAACTCTGGTCCTTTCTTTTAGAGAGAAAGACAACCATTTTCTTTCACCATCTGCCAGCCTGTGTGAACTACGATGGCCTTTGGGGCCCACGGGAGCGGGTGAAGAGGAGTTCCCAAAGGGCAGAGCCCCTGAGGCTCTGCAGTTATAACCACCCGGGTAGTCAGCAACTTTGCAAGCTCCAGTGTCAGTGGAGCCAGACCCCCATCTTCACATCCTCGGTGAGTGAGTCTGGGTGACGGGTGCTCGGGAGGCAGCTATTCTGAGATTGACCAGGAGGCAGGAGGGACCTGCCTCATCCCTGGAGATCTGTGTCCTTCTCCATTGCTGAGTCAGTGCTGCTGAGACCATCTGAAGGCGGGATTTTGGATACTGCATCCTATCTCAGGCGAGTGGGCATCGGGGTGAAGCCTGTGTTCAGAGAATTCTCTGACCCTTTGCTCGGTGGTGACCGAGATGCAGAGGAGCCGGAGTTTGTCTGTGGGAGATTAGCGGGTGGGGGGAGCTGAAAGTGCCTCATCTGGAGCCCAGGCATGAAAATATGGGCGTTTCTATGAGGAACACGGAAACTGGGGGCTCCTGGGGCGGGAATGGAGTCTATTGCATATAACATAGCAGGTTGAAGACAGAGTGCACACCCGGGGACCGTGGCGAGTCAGAAAGAAGATCCTCAGATTTCGGCTCAGTCTAAATCATTTCTAAAAAGCCACAGCTGCCACAGCCAGAAAAGCAATGTCAGAAGATCAATGAGGCACCTGTCTGGATGCCCTCGGTCACAATGCCTAACTGCCCTTTGGAGAGGTGTCTGACAGGTCTGTCTGAGGCTGTGGAGGTAGGTGGTCCCTAACAAGCTTCCGCTTCTTAAAGCAGAGCTTCCCAGTGCTGCGCTGTGGGCCACCCTGCCGGGGAAAAGCTTGGCGGCTGGGTCTCCGCCTCAGCCTTGGACCATTCGCCTTCTCGGGCTTCGTCCTCACCTGGCTGGAACCAGTAACAATTGGCTCCAGGTCCTCAGCCCCAGGGCTGCCACTGGCAAGTTCTGACTGCAAACAAAGATGGAAAGCGGAGAAGGGAGAGCTTGATGCTTCCTTCCTCGACTTCCGAGGCTGAGTAGGTGGTGCAAGGCTTCTTGAATGACCCATGGATGGAAGAGCTTTTAGGAACAAACACTCCAGAGAAAAGCAGAGTCGGTGAGTGAGGGAGAGAGACCAAACAGTCCTCTAGCATTGTTCTTAGAAATTTCACTCTCCAGTTAGACGCCATCATCCCCAAACTCTTCTAGAAACCGAATCACGCCTCTTCCCCAGGCTCCCCCGTGGATACGCACGTCTGAACCACCAGTTGGCTGTACCCTCTGAAGGTCATTCCAAGCTTTTCCCTGCTCTGTGCAGAGAATTCTGATTTCTTTCGGGAAGTCCTTTGAAACCCCTAAATGATAAAGCTTCTTGAGGATAGTGAGATTTGGGACCATGACTTGTAAGACTTAAATGTGAAACTTTTGCAGAGTAAGATCAGAGGATGAGATGAGCAAAGGCCAACTGACAAAAAAAGGCAGGAGGTGGGGTTTAAAGGGGACTTTAGGAATTCCACAGCCTGAAGTTGTACAAGGTGTGGCTACAGCAAAGCTCACAGGACTTCCATCACTGCAGCAAGTGGTGGGCTTCGTGGGGTTTATGCCTCAAATTTAGAAGCCAGTGAATGCATTCCAAGAGGAAGAGGGAGAGCAAAGTGAGTTGACTGCACGTAGTGCCCAGAACATGGAGAAGGTCCTTTGGCCGCAGCTCAACACTGGAAGTTGTGTTTCTATGGACTCTTATCTTAATGACACCCTGTACGTTCATTAACGCTCACTCTTGGTGGGCAACTCCACCCGGCAAAGCCCTGACCTGCTAGACAAGATGAACTAAGTTGCGATGAAGAGGGTGAGGTATGAATTAGGGGGGAAAAATAGAAAAAATGTGACCATGAAAGTTGCTTTAGAATTTTTATTGACTCCTGAGGGGTTGCCACTTAGAGGGCAAGCCCAAGAAAACAGTAATAAGAGACACTACCTGAGTCATAAAGCACAGAACCTCCAAAATTCACCCCCAAACCGTCAACGTCTTTGCGAAGTGCATTCTGCTATGAGCAAGAGGAGAATCGGAACATCACCTGAATCTCTTCTGAAGGTCAGGTGGGAAGGCCAGTGCCAGGCAGCACTGGCTGGACAGGACGCTTTGCCGGGGGAAGCTGAGGACCAGGAGACTGGGGGGAGGGCCCGCCCTCCCTCCTCTGAGAGCCAGCCCACGCTCCCAGCCGGGACCCTCTGAGGAGGAGCCTCCGGGAGCTGCTGGATGAGCAGGGCTGGAACTGCATTGGGACCGCAGAAATCAGCACTGGAAGTGAACACACGGCTTGAACCTCAGCAAAAGCGGAAGTAGGTTCCTTCTGGCATGAACACAGCGCTCAGCTCTGGGCCCGCAGTGGCATTAAAGCCTCCTCTCCATCGTCCCCTGCCTCCCTCCAAAGCTCTCTCTCCTCCACCAGTTCGAGTCTCAGAACTAATAATTTCGTCATGAGTAAGGTTTGCTTTTTAAAGAATACTTTTGCTGAGGAAAGCTCGTCATCATAGAATTAGCTATGAGCGCCAGAGCGAACCTCGAGCCTAGAAATTACGCAAATCTAACACACTGGGTTAGAATTACACAGGACTAGGGTGAGCCTAATGCTGTATGAAAGGTTATGATTTTGAAAATCAGTTCTCTTGTTTGTAACGTGGTGATAATATTTAATCTCCCAGGAAGGTGAACGATTACATGAAATGAAGCCCTAGATGTTAGGGAACAATTGCCACGAGGTGGTAGGAGTTCAGAAACTACACCGTATGTTATTTTAGATCATGTTAGTGAACCTGGGGGGACATAAAGAGGGCAGTTCCTAAACTCCTGATAAAAGTTTCTAAACTCATGAGACAGCACTTTAACAGAGACCCCGGTCAGTGTAGACAGATTTGAATGCAGTGGGCCACGTGATTGAAGGACCCCAGGATGACCTGACCTGTGCGTTCTGCCAGGCTACAGCCTTCTTTGGACTCCGTCACGACTCAGGCGGAGGAGAGCCTTAGATCCTTCCTCTAATGTAAATGAGGGCACCACATCCCTTTATCCACAATTCTTTTCTCCAGACTCTTCTCGCCCTCAGCCAGTCAGCCTCGCCCACACTCTCAGGGTAGTTTGTGCGAGAGCCTGCGGTTGCCCGCACTCCTTGGTATTATTGCCTACTATCCCCAGAAGGGCTCTAGTTTTACCTCCTTCAGAGTTAACGACAGGTCTCAATTCAATTTTCTGACCCTGGTACCTGACAGCATGTGGTGGGGGCGGGGGCAGGGGGGTGGGGTGTTGGGGGGGGTGGTTAAATCATGAGAACAATGGCAACCTTGAACTACTGCCTGGAAGGCTGGGGGGAGTGTGTACCTGGATCACTATACAGAAGATGGGAAGGGGAACCAGAAAGGAGAAGGCAGGACTTGACAGGTGGACTTCACCACTGTCCCACTGACGGAACTGGGAGAGTCAGCTTCCATCCTCTTCAATAATCGGTATCGGTACAGCATAGCTGGGTGGGCGTTGCTCATTCTCCTTTTAAAGTTGGCTCTTCCAGCAGGTAGGAATGCTACCAACATGAAAAGCTAGAAATAGAGCAAGCATAAAGCAATCTTTAGGTAGAATCCGTACGTGCTCAATCAAACAACTTTGCAAAGTAACCAACGCTATTTTCAGTTGATAATGTTTAAACATCTATATTTAAAGCAAAATAAATACAGCTGAAAGCTCAGATTGGTGTGGCTGGGGGTCTGGGGCCATTTATCTGAGTGCCTAGTTTGTGCCGGGCTCTGCTACTTATTTGCAGGTGTTGTTTTAGTTAAGTTGTAGATACGGTAGTCCATGTCTTCATTTTTTTTTAATGAAGAAGGACCATGAGTACAAATTTAGAGACGCCCCTGGTATAAACAGCTCTCTAAGTAAGCTCCTCTTAATTTCTGTAAAGTTTCAACTACTCTGCCAAAAATTAACCTTGAAGTCAAATATTTATAAAGAAATCATATCACCTGATCCTTCTACATTTGTTTGTTTGCTTGTTTTCTGTTTTGGTCGCCCCACAGCATATGGAGTTCCCGGGCCAGGGGTCAGTTCTGAGCTGCTGTTGCTACCTATGCCACGGCTGTGACAGCGCTGGTACATTTAAACCATTGTACCGAGCTGGTGATCAAACCTGTGTCTTGGTGCTGCAGAGACACCAAAGAGCCCATCACGCCAGGGTAAGAACTCCATCCTTTTGCACTGTTTTAAGATAATAAGAGTATGGCACAAAGAGTAGACAAATGATTTCACTTCGTGCTGGAGACTCTGCTAAAATCCACAAGTTTCACCTAAGTGAAGGCAACTTCTTCTGTCTTCGTGAAACTTGAACCAGTAACTAATTTTATCCTTTCTACAGATCACTAAAAGGAACCTGCAGGCATATTTGACACAATATGACAGCCCACCAAAATGGCACCATCGCCACTGAGGTTTCACACTTCCTCCTGAATTGTTTTGTCAGGTCTCCCAGCTGGCAGCTCTGGCTGTCCCTGCCCCTCAGCCTCCTCTTCCTCCTGGCCATGGGGGCCAACGCCACCCTCCTGGTCACCATCTGGCTGGAGGCCTCTCTGCACCAGCCCATGTACTACCTGCTCAGCCTCCTCTCCCTGCTGGACATGGTGCTCTGTCTCACCGTCATCCCCAAGGTCCTGGCCATCTTCTGGTTTGACCTCAGGGCCATCAGCTTCTCTGCCTGCTTTCTTCAGATGTTCATCATGAATTGTTTCTTTGCCATGGAGTCTTGCACCTTCATGGTCATGGCCTATGACCGCTATGTGGCCATCTGCCACCCTCTGAGGTACCCATCCATCATCACTGACCAGTTTGTCACCAAGGCAGCCATCTTTATTTTGGCCAGAAATGTCCTTTTCACACTGCCCATCCCCATCCTGTCCTCACGACTCCATTACTGTGGCAGAAATGTCATTGAGAACTGCATCTGTGCCAACATGTCTGTCTCCAGGCTCTCCTATGATGATATTACTATCAATCGCCTCTACCAGTTTGCTTTAAGCTGGACGCTGCTGGGCTCTGACCTCATCCTCATCTTCGCCTCCTACACCCTCATCCTGCGGGCCATGCTCAGACTCAAGGCAGAAGGTGCCGTGGCCAAGGCCCTGAGCACCTGTGGCTCCCACTTCATCCTCATCCTCTTCTTCAGCACCGTCCTCCTGGTTTTTATCTTCACTCTGCTTGTAAAGAAGAAGGTGTCCCCGGATGTGCCCGTCCTGCTCAATGTCCTCCACCATGTCATCCCGGCCGCCCTCAACCCCATCGTTTACGGGGTGCGAACCCAGGAGATCAAGCAAGGAATCCAGAGGTGGCTGAAGAAAGGGTGGTGATGAGCACAGCTGGGGCTCTGCCCCCCACAGTAGGAGGAGTTTTGGATCCATAATGGAAGAGTGGCTTTCTAGGCCTGTAAGTCTATTTGAGTGTTTTAAGTATGCTCATGTGTACCTTTTTTTTAAGATTTCACATGCAAGCGATATCATGTGTTATTTGTCTTTGTCTGGCTTAATTCACCTGAAAAGCGAACTTGGGGTTACCAAAGGGGAATGGTGGGGGAGGGATAAATTAGGAGTTTGGGGTTAATTTATTCACACTACTGTATATAACATTGATAGCCAACAAGGACGTACTGTAGAGCACGGGGAATTCTACTCAACGTTTTGTAACAACCTGTTAGAGAAAAGAATCTGCAAAAGAATAGATGATGATTGATAGATAGACAGACAGACAGACAGACAGACGGATATAAAGTTGCATCACTGTGCTGTACACCTGCTGAAACGAACACAACATTGTACTTCATGTTTTAAAAAAAGAAAATATAAAAGGAAATATAATGAATGAGTGAGCTGAAATTTCTATCTGTGAGTTTTAATCTCAAACTGGATAAACTGGATACTGTGTTCTCTTTAGGACAACGTCAGTTTCATTTTAAGTCTCTTCCTCTCAGCCTTCATCAGGCATCTCCTTAACCCTTTCTCCTTTTCTCCCAGACATGTAATCCAAAATTGTCCAAAACCTGAGACTCCTGGGGCACATGGTAAAGTTGGACATTTATACAACTGTTAATCTGTCAAGAATCTTATATTCCTGAATACACAGCTTTGCAGATTATGTGGGCTGCGTGGTGCGATGTGTTCTTACCCTTGTTTCGACAGAGGATCCTGAATGGGGGAAAGTTGCAAATGGTGGGAAATTGACTCTTTTTCTCTCACCCTCAACCACCTCATCCGCAGACCTGGTGATCTTTTGTAATGTGCATGGCAAGAGGACAGGATTTTTCCTGCAACAATTAGCAGAGTTTTACTAGATTTATGTACTTATTTTTTTGTCTTTTTGTGGCACGTGCAAGTTCCCAGGTTAGGGGTCGAATCCGAGCTGTTGCTGCTGGCCTACACCACAGGCACAGCAACCCCAGATAAAAGCTGCATCTGTGACCTACACCACAGCTCATGGCAATGCTGAATCCTTAACTCACTGAGCAAGGCCAGGGATCCAACCCTCATCCTCATAGAAAATAGTCAGGTTCGTTAACCACCGAGCGATACGGAAACTCCGAGTTTTACTAGATTTAAGAGACTCCCAATTCTCCTCCCCAGTAGATCCGTGCTTTGGACTTTTATCTTTTGGATTCAGAGTGTCACAGTTTATCGTATGCAAACACCTCAGCCAATGTGTTAAAAGAGTGTAAGGATTGTTATATGCGATCCAGGACTAATACTAACATAAGCATTAGACTATCTGAAGGTTGCTTTTTTATTCTATACACAGATTCTAAGCACATTTTGTATCTTGGGAGTTCTGAAGCTCTTAACACAAAAATGAATAGGATGTTGTTACCCTCAGAAGCTCACATCTTGATTAGGATAAATACAAATCTGATTTCCAGGAATATTTTCCTTGTAACAGGAGATAAGAACGGTACCTGCAGGGGCAGAAAGACACAGCAACATAGGAAAGCAGTGGCTAGAGAGTTAGAAGGCTGAGGTGTAAGCCTTGCACACACACACACCCCCCCATACACACACAGGGTTCTTGGGGAAAAGAGGTGTTTCACGTACTCACCATCTGTAACCTGAGAACAGTGAACAATTACTTTTAGATCTTTTCTAAATACGAGCTTTTGTGCCTCGACAACAGCTTATAAGGAAGATCTCTCCATGGTCCAAACCAAGACTGTCTCCAAAGCCTGAGCCTCTCCCTCTTCTTTGGAAGCACTTGCAATCATACATCCTTGGTTGACTTAAGCTTTCACTCTGCCAAGCTCTGCCCATTTCGTCGTCTTCTTCATCTCACAGTGAAGAATAACAAACTGTGATTTAAATTACTGCCCCTTCATAACACTGGGAAGTACCACCTGAAAAATGAGCAGGTGCTCACATTTAAAAAAAATAATTAATGGTACATAATTCATACTTTAGTTGGGGTTCATACATTTCTCAAAAGTAAAAAAAAAAAACAGTCTGTCAAGATCCAAGTTCACACAACAGATAAGCTTTTCCTCTGTTACTTGGGGAGAAACTCCCCCAAATCTCATTCTCGCAAATATTTGGCATAAGAAGAATGGTTTGGTTTAAATGTGCATGAATGGATACTGATGGGGGTCCTACAAATAGAAAGATGTGTTTCCCAGGTAAATGTAAGCTGCTCTCTTAGGAAATAGGAATCGTACGCAAAAGTTTTCGCACTATTGTGTATAAACACCTACTCATTGAGGGCCCCCAAATTGGGAGCCACCCTCTGTACCAGGGTCACCCCGCTTGTTTATCAAGCCCAGATCTCTCAAATTAGCTGCGAGATGAAACATGAATGTAAAAAGGGGCACAGTGTGGATTTAGAGCCCATACCCCACCCCCCAGGACTGAGGAAATTTTATACAAGCTTTGTCTTCCAAGGAATACTGATAGTTACATTTTTAAAAATACTTGTTTGATGGCTTTGCATCTTTTTTGCAACTTTTACAGAGATAGAGGACCCATATCAGAGCATTCTGATAGAGTCATCTGATAAACAAAGTGAGCAGGTTAACAATGGCTTTAGTCCACAAAAATTAAGAATTTCCTCTGAAACAGTCCTCTCCATAAAAACCCACATATTTTTAAACTTTCACATGACCAAATTTAAAAAAAGAAAACATTCAATTATCTTCATAATGCATTTTATTTAATCTAGTATACCTAAAATACTATTTCAACAAAGAATACATGTAAGATCATTTAATAACAAATACTGTGCATGCTTTTGCTGTGTGCTGGGTCTCTGAAATCCAGTGTGTATTTTACATTTGAAGGATGTTTCCGTTGGGACTGTCTGTTTTGAGGACTCAATTGCCACGTGTGGCCACTGGCTGCTATATTGATCAGTGCAACACTGAACATTTGCTTTTCAAAGGCAAATAAAAAATGGGTAGGAGAGTAATTGGGTTGGGGAAGAATGTACCCTTCTTGGGAAAGAGTTACAGCTGCATTCTTTTTTCTTGGCTGGGATTTTGCCCTCTCTTTTATGTCTCACTGTGTGGAAAAAAAGGAAACGAGGATTTTAGAAGAGGCGTGATGACATCTTTGTCCTAGCGCGCCGGCTGACGTGAGCCTAAACCCCAGACCTCCATGTGTGAAGACGAAATGAAGAGAGTGTTCATTTATTGGGTGTTTACAACCTGCAATCTTCAAACCTTGCAGTGACAGAGCTGAAATGGAGCTGTGGATAAGCTTTGGCAGTCACAGAACTTAATGAAAAATGTAAACAGAAACTTTACTCATGATTAAGTGAAAACTAATAGCGCTTAGAGTAAACAATAGATGTTACCGTCAAAGGTTTATCAGAAAGTAGAAGATAGCAATCATAATTTGTACTTTTTCAACTTCTCTTTATGCTCTTTTGTTTCCATAAAACATGTGTTCTATGAAATATTTAATAGTGAGATTATTATAATTTATTATAAACATACGAGCAGAGGGAGTTCCTGTTGAGGCTCAGTGGGTTAAGGACCCGACATGGTGTCCATGAGGATGCAGGTTCGATCCCTGGCCCCGCTCAGTGGGTTAATGACCCAGCACTGCCACAAGCTGCCCCATATATCGCAGACGTGACTTGGATCTGGCATTGCTGTGGCTACAGCGTAGGCTGGCAGCTGCTGCTTCAATTTGACCCCTAGCCCAGGAACGTCCATATGCCGTGGGTGTGGCCTTAAAAAGGAAAAATAAAAAGCACATAATCGGGAAACCTGTCTCTTTAAACCAAATCGCCATTATCTATAAAATGTGAAAGCTCAGATTGGGTTGGTGGACCCTTGCCATTGGCTCACACATTACCCATATTTAGACACTTCCTCCTTCATCCAGAAAGATTAAGACGGACGTTTGCGAGAAGACCCAGCCGACCCTGGACGTCGGGCTGGGAGAGCACATACAGGGAATGGTCACGACCCTTGAGGCCAGTATTTAGCACCATGTCATCCCCCACATCTGCTTTGACATCTCGTGGCGAGAGATCCTCGTTTGCTCCTAAGGTTTGAGCAACGAGTAAATGGGCAAGGTCCGTGTTTACAAGTGCAAAAGCCCTGAACCTGGA
The DNA here is from genome assembly GCF_016906955.1 of Phacochoerus africanus. Taxonomy (NCBI): domain Eukaryota; kingdom Metazoa; phylum Chordata; class Mammalia; order Artiodactyla; family Suidae; genus Phacochoerus; species Phacochoerus africanus. The sequence goes on along the minus strand of NC_062554.1, from coordinate 3,452,649 downwards.
AGAGGTGGAAGCCCAAGAACATCCATGGGTAGGAAGGACGTAGCCAAGGGGAACCGAAGGCAGGGATCTAAGAGGGTCACCGCTTGGAAAAGAAAACATTATGAACAATCTTATGCCAATAAATTTGACAAACGTTTGGCAACGAAACAAAATGAACAGATTCTTGAGAGACACAAAGTATTACAACTGAGTATGATAGCTAATTTTATGTGTCAAATTGTCTGGGCCTCAAGATGCCCAGATATTTGGCCAAGTATAACCCACCCTGAGTGTTACTCTAGGTGTCTCTGTGCAGGTGTTTTTGAGCAGATTAATATTTAAATCAGTGGACTTTGAGCAAAGCAGTTCACAGTGCAGGTGGGCCTCACCCAATCAGGTGAAGGCATGCCTGGACCAGAAGGTCGGCTCTCACCTTGAGCCAGAGAAAATTCTCCAGCCGACGGTCCCAACTTCAACTGCAGCCTTGGCTCTTCCTGATTCTACATGAGATGCTCATCAGACTAAAACTGGAACATTAGCCCTCCTGGGTCTCCAGCCTCATCACCCTGTCGGTTCTGGACATGCCAGCCTCCATATTCATGTGAGCCCGTTATTTTATTAATATACACTATATATAAAATACTGTATGTATTCTATGTATAGTATAGATTATATAGATATGTATGTGTGTTACACACATTTGCACACATACGTATGTGTCCATAAATATATACATTATATATACAATATGTAAATAATATCCCATTGGTTTTGTTTCGCCAAAGACACTTGGCTAATACACTGACATGAGGAGAAATAGAGGATCTGAATAGAGGAGTTCCTGCTGTGGTGCAGTGAGTTAAGAATACAAATGCAAAGGTTCTGGATCTGGGGAGGTGCAGGTTTGATCCCTGGAGCAACGCAGTGGGCTAAAGGAGCCAGCATTGCCACAGCTGCAGTGTAGGTCCTGGCTCAGAAACTTCCATATGCCATGGGTATGGCCATTAAAAAAAGAGAGAAAGAGAAGAAGATCTGAGTGGAATTCCGTCTACTAAAGAAATTCTATTTTATAACCTTTCCATAAAGAAAAGCCTACACGTGACGTCCATGATGCATCCTAGTAAAGCTTTAAGGACAAAATAATAGTCCTCCTTCAACAACTTAGAAAAGAAAATCATTCTTAAGTCATTTGATGAGACCAGAATTACCCTGATAGCAAAACAAGAGTTCCTGTCATGGCTCAATGTAAACGAATCCAACTAGGAATCATGAGGTTGCAGGTTCCATCCCTGGCCTCGCTCAGTGGGTTAAGGATTCAGCATTGCCATGAGCTGTGGTGTAGGTCGAAGACGGAGCTTGGATCTGGCATTGCTGTGGCTGTGGTGTAGGCCGGCAGCTGTAGCTCCAATTCGACCCCTAGCCTGGGAACCTCCATATGCTGTGGGAGCGGCCCTAGAAAAGACCAAAAAAAAAAAAAAATGCTAGCATAAAGCTAAATCAGGATCATGATATTAATATGCCACAATGTGAAGCGTGCAGTTTCCTCAACTCTGGGCACCAGACATCCCAAAAGAAAACAAATAAATAAAGGAAAACTCCATTTTCCATAACAATTATCAACTCAAGATCAAACGGCACTTTGTAATCTTTCATTGTAGCAAAAATACCTCTGCCTGAGTAGCCTCTTTGAAAAATGCATTTCATTTCTCAGTAACTAAGTTTTTGTTTGTTTCATTTCACTGTTGTCATTATAATGTCACAGTTCAGTCACAGTAAGTGGTCACTATCCATATTCAATAACGTTCATGCACGATACCTGTTCTCCCATGAGAATGAGCTTAATGCCCACAAGAACGCGTGAATGCAATTATTGCAGCCTTGGAGGGACATGAAAGCAATCCTGCCTGTACATGTGTGAATATTCGGTTCTATATGTAAGTTCTTGGTCTCCAGAGAAATGATGCCCTCACAGCAAGGCTTGGAGACAATGTAGCACCTCGGAGGGCTGGGCTCCCAAAAGCGCTTCCTCTCGGCTCAGACACCACCATCCTTTTCCCTGCAAGAGTACATCCCAGTGGTCCCCCAAGGGCCATAAGTGCTTCCTTGTCTTGATTTCCACCTCCTCTCGAGGGAGTAGGGTGGGCAGTTTCCCCCAGGGCAGGGTCCCCGAGGCCATGGAGGTTATAACAGTCTCAGCTTATATGGGTTACAGCTCCAGCATCAGCGGAGAACACCCCGGTGCGACTGCATCCTCTGAAAGTGAGTCGGGGAAGGAGATCGTGGGGAGGGGCCTGAGGGGCACAGGGAGATTTGCCAGGAGGTCGAGGGGCCCTCTGTCTTCAGCCCAGACCTGTATCCCTGAGCTTCTGCCAGCCAGGCGTGCTTGCGCGGTCTGAGCAGAGGTGGCAGAATCAGTGTCCTGTGTGACAAGAGGAGCCTTCCTGACTGCCTTGGCCCCAGCTGCGGGGGGGGTCGTGCACCATACCGGGGTCCACGTTAAGCTGGGGCTTGTCCTGGGAAAACGAAGGGATGTCTCGGGAGAGCTGAGGAATAGGACCTAGTGGAATGAATTGGGTGCTTTCAGTCTGAGGTCTGGAAATTCAGAGATTTCCCTGCAAGAGAAAATCTGTGAATACACACTTGATGAATCAGGGGGAGGAATAATCTCGCTGTAGTGACCCATCAGAAAACAAAGATGTGTGTGAGGGCAAGGGGAGGCAAAAGCGATCTCAGTTCAATTGAAAGCATTTCTAGAAGCCGAAGTGCTAATACTAGAACGATCTGCCGGGGGCGGGGGGAGTACTTTTTTTGTCTCTATATCCAGTCTGTAAGGTTAATAGATAGACTGGTGGCTTGTAAGTCAAATACATTCCAATAAATTTTTAAAAATGCAAAACCCATTGGGGGAGGGAAGAATTGGGAAGGCAGGAATAACACATACGCCCTCCTGTATAAAATAGACAATTAACAGAAGCTACTACAGGATAGCACAGGAAAAGCGACTCAGAAGTCTGCATCACCATATAAGGGGGAAAAGAATGGCTGTATTTACATATATGCCTGATGCACTTTGCTGCACACCTGAAACAAATACAACATCGTAAGTCAATTACCCTCTAATAAAAGAACATTGGAAATAAATAAAATAAAATCAGCTTTAAAAAAAGGAAAAAACAAAAATAAGACAGACTGGTGGGACGGCTTCACATTTAACCAAACAGCATGGGGCAAGTGTCCTGGCAGTGGTTCTGTCTCCTGGTCAGCTTTGGCCAGGCACATCTGGCCCCTGGTCCCCCACTTCTCCAGGTGTCTGGCACCAGCCCATCTCTGAGCTGCCTCTCACTATCCTTGCTCAGTTTCCCAGCTCTTCTATTTCCTGGGTAAGCAACCCCTAGTACTAAATTCCTTTTCCAAAAAAAAAAAAAAAAAAAATCTTAGGTTTCTATTTTCAAGCTTAGAACCTGACTGATATATTCAAAATACCAGGGACACGGTATATGCATCATATGAGAGAATAAAATGTTGAATTTACCATTGATGAATCGAGTAAAATAAAAATTTTAATAAGAAAAATAGCATGAGGCTAAGCAATCCTTTTCATCCCTTCCACATCTCAGTCTGTGCTTCCAGGGTGCTGTGACATAGCTCCGTCCTGGACCCTAGGCATGAATTCCTTCCCCGCGTTGGTCTCCAGCTTCATCTGGCTTCCTCAGCTTGACCCTGATGAACACAAGAAATAATTAGCTCTGAGGGCTCAGTCCTGCTCTTGCCATCAACTGTCTCTGATTGCAGAGGGCGACTGAAAAAGGCAGAGAAAAATATACACACACATCCAAGTCATCCAAGTGCTTTAGCCCCACAGGTGATAGATTCTCATTGTTTACTGGAAATTATTGTCTGAAGAAAGAAAAGAGAAAAAGGCCAAAAATATTCTTTAAAAAAGAATGGAAAATAAGATGGACAGTTTTTTGCTTCTACTCCCCAGAAATTCTATCCTAGTGCTGGAATACTCTTTCCAAGACGCTCCAGGAATTTTTTAAATATTTTATTTCTTTTAGGTTTCCTTATGGATCCTCTTTTCCGACAGGTGCTTCCCTGTGGCCGGGTCCTCCAGAAATCAGGCAGGGGTCTTTCATCCAGCCTAATCACGGTGAGATTTGGGATTCTGCTAAGAGCGAAAGTGCTGGAATGCTACAACAGTGGACGAGTGGAGGAGGAGCTGAAATGCCAAGTGAAGGGCAAATGGCAAAGTCCTGATGGAAGGAAGGTGTGTCAGAATTTGACGCCGAAACCTGCATGTGCTGTGACAAAACTAGCTGGTACGACGGCAACTCTTGCATTGGCACAGATGAGACCATTTTAAAGCCACTTAGAAGTTTACCAAGGCATGCTTAACATGCGCTATTTCTAACAACACCAAAAGAACTGAGAGGTAACATACACCCCTGGGGTGTCTTGAACCCATTTTTGCTTCCAGGGAGAAGGGCAGTTCCTGGCAGACCCTGATAAGACAGGACTCCCTGGATTTTTATTTTTTATTTATTTTGTCTTTTTAGGGCCGCACCTGCGGCATATGGAGGTTCCCAGGCTAGGGGTCTAATCAGAGCTGTAGCCACCGGCCTACACCACAGCCACAGCAACATGGGATCCAAGCCGCATCTGCGACCTACATACACCACAGCTCACAGCAACGCCGGATCCTTAACCCACTGAGCGAGGCCAGGGATCAAACTCGCAACCTCATGGTTCCTAGTCAGATTCGTTTCTGCCGCGCCACGATGGGAACTCCCGCCCTTGATTTTTAAAGCTAAACCTCAAACACAATGGAGGATGATGTGGGAAAAAGAATATATATATATATCTGTATATCTGGGTCACTTCGCTGTACAGTAGAAATGGACAGAACACTCTAAATCAACTATAATGCAGAAAATAAAAGTTGGAAAAAAATAAAATAAAATAAAGCAGGACATCAAAAGGAAGGAAGAGAAGAATTGGGGAATAGCTTTTGCCGACCTAGCCATTCCCAAGGCCACTTGGTAGGAAGGCTGCGGTCTAAGAAAAACCCAAGGGCACAGGCCTGGAAGTGTGGCATCGAGGCCGCACATAGACGGGGGGATGGGTCATTTTAAAGTTACATCAGATTAGGGATTTTGTGCTTGAGAAATCATTTCAGATTCTTACTTCTATTAAAAATCCTTCCTGACCACATAACTTCTATCTAGCCCCCATCCCATTCCAGAATTACTTCTCTACCACTGTGTTTAAGTTTCAAAAGCTGTCGTGACCCTCGAGGGGCAGATCTGTTCCCTTTTCAGAGGAACCAGATACAGTATGGTAGCGTGATAGGGCTCCGAGGAATCCTGAGGTCCAGCCAGGGCCCCTTAGCTAATTAATGTACCGCAGCCGAGGTGACAGAGGTTGGGGTTTAAAATCAGTAGGATTTTGCATCTCGATGGAAAGTTCTGCTCTCTGTGTGATCTTGGAATTTTCTCAAACGTCCTCTACCTCGTTTCCCTCATTTGTAAAGTCACAGAAGATGTATTTCCCAGGGTCGTTTTAATAATGGAGTTAACGCTCCTCGTACACGTTAGCACAGTGTCTGGTGAGTCCATTTAATACACCGCAGTCATGTTCACAGTTTACCAGCCAGCCAAACAGATGCAAAAGGGTGATGGTTTCTTTTGTTTTGGGGGGGGGGGTGTTGGTTTTGGTTTGTTTGGATTTTTTTTTTTTTTGGTTTTGTTTTTTGCTTTGCTTTTTAGAGCTGCACCCACAGCATGTGGAAGTTCCCAGGCTAGATACCAAATTAGAGCTACAGCTGCCAGAGGCCCACATCATAGCCACAGGCAACACCAGATCCAAGCCTGAGCTGCATCTATGATCTACACCACAGCTCATGGCAATGCTGGATCCTAAACCTACTGAGTGAGGCCAGGGATTGAACCCGCACCCTTATGGATACGAGCCAGATTCTTAACCCACCGACCCACTACAGGAACGCCAAACAGGGAAGTTTAAATAGGGATGACTCAATTTATACTCATGGAATGACACCTAGGCAAACAGCAGTACAAAGTAGAGAGATCTAGGACTTTACCCAAAATGATTTTAAAGATTCCAGAAATTCTGATCTCAAACGTTGCGTAGGCATCTCTCACTGTAGAGGAAATGCATGTTTCGCAGACTTCTTTGTATCTGCCTTTCAAATCTAGCAGGAGGGTGGTCCTGAGAGCATTTTACTTTCATGTGCATGAAGTTAGTTCTCACTGACACTCAAAATATTCTGCACATGGCTCTGTCCTTATCTTACTGCTTTGTCTCACAATCGACCATCCCCGGGGAAGGTGCACATCCTTGAGAACAAGGATTATACTTAATCGTTGTGTTCCCTCTATGTAAAGAGTAAATAAAAGGTAAATAAGAAGAAAGGAGTGGCAGCATTTAACAGGATCTGATGTGGATGTTGGTGACATTATCTGGGCACCCGGGCAAAGAGATTCAGAGTGGAATCACGGAAGACACCAACTGAAACCACAGGACCTCTTTTTATCCCAACCCTCCACCAAAAGGACATGTCCTATAGCTAATTGTTTAAAACTCATGCTCTTTCTAAGATTTTTTTATTCGAAAATTAGAAAGAGTTCACAAATGGGAAGACATAAAAATTGCAAAAGATTGAAATGAATTTATTTTCTGTAGTAACATGCAAAATCTTCAATTAAAGAAAAATGACCTGCTAAAAACCGAAGATTACTCCCGATTAAGTTGAATGATTCTTCCTTTGTTAGCACGCTCAGAGGTTAATTTTTTAGATCATAAAAGGACATCTGTAAAAACAAAATCCCCAAGATGACACCTCACAGAAATGTCTCCACTGAGGTTTCAGACTTCCTTCTGAATTGTTTTGTCAGGTCCCCTAGCTGGCAGCTCTGGCTGTCCCTGCCCCTCAGCCTCCTCTTGCTCCTGGCCATGGGGGCCAACGCCACCCTCCTGGTCACCATCCGGCTGGAGGAATCTCTGCACCAGCCCATGTACTACCTGCTCAGCCTCCTCTCCCTGCTGGACATGGTGCTCTGTCTGACTGTTATTCCCAAAGTCCTGGCCATCTTCTGGTTTGACCTCAAGGCCATCAGCTTCTTTGCCTGCTTTCTTCAGATGTACATCATGAATTGTTTTCTTGCCATGGAGTCTTGCACCTTCATGGTCATGGCCTACGACCGCTATGTGGCCGTCTGCCACCCTCTGAGGTACCCCTCCATCATCACTGACCAGTTTGTCGCCAAGGCAGCCATCTTTATTTTGGCCAGAAATGCACTTCTAACTGTATCTGTTCCCATCCTCTCTGCTCGACTCCATTACTGTGGCAGAAATGTCATTGAGAATTGCATCTGCGCCAACATGTCTGTCTCCAGGCTCTCCTGTGACGATGTCACCGTCAATCGCCTCCTCCAGTTTGCTGGGGGCTGGACGCTGCTGGGCTCTGACCTCGTCCTCATCTTCGCCTCCTACACCCTCATCCTGCGGGCCGTGCTCAGACTCAAGGCAGAAGGCGCCGTGGCCAAGGCCCTGAGCACCTGTGGCTCCCACTTCATCCTCATCCTCTTCTTCAACACCATCCTCCTGGTCTTCGTCCTCACTCACGTGGCGAAGAAGAAGGTGTCCCCGGATGTGCCCATCCTGCTCAATGTCCTCCACCATGTCATCCCGGCCGCCCTCAACCCCATCGTTTATGGGGTGCGAACCCAGGAGATCAAGCAAGGAATCCAGAGGTTGCTGAAGAAAGGGTGGTGACGAGCACAGCTGAGGCTCTGCCCCCCACAGTAGGAGGCGTTTTAAACCAGCTCATTAGAAATTGGCCAAAATCCATTGCTCAGAGATGTAAGAGCAGAAAATACGCTTAAGTCTGAAGCAATTTCCTGACTTTATCCTTCTTCTTCAAACCTCAGTGCTTGCCGCTAAATGCCTGACACTTCTGAGACTTTTTAAAATGTTTTCCCAATACTTACTACTTTGCTGTGTCTAATATGAGAACATATGGAGGAGAAATTCTACAGTGGAGAAATAAATCCCAGTTAATACTGTATTCACTATGTCTGCATGCGTACTTTTTAAAATTATGTATAATTAGGGATATAAATATCTTTGTATGTCTTTATTATTGTTAACATTATTGTTGTTATTAATTCAGTGACATAATGCAGTTGCGAGAAAATCACAGTATTTTAAATGTCAGCCCTAAATGAAGAAAAGTAGCTAGAGTCTCTATGCGCATCTCTTTCACTTGCCTCCAACCAGGTCCTCCTACTCTTTGTATCAAGCAAAGCCTGTATCTTGCTATCAGGTGCAAGCCTCCAAAGGACAGAGCTCTTGCAGGAACTGCTCACATGTGAAGAAATGGGACTTCCTGTGTTTAGGAGAAGGTTGTACAAGGCTTCTTCCTCAGTGTCTTGGCACCATTGTCTACCCTCGAAGCTTCCTTTTTAGGGTTCAAAATGAATCCGTTTGTGATGTGTACACCGAGCTCTGCTTTAGGGTACTAACATGTCACAATGTCAGAAGATGTTCCAGGAATGACACTGAAATATAGTACGGCTTATTATTAACTGAAGAAAGATGTTCCATTCACCGGCTGTGGTGCAGGAACTCAAGGGAACGAAGATGCGTAGAATAAACATGCAATCACTGAGGAACTCACATGTTGTTCAAATGGAATTAAAGCCAGTCTAGACCCTACAATGCTGAAGGAGTGTTTTCTTCTACATATGAGGGAGTAGAAAGAATGAGGGGGAGGTCCCATTGTGACTCCTCGGGTTAAAAGCCCAACACAGTGTCCATGAGGATAGGTATATATATATATGTGTGTGTGTGTGTATATATATAGGTATATATATATGTGTGTGTGTGTGTGTATAGGTATATATAGGTGTATATATATATATAGGTATATAGGTGTGTGTATGTGTGTGTGTGTATATATATGTGTGTGTGTGTATATATATAGGTTCAACCCCTGGCCTCGCTCAGCTTCCAGCATCACCCCAAGCTGTGGTGTAGGTCAAAGATGCAGCTCAGGTCTGGCATTGCTGTAGCTGTGGCATAGGCCATCATGGCAGCTCCGATTGACCCCCAGCCTGGGATCTTCCATATACTACAGGTGCATCCATAAAAAAGAAAAAAAAGAGAGAAAAAACAAGATAGAAATACAGTAATTCGAAACAAAAGACAAGCCTGAGACCATGCCTTAGATGGTCTTCTGCGTTCTGGGCCTTGCAAACCACAAATAAGACATGTGACCAGGAGGAAATCAGCAGCCTCGCTGAATTTCAGAGTCCTCATCTGTTGCATAGAGACAAAGAACCAGTTGTTTTAAAACCCATATCTAGTTCTAATAATCCCTGAAAGCGTGCCCTGCTTTCAGACAAGCATGACTCATATCGTTGAGTCTCTTTTCCACACTTCTCCCCTCTAAGCCATTGGGGTGGACCTTCCCACATTCCGTCATGGTAAGTGGAGACTGACCTAAGAATATATTTCAGAACTCCACAGGGCATGGCAGTGGCCATACACACCAAATTTTGGCAGCATTTTTTCCCTTATCTGATATGTATTCAACACCAGCAATATGCCAGATATAGCAAGATCTAGGATTTGAGGATAGCCTCACGAGCAAAAGAGACTTAGATCAAAGTACATTTCAAGGGAAATTCAATTATTAAATAAATAAATAGCTTTAGCAAGTGATAAGTTCTACAAAGAAAAAAGATGGCACAGCGTTAGAGTGATCTAAGAGAAGGAAGCTACTTTGGGTGTAATTATTAAGGAACCTCCGTGCAGGTGATTTTTGAATTGAGATCGTAAATGTTAACAAGTTCATCGTTTGAACATAAGGGTAAGATTGTTCCAATCAGATGGAACAATGACTATGGTGGCTTAAAGCTGAGAACAAGCAGAAGGTCCAAGAAGCAGTGGACATCCCAGCAGGTGTGTGGGATACAGTGATGGGGAGGGGAAGGCAGAGGTTACAGGGGAGATCTGACAGCAGGTAGCAGAACCTCTAGCTCCAAACAGACAAAGAAGGGCTGGCAATGGGAAGATGGCTATCACTTTAAGCCTGGCAATAGACTGGGGGTCAATGCAGAATAAGAGAAAGGGAACTCAGCTCAGAACCGAAGCAGGGACCCAACCCTACAAACCAGAGACATACCAAGAAGAGGCTGGGATTTAAAGGTCAGATCCTACTATCATAACGGTACCAGAGAGGGAACGTTACAACAGAGACCTTCTATCCTGGGCGAGTTTAGCTGGAATGGTGCTCAGCACTAAGGCGTCTTCTAATATTGATGGATGATGTAATTTCATCCTCATTACTCCAGGACTGGATGCAACGGGAGGCAGAACTGAGCCACATTGTAGATTATCGAATCTGGCTGGAGTAGCTGTAAACAAAAAGGCTTAAACCAATCGCCTTCCCCATGCACTTTATCAGGGATTCCAGGATCTGCGACAAGGTGGCGGGCGGGGTGCACAGTTTCAAGTTTTCCCTCTGTTGACGAAGTATTTAGTAACATCCTGCTGGTTGCATCTCTTTTTTATTTTTTATCGAGGTCTAATCGACATACAACACGTTAGTTTTAGGAGTATAACCTAATAATTCAACACTTGTATATACTGAGAAATTATCACTACACTAAGTCTAGTTAACATCTATCGTCATATACAGTTATACTTTTTTCTCGCGATAAGAACTTTCAAGATCCACTCTCTTAGCAACTTTCAAAATGCGATAAAGCGTCATTAAGTAGCGTCTCCATGCTGTACATTGCATTCCCCATGACTTATTTATTTTTAAAATGGAATTTAAGTACCATCTATACTCTGATAACTCAAACTCCTGTCCCCATTGTGGATCTGGCCCCTGAAAAGTGTCAGTCGCTTACTTTTATTTCTGTTTGGATATTTAATAGTCACTTCAAAAGTAGAGTCAAGGTTAAGAATCCGGTGTTGTCACTGCTGTGACATGGGTTTGATCCTTGGCCCTGGAACTTCTGCATGACATGGGCACAGCCGAAAAACAATAACAAAAACAAAATAAATCATTTTTTAAAAGTAGAGTCAAGGAGCTCCCATCGTGGCTCAGTGGAAATGAACCTGACGTATCTATAAGGACACGGGTTCTATCCCTGGCTTCACTCAGTGGGTTAAGGATCTTCTGTTGCCCTGAGCTGTGGTGTAGGTTGCAGACATGGCTCAGATACTGCATGGCTGTGGCTGTGGTGTAGGCTGGCAGCTGTAGCTCCGATTGGACCCCTAGCCTGGGAACTTCCATAGCTGCACGTGCGGCTCTAAGAAAAAAATTTAAAAAAAAAAAGAATCCTTTGTAGAAATAGAGTTCAGTGTGTTTAAAGTCAGACTTTTGATATCACATATAAAGATAGATAGTCAGTTAACGGCACTCCTCTTTTCCGGTGTTCCAGATACTCCTGAAAAATACCTTAGTATCATCATTTCTCCTCCATCTTTTATGCTCTACAGAGTAACTCCCAGCAAATCTTGGGACCTATGACTTCAGTTTCCACTCATCGCCTTAGTCCAAGCCATGACCCCTTTTCACCAGAATGGTTGAAATAAAGTCCTCATTGGTTTCCCCAGTCCTGCCCACCCCCCATGTCCTGTCTGAAGCACTGTCCATCCCTGCCCTATGAACTAATTTATTCATTTTTTGGCTGCACCTGTCACATACAGAAGTTTCCAGGCCAGGAATTGAACTGAAGTCACTGTAGCAACCCGAGCCACAGCAGTGACAATGCTGGATCCTTAACCCACTGAGCCACACGGGAACGCCCACCCTATGAAGTAAATGTGAGAGGCATTCAGAATGTCAATACTGAGAAGTATGTGAAAGCTACTAAATACTTATTTAATGAACAAGTAATTGAGGAACCACAGTAGCAGGGAGTCAGAATGAAGAAAACATGGATTTGATGAAGATTTGAGGAGGGGGCAGTAGTTAAGGGAGGTTTAAATTCAAGATGAGGACAGCAGCATGGACGTTACATTGTGTTCCTTGTGGGTATGCCGTTGAAATCATCACCAAAATGCTCACACTTCCATAATCCCTCATCTTTGACTCACATCTCTCAGCGCTGGTACTTGAGTAGCTTGATGATCCCTTGCTTGATTTCTTGGGTTCGTACTCCATAAACAATGGGGTTCAGGGCTGGTGGGATGAGGTGGTGCAAAACATTGAGGAGGATGGGCACCTCCGGGGGCACCTTCTTGCCCGCCTTGTTTGTGAAGATGAAGACAAGCAGCAAGGTGTAAAAGAAAAGTATGAGGATGAGATGAGAACCACACGTGCTCAAGGCCTTGGTGGCTGCATCCCCCGACTGCAGATGCATAACAGCCCTCAGGATGAAGCAGTAGGATAGCAAGATGAGGACCAGACCAGAACCCAGAAGGCACCAAACACTCACGAACTGGTAGAGCTTGTTTAGGTGAATATCCCCTCAGGAGAGCTTGGCTACAGAAATGTTGGCACAGATACAGTTCTCCACCACATTGCTGGCACAGTAGTTGAGCCTGGCGGCCAGAACTGGGGTAGGCAGAGTAGCCACCAAATTGCGGAAGACGATGAAGAGGGCCGCGTTGATGACAAACCGTTCGGTGACGATGGACGGGTAGCGCAGTGGGTGGCAGATGGCCACATAGCGGTCATAGGCCATGACCAGAAAGGTCGAGGACTCCATGGGGAGGAATGTATTCATGATGAACATCTGCAGGAAGCACCCCGCAAAGCTGATGGGTTTCATGTTGAACCAGAAGATGAGCAGGACCTCCCGGGATTAATATTACTCTCAAAAATTGTGCGTCTGTTCCCATCCTGGGGTAAACCCTGGGAGAGCCCTTAGATGCCTTTAATCATCCATATCCCCAAACCACAGCCCCATAATCCAAGCTGGGACAGCATCCTCATTTCAGACACCTTCCTTCTATGGGCATGCCAACCTCCAAAGCCTGGTTTCTACCCTTTTCTCTCCAACTATGGATCACACCTTTTGTTTCAAAAGGTTTACTTCTAGCCTGTTTTCTCTTGATCTCTAGAGTTCTTACCCAAACTCCAGCTGAACGCATCTGCCCATCCAAATGTAACCCAAGGCCATCAAGCCCAGTAAGTCCAATCCCTAGATTTGGACACCCTCCGACATCTCCCTGCACACAAGAAACTTCTTCCAAGTATGCTTCCTATCCCAGTGCATCCAGTTACATTTTAGAAAGAAATCTCTAGAGCCCTTGGGCATAAGGTTGGGGTGATCTCCCTAGAAGTACAGAGAAAATCAAAACTTGGAACCACTAATTCAGACAATGAGAGAGGGCCTGTAAGTTTGGGGGAGGAAATGAAACTTTAAAAGGAAATCACAGGACTTGAGGATAAGAGGGACTCATCTGGGAACTGTGATGGTCCTAGGGTGACAGTGCAGGACTGTTCACAGCATCGAAGCAAGGTACCGTTTGACTAAGTGCCTGGGAGTAAATCCAGGGCAGGTCTGACCTTGGGGATGACGGTGAGGCAGAGGATGAGGTCCAGCGCAGAGAGGATGGCAAGCAGGTAGTACATGGGCTCGTGCAGAGAGGCCTCCTGCCAGATGGCAAGCAGTAGCACAAAGTTGGCCCCGAGGGCCAAAACCAGGAGAGGAGCCAAGACTGTCGACAGCCAGTGCTGTGTATCCTGCATGCCTGGAAAGCAGATCATCAGAAACTCAGTCACCTGGGTCCCCGTGTCGTTGAGAGATAACACCATGATGCCAGGGGGCCTGAAACTGGCTGAAAGAAAAGAGATATGAATTCACGGTTTGATTGTTTCATTAACCTCCTAACTGACTGATCTGTCTCCACTCTAGGCTGTCAGCGTTCTTCTCGATTCTACTGATACAAAACCTGTCTAAAAGTTAAATTGGACCATGTCAGTCCTTAGCATTCGTAGCTTTATGAAGAATGACTTCCTTCCCGTGAGTACGTTCCAGATCCACACACATCGACCCAGCCCCATAGGGCGTGCCTGGCTTTGTCTCACTTCTGTGTGTTTACATGCGTCACATCCTTCTTCTAGAATCATCTCTCTTGCCATCAGCTAACTACCTTCTGCTAACCCCGTCCTATTTGTACCAAGTCACACCTCTTAGAAACTGAAAGGGAAAAATCTTTTTTTTTCCTGTTACTCTTCTCATTTTATTTTTATTATTATTATTTTTTTGTCATTTCAGAGCCATGCTCGCAGCATCTGGAGGTTCCCAGACTAGGAGTCGAATCAGAGCCGCAGCCGCCAGCCTACACCACAGCCACAGCCAGAGCCACAGCAACACGGGATCCAAGCCACATTCTGTGACCTACACCACAGCTCATGGCAACACCGGATCCTTAACCCACTGAGCGAGGCCAGGGATCGAACCCACGTCCTCACGCACACCAGTCGGGTTCGCTACCACTGAGCCACGATGGGAACTCCTATTACTCTTTTTACACACATAGTTAGATGCTTCTTTGTCCCACTGTTTCTCCGTGATCCTTAAATAGCCTGATCGTGCGGCTCAACAAAACGCCCCTGTGTTCCTTGATGTTTCCTAGTTGTCTTCCAAAAAGTCTGTGTTCCCTCTGCCAGCAATGCCGTCTCCTCTCTTCATTATAGCGCAGAGAAAAATGCCCCATACATGTTAATGTAACAGGCTCTCAACAAGTACAGCTCAGAGGCAGGAGACTGACAGATTGCGGAAAGCATCACAACGCCTTGAACTAATTTCACTTACTGTCTCCCTATCTTTCGCTACCATCAATCACTGGCCCTCTTGCCTAACACCCAGGAAAAAGCGGAACAAAGCAGAAGAGGTAAAAATACTTTAGTGCTGAGGGGGAAAATAAATAACCCAGCAGTGAGAACAATAAATACAAGAGATACCCGCGTGGTGTCTTTTTTGCATGTGTATCTGGTAAGTTTAAAGCAAACAAATCACATAACGTTTTCCCAGGCAAAGGAGAGGAATTAAGGAAATGAGGCTTCTCAGACAAGGGAAGGACCGAGGAACACTTAAACATGTCCCAGGATAAGCTGTCTCAGACTGGACCTCCAGCTCCCTTGCAGTGTCTTCTTATCCACCCAGGATTCTGCTGCTGAAGAAGTTGCCAGGTTCTGCTGTGTTCTCCTCCAAAGCAAGGAAAGATCGTTTTCTGTAGGTGGATTCGGGGCAGGTTGTGGAAGCATCCCTGAAAAAGTATCTCCCTACCAAGGTTTGGAGCTGTGTGGTGTTCCTTGGCTGTAGAGTCTGGGCTTCTCATCAGGATTCGCGTTTGTCTAGACCGGTGGTTCTCCAGGGTGAGTGCGGCTCAGAATCACCCAGAGAGCTGTTGACCCACATACTGCAGAGTTACCGGTTCTGCAGGTCTGGAGGGAAGCCTGAGAACTTGCCTTTCCAGCAAGTTGCCGGGTAATGCAGATGCTGCTCTTCCAAGGACAGTACTTGGGGAATGACAGAATTGGGGTAACTGACCTAACCTCTAATCGAGACGAACTGTAACCCAAGACTGCTGCCTCCGTTTAGCCAGCCCTGGTCACGCTCTGCTCAGCTTTAAACATCAAACTGGCGGCTTCTTCCATGATTTTCAGTTATTTAGTACCATTCGGGGCCATCGCCCTTCTCCCAATTTCTAAATCATCTTCCTCTCGTGGACTCTCTGGGAATTTCATAGGTCCTTTCTCACAGTTTCATCTCTCTCTGCCTGACCCTATAGTTCCTAGCCACCTCTCCTGGTGGCTCATACAGCTCCCTAAGGTCATTAAGATCAAGGACACGATATGCTTCTTTCTTGGGTGTGGTAGTGGCTCAAATCCAGACACTTACCCTATGCCTCTGATTAATAGTCTAATAATAAAGAATGCACTCCCGTCCGCCTCCCAGCCAGAGACAGACCTGAGCTGACCTTCTGCGAGCGTGGCTGAGCCACAGTCTAATGTGTTCGTGCTCCTCTGGTGTCCGTGACCTTGGGGGTCTTCACATACTAACATCTGAGGCTGCAAGAACATCCTCTGAAGTGAGCAGCGAGTAAGCTGAACACCAAACTCAAAGTGTCACTTACGCTTGACTTTCCAGTACACGGCTCCCAAAGTTACTTACAGGGAGAGTCTTACAGTGTGGCCACCCGGCTGCTTCCAGGCAAGCTGTGACTTCTCTGCTGGTGGCTTCAGCCCTGGACAGCTGCACGAAGATGCTGTGTCTATTACAGCCACTCTCCTGTGTCCAGAATCATGAAGAGCGGATTTGGAAAAATCCTGCCCCCGTGGGACCCTCCCTCCCTGCGGACAAACACCCACTTCTAAGGTAAAGAGAGAGAGTTCTGCGTATAACCGCAGATGGAATAAAAGAGCAGTCACTAGTTTATGGTTTCTCTTGAGGTGTCTGAAAGTTACATAAACCGAGAGGAATTATTTGTCATGGAAAGGAATACCATTTGGGGACTTGAAGGATGTGTGTAAGACAGCTCTCAAGAAGACAGATGTCATTAGACTTATGAAATGACTTCATGTTATAAATTAACTGCATTCTAGAAAAATCGTTTCAAAACAATTAAAACCACTCTGAAATTTTAAAAAATTGTATTTAAAGTGAGTACTTAATGATGATTTATTTTATCATTAATTTTTAGTTATTTTTTTAAAAATAGCTTCACACAGGAAAAATAATGTCACTTAAATGAAAACAACTGTATGCAATTCTTTTTTTTAATGTATGCAATTCTGAACAGTAAAGTACATACATTTGATTAGGACACAGGGTTTTAGTTCAAGGATTAGCACCAAAACAAAAAAATAGTAAAAAAAAAATTACATAAAAACTTCACTAACCAAAGAGCCCAGATGAAAAAAAAAAAAAAAAAAAATATATATATATATATATATATATATATATATATATATATATAATTCAGCCATTAACAAAGAAAATGTCATTTGTGAAAATGTGGTTAGAGCTTGAGGGCATTATGTTAAGTGAAATAAATCAGACAGAGAAAGACAAATACTTATGATCTCACTTCGATATGGAATTTAAAACAACAACGACAAGCTAATAGATACAGAAAACACAGTCTCATAGATACGGAAGAGAGATTGGGTGGGAATATGAGAGAAATGGTTGAAGAAGGTCGAAATTTACACACTTAACAGTATAAAATATTAAGTCGGGGGATTTAATATACAGCATGATGATTCTAATTAATAACACTCTACTGCCTATTTGGAAGTTGCTAGAGAGTAGATCTTAAGAATTCTCGGAGTTCCCAGCGTGGCGCAGTGGTTAACGAATCCGACTAGGAACCATGAGGTTGCGGGTTCGGTCCTTGCCCTTGCTCAGTGGGTTAAGGATCCGGCGTTGCCGTGAGCTGTGGTGTGGGTTGCAGACGTGGCTCGGATCCCACGTTGCTGTGTCTCTGGCATAGGCCGGTGGCTACAGCTCCGATTAAACCCCTAGCCTGGGAACCTCCATATGCCGCAGAAGCGGCCCAAAGAAATAGCAAAAAGACAAAAAAAAAAAAAGAATTCTCATCACAAGAAAAAAAAAGTTCTGTAACTGTGTACAGTGAGAGACATTAATTAGACTTATAAATAAAGCAAAATTAACAGCAACAAAAGAAGAAATAAATCCACAAGCGTGGTAAAAGACTTCAGCATACCTGTCCTAAAAGATGATAAAACAATCCAATAGAAAGAAAATCCATACAGGTCTGAAACATCAGATTACATAGACAGAACGTGGCACATGATAAAAACAGGATTAATGCTATTTCCAAGTGTATAACCAACTAAATGCTCAAACATAAAAAAAAAAAAAACTCAACTAATTTCAAACAAGTGACATTGCTCAGAATATGTTCTCTGATCACAGTGAAATTAAAGCAGGAAGCAACATTCATGTACTTTTAAAACCCATTCTTCATAAAAACTAAATGTGCACCTCTAAATAACCTATGGGTCCACGAAAAATCAAAATGGAAATTAGGAAATCCTTTACACGGATGAAATTGCTCCAGTTATAACATTGCCTCTCATTAAGCCCAAAGACACAGAGATGCTTTGGGTTTCCTGTCTTCCTGGTCACTGAATACTCTCTGAAGTATTACATCCCATACGAACACACCTGCCTACCTTGCCGTGCACACACAGCCACCCAAACTACGCACCGGCAAAGGTGAAGGGGGGATGTATGCATTTAGGTACAAAGAGAAAGAGAAAATAAAGGCTTATGGCACTTACCCCAGAGCATCTTGAAACTCCACCCGTTTGAGTATTTGTTTGTAAAAGAGAGAGATGACAGATACTGAGTCCCATATTCCATTACCATATGTACTGTACCCATGTTCCATTTTACGGTATACTTCATTCCATAGTCCATATATCACTCCTCTCTCCATTTTACTGAATCCCACATTTTATTAACATATCTCATAAACATTTGCTAAATATCTTTCAGGCGTTTGGTGTTTTGCATGGCTCAGTAGGAAATGCAAAAGCTGGTGAACAAATTTTGACTTACTAGGATTTGTAAGAGACAGCGCATTAAAGAGAAATGCGAATTGACTTGGAAGGAAGGAGTACGCCTCTCTGAGAGCCATCCAGCCCACAAGCTTATCAAAAGAACCATGTGGAAACGTCGTGAAACTGGTACTGGAATTCTAATTCACCCCAAAGTGTTTCCACATGAACCCAAGGAAGAAATTGCAAGCAAACGAGAGGAATTTTTAAAAATCCCAAACAGAAACAAAGGTATTCTCTCTCAAGTGCTAAAAGGTGGTTTTTAGAGGCATTTAAGCAAATCTTGGATGCATGTTGACCAAATATTCTTTATTGAGAATTTCAAGAGAACTACAGATTTGATAACTTGAAAACCTCTGTGGATATGAAATTTTAGCCAGAAATAAGAAAAGTGAT
This sequence comes from Phacochoerus africanus, assembly GCF_016906955.1. Taxonomy (NCBI): domain Eukaryota; kingdom Metazoa; phylum Chordata; class Mammalia; order Artiodactyla; family Suidae; genus Phacochoerus; species Phacochoerus africanus. Next base: position 3,433,694 of record NC_062554.1, on the reverse strand, counting down.
TGACGATGTGAAAAATCTAAGTATTTTGTGTGCTTCAAGAGGTAAATTGTAATGAAGTTGAAACTTTCTCTTCTCCGGCTTCATGAAATTGCCACCCCCCACCCCAAATGAAAGAGCACTGGAAATAGGACCCTTCATCAGGATACATGCAGTGAATCTATGATCAAATACCCCTCACGGGCTGACTTGAGATCCCCGTTTTCTGCTCTCTCTTTATGAACGACCTACAGTCTCTCCTTGGAAAGAGCAGTGCTTGCAGACTGAGTCCATCCCAACCTGTCTGTTAGCCAACCGCGGAGTCTGATGTGAAGCAGCAGGACCAAGACTTCCACAGATGACGTAGAACAAGGAACGGCTTAGTGTGCCTCAGCGTAAATAAGGAAATAAGGAAAGGATTTTATAAGTCAGGAAGACCCAGTGATTGATAAATTACACCGAGGCTGAGAAGGACACGCAGGGTGGCGGGAACATTGTATATAAATAATGAAGGACAACATCTAAAGACCTTAGAGAAAGCAGCGTGCAGAGGAAAATAATAAAGGGAGGTCCCATTTATAAATTACGAGCATATTTTGAGCTCTGACTGAAAAACTTCCCATAGGAGTTCCCACTGTGGCTCAGTGGTAAGGAACCCAGTGAGTAGCCATAAGGATGTGGGTCCAATCCCAGGCCTCACTCAGTGGGTTAAGGATCTGGCATTGCTGTGAGCTATGGTGTAGGTGACAGATGAGGCTCGGACACTGTGTCACCTTGGCTATGGTTTAGGCCAGCGGCTGCAGCTCTGATTCAACCCCTAGCCTGGGAACTTCCATATGCCATGGGTGCAGCCCTAAAAAAGCAGGAAAAAAAAAGAAAGAAGGAAAAACTTCCCATAAACGAAGTCATCCAACAACCTGATAATTCACACAATCAGAGGGCAATTTTCCCTCTTCTTAAATTAGGAAACTAGAGCTCAGATTGGAGAGTGAAGAGTTAACATCTAGGAGTGCCCATTGTGGCGCAGTGGAAACAAATCCGACTGAGAACCATGAGGTTGCGGGTTTGATCCCTGCCCTGGCTCAGTAGGTTAAGGATCTGGCGTTGCTGTGAGCTGTGGTGTAAGTCGCAGACGCAGCCCGGATCCCACGTTGCTGTGGCTGTGGTGTAGGCAGGCAGCAAACAGCTCCAATTAGACCCCTAGCCTGGGAACCTCCATATGCCATAGGTGTGGTCCTCAAAAGACAAAAGACAAAAAAAAAAGTTACACATCTAACCAGTGGCCAAAGTGGTGAACCTGGACCTAAGTAAGAGTCCTTCTCATCTCATTCCAAGATAAGAAGCAGCCTTAGCTTCTATAGTACATAAAAGTGCTTTGAACTGTGAGTTACATAAGGCTTTCTGTAAAGTGTTTCAGAGCATTCATTGTATTCACAGCTTGATTCGTTCCCTGGGAAGATTTCAGAGGAAAGAAAAAACAGGGAGGCGGGTATGAATTATTCACTTTCCTTCAACAGGAAGAAGCACAATAAGCAAAGACTTGTATTAGCAGCTCTAAAATATGTAAAGTTTAGAAGAACAGGTTTTGCCAGATTCAGAGGAATTTATCATCTAGTGTCAGAGCGAGACACACACGTGGCCCAAGATAAGTCGGAAGAATTCCGCCGGGTAAAAACAGGAAGGGGTTGTGCAGGGGGACAGGTTTAAATTGAGACGTGGGCAATGGCAAATGAAGACACTAGTGTTGGGTGTTCCATGTGGAAGAAGATGTTTGAGCATAGACGTTAAGGAAAAGTACAGAAGGCGTGATCTGAAAATAATGAGTTTACGGACCCACAGGGGCAACTAGAAAGAATATGGCTGAGAATGTCCGAGCAGCTTTGTACTTGGGCTAGAATCAGTCTTTGGCATTGTGAAACGGAAGAGAGCAGATGAAAGCTTTGATGGAAGACAATACCATGGAAACAATAAATGATCTTGTAAGTTCTTAAGAATGGCCAGCTTCATCATAGACCAGCTATGTTACAGACTGTTCTCTACTGACTCATACAAGAGCATGTTTGAAATATATCCAAAAAGGGATCTAGTCACGGATGTAACTTAATCCTGGGAAACATTGGCCAATACCTGGGCCCCCACCATTTTTAGGGCACGGTCAGGAAGGGAATTGGAAAGTGTAAAATGAGCTTATCTTTGTTGGACCAACACATAAATTCAGATGCCTGGATCCTATGGGAAGATAGGCTGGTGCTGGCCCAGGATACGAGAACTGACCCAGCAGGGCTGAAAGCAGAATGAGAAAGTCAATTCAGATTTATCTAAGATAAGCAACAGAGAATGAGGGGTTTAGAGGGCGCCCGAAATCTGAGAGAAAAGTCAGGGAGGACGGAATGAAGTCAGAAGTTGGCAAAACACATCTGAAAAAAAGGACGAACATTTTCATTTACAAAGTGTGCACACATGCACAAAGGAGTCATCACTAAACTTTTTTTATTTCATTAAAAAGAAAGAAAGCGCTGCAGGATGTTCATAATCCAGAAAAGTGACATTAGAAAATTAACAAGATCTGGCAGGGCTAAAGGAGCCAGCCCTATTCACTCAACTATAAGAATCAAAGTTCTGGAGCCAACCTCTGAATTACCACAAGAGATTCTTTTATGGCACAAACCAGTTCGACCTGTGCCAGCTGGAACCAAAATCTCTAATGCATAGCAAAGTATTAAGCAACTAAAGAAATGGAGAGCCACTGAAAATGATTAGAATAACGTTTATTCTCTTTTTATTAGAGCTGACATACAATACCATATTACAACATAATGATTTGCTATTTTTACATATTACAAATGACCGCCACACTAAGTCTAGTTACCATCTGTCACCCTGCAGAGTTATTACAACATTATTGGCTGTATTTCCTACGTAGTACATTATATCCCCATGGCTTGTGTTATAGCTGGAACTTCTTACCTCTTAATCTTCTTCGCCTATTTCATCTGTCTCTACCCCTCCACACACACCCTGCTCAAACCCTCTGGCTATTATCAAAAAGACAAGAAACAAGTGTTGGTGAGGATGTGGAGGAAGGGGAACCCTCTGTCCTCTTAGTGAGAACGTAAATTGGTGGAAGAGGCTCAGAAAGCAAAAAAATAGAACTATCGTACGATCCAGCAATTCCACTTCTGCATATTCATCCAAAGGAAATGAAAACACTATCGTGAAAAGATATATGTACCCCATGTACACAGCAACACTTCTTACAATAGCCAAGATAGAGAAGCACCCTAAGTGTCCATCCATACATGAATAGATACAGAAAATGTGGTATGTATAAATCATGAACTATTACTCTGGCATTTTTTTAAAAAGAATAAAAATTTGCATTTTTGGCAAGCATAGACATAGAGGATATCATGCCAAATTAAATAAGTCAGACAAAGACAGATGCTGCGTGATCTCACAAGTGAAATATAAAAAACAAATAAAACATAAACAGACCATAGAAACACTTATTCTTTATTTGAAACACAATATAACTTTAATTACGTTTCTGTCATTACGGCTTGATAAGTCCCTCTTACCCAGATGAGGCCAAGAGAAACATCAAGGTAACTCCAAAATGCAAAAAACTACTGTAGCAGTAAGTGCAATAGAGAACAGGAGCCATGTTACGGAGATTCTCATGATCCACAGAAACTTGGGGAAAGCAAAATCCAAACCTATTCCTAGAGTAACTATTGAAATTTCCTATGCATCATGCAAAAAATTCCCCATTACCAATTTTTGTTCCCAAGGTAAGTTCTCACCCATTTTACTGCTTACAACCTGCTCAGCAGCTTCTGGATTCCCTGCTTGATCTCCTTGGTCCTCACCCCATAAACAATGGGGTTCAGCGCTGGGGGGATGAGGTGGTGCAGGATGTTGAGCAGGATGGGCACGTCCGGGGGAATCCTCTTCCTGGCCAGGTTGGTGATGACCAGGACCAACAGGACGGTGCTGAAGAAGAGGATGAGGATGAAGTGGGAGCCGCAGGTGCTCAGGGCCTTGGCGGCGGCTCCCTCAGCCCTGAGCCTCAGCACGGCTTTCAGGATGAAGGAGTAAGAGAGGACCATGAGGACGAGGTCGGAGCCCAGAAGGGTCCAGCCGGCCGCGAACTGGTAGAGCCGATTGAAGGTGATGTCCTCACAGGAGAGCTTGGACACGGAGAGGTTAGTGCAGATGCAGTTCTTGATGAGGTTCCCAGCACAGTATCTGAGTCGCGAAGAAAGTATGGGGATTGGCATCGTAAGAAGGCCATTCCGGGCCACAACAAAGATGGCTGCCTTGGCGACAAACTGGTCAGTGATGATGGAGGGGTACCTCAGAGGGTGGCAGACGGCCACATAGCGGTCGTAGGCCATGACCATGAAGGTGCAGGACTCCATAGTCAGGAAGCTGTTCATGATGAACATCTGGAGGAAGCAGGCAGAGAAGCTGACGGCCCTGAGGTCAAACCAGAAGATGGCCAGGACCTTGGGGATGACGGTGAGACAGAGCACCATGTCCAGCAGGGAGAGGAGGCTGAGCAGGTAGTACATGGGCTGGTGCAGAGAGGCCTCCAGCCGGATGGTGACCAGGAGGGTGGCGTTGGCCCCCATGGCCAGGAGGAAGAGGAGGCTGAGGGGCAGGGACAGCCAGTACTGCCAGCTCTGGTAGTTGGGGAAGCAGGTGAGGAGGAATTCGGAGACCGGAGCAGAGGAGTAGTTGCTGGCGGATGCCATGCAAAAATTCCGGTCCCAACTGACACTTCAGAAAAGCTTGAAGGGTAAGACAAAAATAAATCCATTCAAACAATTTGAATACCGATGGGGAAGCAGCTCATTTTCCAAAGAGTCACTGGAAAATAATAACAGCAAAGAGAGTATTTTATAAGTATGAACCCATACATTCTGTCCTAAGTACTTTAATAATGTGAACCCATGCCCTCTGTGAAAAATCCTGCAAGCAGTGTGGTAGTAGGAGGATCGTGTTTCCTCTTTAGTCTGGACAATGCCCATTTTTTGCCCCTCTCATGGTCTCCCACCTCCTTGATAAATTGCATAACTTTCCTCCTTACAGGGAAACACGTGGCTATTCCAACCTTACAGATGAGGAGACAAAATCCAAGGTAAGTCATGTCATTTTGTTAACGTCACAGGGGGGACACCGTGACGTAGGAGACCCGAACCTGCAGCTAAAGCGCTCAGCCCCTACCTTGCCTGCCTCTGTCTCCTCAACATGCAGGCCCTGCTGCCAGAGGAGATCAGCCACAGGGCCGTTCACACACGCCTGTGCCTGCCCTTCCACCGAAAGAGGGTGACACGGGCAAGGAAGAAATCCAGCCTATGAGCATCACCAGAAAACTCCGGGAGACTCGAGAGGTATGACTGTCATTTGTCCAGGAAAGCGCTCCTCAGCGCAGTCTGCAAAAGGAAATCTCTGCAGTAAGCACATATGAAAAAGTCTCCTAATGTCTTGGGCAAGCCGTTGAGAGAAGGCCAAGAAATAGCAGGAGTCAGTACGTCGGGTCTAACTGTCCTATCGTAGGAGAGTGATGGCAAGGCCAGCTGTCTTTATCTGACTGCACACGGACTCCCCATCAGTCACAAACCCAGAGTAACCAGATTCCCGCAGGTGCCTGGTCCCGGGCACCAGAACCAGTCAGGAACAAATTTAAGACACTTAGGAGATGGCCTTGCCCGCAGCCGCCGTGCTCAAGCTTTCACCGCAGAACGCTGGCTGCTGTGCCACAGGGACACTATTTGCCGTCGATGCTCTGAAGAAGCCCAGCCTCCGCCTGTTTTTCTCAACAATGCAGCGGTTCCCGTGAGTTCTGAGGCTTCTAGAGTCAGCTCCCTTTTCTCTCCTGAGAAGATGGCATCCTGTCCTCAAAGCCGAGAAGTTTAAGCACGAATATTTGAAGGCAACTTTCCATGTTGGAAGAAGCAAATTTCCTACTTTGCCTCATTATTGTCACTTTCCAGATAATCTATACCAGAACTTCCAACAGAAATATAATGTGAGCCACACACCTAATTTTAAATTTGTAGGAGCTACCTTAAAAAGTAAAAGGGAATGTGTGAAGTTAATTTTAATAATAGATGTGATTTTATTTAATAATAGATGAGATTTTCAATGTCTCAAAATATTACTGCTTTAAGACGTAATAAACATTAAAAACTGTTGAAAGAGCTATTTTGCATCCTTTTTTGGGTTTTGTTTTTGTACAGTTTACACTCACAGCACATCTCAATTCTGACTACGGCCACGTTTCCAGGGCCCCATGGCCCCATGTGGTCACTGGCTATGGGATTGGACACCACTAGTCTAGAGTTTGGGGAAAACTAAACATTTCTCTTTTTATGTTGCATCGGGTATGCGTTTGCTCTCAGGGTGGGCCACATGGCATTCGTGGATTGTCGGGAGCCATAAGGCTGCTCCAGTAAAGAAAGCAAAGCCACAGTCGGCACCTGCATGAGGCTTGTCTGGTTAGCAGAGCTACAGACAAGCTGAAGAAAGAAGAAGGATTGCAGAGCAATCCCTTGAAAGACATCGGCTCCAGGAAAATAAAAATGATATCCCCTAAAAAATATGTTAATCTATTTTTCTGTGTTTATCCTTCTTTTTCTATCTCCTATTCACAGCTTTCTTACTCCTAAAGCTTTACCCTGGGTACGTAAAACACTTGAACCAAAACAGAGTGAAGTTATTTGAACAATGTAATGGAAAAAGCCTTTGTTTTGGAGTAACAATTTATGGCACCTATTTTGTGAGAGTATACAGGGGAAACGTGATTTCAGTCCCTTTACTTAATAAGAAGTTTGGGGCTTGAAAAAATGTTGTTTGGCCTATAAATTGCTATTTTCTATAATAGATATATTTTTTATCAAATAACAGTGTCACCTGTAACTTTTATCCTTTATGGAGGCATTTGTTAATTTTTGGGCATAATACTCCTTTCTATTGAAATTGGTGGTTTGGAATTTACGTAAATCAGCACAATAGGTTAAATGCTTAGCTTGCTGGTGCCAAATAAATCGTAGTTTTAAGAATGTCTTGAGCCCAAGGCTTTCATGCGTTTTGTTAACTACATACAACTTTAGTTAAAGAATGTTAGGTATCATAGTTTATTACTTATTAAAGCTTTGTTCTTAATATAGAATAGAATAGCTACTGTTGTTGACCTTTTAAGAAAAATACGGTGTGAAACTTTAAGTTTGTAATCTCGAAGGAAAATCTAAAGTTGAAAGGAACATGTTTTAACTAACCTTTTTTTTGTATCTCAGGTGGAGGGAACCAAAAGGGCTTTAAATCAAATGTTAATGTCAAATCTTACACGAAACCTGATTGTGATAGGGTATAAAAACTGATGCTTTTCATTTAATAAATTGGGTCATCTGCAGCACGCAGCTGAGGAGTTGGCTCCAATTCTTTCCGCGCCGTTTGTAGCCCATCCTCTCCTTCGGCACTCCCTGGCTGCTGGGGCTGGACATCGGCAGTGGATTATATATGGCAAGTCCTTTACTTTGGCTCTACTTCTGGGTCAGCTCATGATTGCAGTTTTAACTTTCTTTTTCAATACTGCCCATCGAGCTTCCTTTGGCGATTTCTTAGTTAAGTGATCTTTCAAGCTTCAGGATGCAAACACCCCCTTTAGGACAGAGATAATCAACCCACCCAGAACTCCTAACTTGGAAAACAGACACCACTAGCAGAGACTGTCGAGCAATCCCAGCTTCCTTGACTCAGATTAGATTACACCTCCACCTCCACCTCCCTACACCAGTGTAGCTGCTTAATTGGTTTTTAAATCAATGTCACTATTCAGTAAAACATGCCCAAATGTCCAGTTATCACCAACTGCAGTCATAGGAACGCCATTCCTTCACATAAGATACATTTGGAAGCTGGAGCTGGGTTTTGTCAACAAGGGGTGGCCGCAGAGCTAAGGTTTAAAAGGTAGGATTGGAATTAGAAAGCAACCGAAGCTTCAGACATCAATCCAGATAAAAATGATTTCTTCTGTTAGACAAGACGAACGCACCTGTGGCCAGAGTCCGCTTATCTGGAGTAAATAAATCGATTTCTACAAACTCATCCGCTGTGTTTGCAGTTAGGGAAGCTGGTTATTGCATCCTTCCCCCTGGATCGGTGAAGGGAAAATAAAGTGTTGACTCTACACACAGTCTCAGATCTTCGGGAGAGCATGACGGCCTGAGCAAAAGAAATATGCTCTTCCGTCTCAGCTGGAGAAGTAAGGACAAGGAGGAAACAGGACGGCAGGGAGGGGTGGTCGAGGCAGCTGGGATTCCAGGCACCCTATCTCCCCGGCGCTTCTCCAGCAGGGGCTGAACTGCAGGTGAAAATATAAACCCCCTGGCCTGCAGTTGCCACGGGCAATAATGAAGGCGTGGCATTCATTCAAGAGCACTCACTGGGAACCTCTCGGCTTTTCTAGGTGGATAGCATACGGTCGACACAGGAAAACCTGGCTCCCAGGGGAAACGAGCAATGCTCCAGCTTTGGGGGAACCCTGTGTAGACTCTGAACATGCAGAACCGGACCCGCTTTAGTCCTGCCCAGAGAATTTCTTCTCTCTGCTTGTATTGAATACCCGGAAGCCTCGATGCCCCATCCCGCCCCTCTTCCTAATTGTTCTGGCTCTAACCCAGACCTACCCGCTTGAGGAGACGGCCCAGGATGGCTGTTCCTTCTGTTTCCTGCACCATCTGGCCCAGCCCCTCAGAGGCTATTTTTATGGCCCTGAACTTCCCGCTGTCCCTCCCCGGCCCCCAGCCCACAGGGGCTAAGAGCCGTTTAGACACCTGAACCCTGGGCACAGGCCCATTCCTCTGAGGCAGGAGGAGGGATGGGGAGGAAAGAGAAGCAGTGAGGGAGGCGCGGGAGGAAAGAAGGGGAAAGAGCGGAGCAGAGGAAACACAGAGAATGGAATCCAATATGGGATTTGTGATGAATTCAGAGCGTTCAACCAGGAAAACCCGGCGGGGAAGGGATGGGGTGCGGGGAGGGGGGGACAGAGGCATCTACGCGAGCAGGGTATATAAGTTTGAAAAATAAATATTTCTAGACTTAAGACAGAGAGAAATTTATTTCGGCCATGAAGTGTACACTTCAAATTACGTTTCAATAACAATTTAGTATTATCCTTAAAAGCGGTGCTTTCCTTATGCTGAATGCATCCGAAAAGGCCAAGAAGTGTAACGTGCTGTAGAGACCTCATTTTCCTTATTACCCACAATGCAGTGGCTTGATTAGAAATAGGAATGAACAAGTGAAATGTTTAATATTAATGATAGGACATGATAAGAGCATCACTCATGGATACGAATAGGTTTCATCTGAATACAGGCAGAAGTAAAGGGGAAATGCCTTAGAAAGCTTCTGGGGATGAGACATAGGTGTGAGGGGGCTGGAGAGGATGCTGAGGCACGGTGCCCTGTCTCTCCCACCTCCAAGGTCTGGGTCCCAGGACTGGGGCTGCAGGTGCGGTTCAGAGGGCGGGGCGGAGCTCGGCAGAGACTCTCTCTCTCGTGCTTGGGACATCTCCGTGTCTTCTGAAGGGAAACTTGGGTTGGAGAGCAAGTTTCTTGCCCCATCTGGACAAGCTAGTCCTGACCATAGGTAATACCCAAAGGCAGAGATAATCCTGCTGTACGTTATCCTTCCACCTCTGGCATCTCTTTCTGAACAGAAGGGGTGAGCCCAGGGAGCTCCCACTGCTGCCTGTTCTACGTCTGGTCGTGGCGCCAGAAACAAAGACAGAGAACTCTCAGGAAGAGTCTAAACTGGGAAGGGTAACCAGTCAAAGAAAGCGAACCCTGGCAGGCAAGACAGCGGCCGACCAAGGCGGTGGCACCAGTGAATGAAACCGGCCCTCTCTTCCCCGGAGAACTTTTCAGAAGCAGAGACTGAGAACACAGCAGCTTTTCCCAGCTGAAGGGCCACGTCAAGGCTGGTTCCGAGAGAAGCTGCCGGAGCCCAGAAGGAAAACTGGGCTAAAATTAGGACTCCATGGGATCGGAGAGGAATGATAGATACCTAGCGTCATGGGCTCTATTTATGTCTCTGGTTATGTTACAGGTAAAATAGAGAGTGATATTCCTTTGTGCTGGCCGGGGCCGAGGTTGCAAAGCAGCCAAGCCCCTGCACATAAGTCAGTAAGATGCGATACTAAGACTGCCGCCTGGGTGGGGTGAGGGCAGACTGCTGCTTCATGGCTGGTGTGTCCGAACCTGCCTTGCTCCAAGTGATTGTAGAACCCAGAGAGCTTCAAAGGGTGTGAGTGTTGGGGTGGTACCAAGGCCACTCATCACCAGTGGCCATCCTTTGGGGTCCCAGAAGATACGCTTGTAGGGGGCTGTTGCGAGACATGTTTTTATCGTATTTTCTTAGCCTCTTTGCTGAAAACTCCATCTTGTCCTTCCTTACTTTGTCCCGTCTTCCTGCCTGAGAAACAGTCACAGTGATGGTAAATGACTTAAGTTTAAGAACAAAGACCTAAGGGCATGGGTTATTCGCGGGGTCAGCTGAATGAGGACATAATACAATGGTCTAGGCACGCCTGACCTGTACAGATTGGCACGCCATTTGCACAAGCATGATATGTCCTCTAAAGAATAAGAGAAAGAGGAACCTCGTGACCAAGTGGTTTATGAGAGGTCATTAACAGAATATGCATTAGAAAAGAGAACCAAGTTGCAAACCTAGGCACCCAGGGTTGCCACAACTAAGCATATCTTTTGCAGAAGCACAGTGAGGATTCTCTGAAATGCTATGCATAGATAGCTAACTCAAATGCTAATGATTCTTAAATGCCTAAAGTTTAGAGTAAAAAGTTTAACCATTTACCAGCTAAGTGACTTTTAAAATTTAAAAAAAAAAAAAAAAACCTATACCCTGCACCTACAACCCCCTTTTCCTTTGAGGTCATCCTCCAGAGCACAATAAAAGCAGTGTGGTCTCTTGAGGCAGGGCTCTTGGTCCCTGAGACCTTGAGTCCCCTGGTTCCCACCTTTACTTAAAATAAATGTCTCTGCCTCTTGTTTCATGTTAACTTTTTTCCTTAAGTTCCATAGCACCCAATCTTCATCCCCATCCTGCTGAGCTGGTCTCGGAAGGGGGCCTCATGACACACCCAGACTGAAACAGATATGAATAGAAAACATGCAGTTGACCATTTCTTGGGGCATCCAGTAGTTTGAACACTCGCAAACACACACTTTTCTCAAGAGAATAAACTAGACGTCAAAATGACCACAGGGACAGAGCCGGACGAAAACGGCATGCCTGGGAGAGAGGGATCTGCCTCCTGTTCAGAGGGCAGCAGGAAGCAGTGGGCTTAGGAGAATGAAAACAACCACCACGCACTGACTGTCGAGATAATTTGGTGTGTGCACTGAAAGAAAGTACTGGGAAAAAAATGCTCATGCTTTAGTTTATTCATCCTTTAAAATGATAACAAGAAGTTAGGAGAAGGTGCAGAGACGGAAAGTCGTCACAAGCATCTGGGAGGATCCGAGAGCCAGGAAATGGCATGTCTACACAGGCGCCAGAGAGGAGAGTCGGGGGTGTTTAGGGTGTAGCTCTCAACCCCAAGACCAGGGTTCTGGAGAAAACGTCTACACTCCACCCAATTCACCTTCTCCAGTGAAAAAGCCACGTGGGGCTCTGCCAGGCTGAGTCGGGAGACAGGTGAGGAAATGGGGTCCTAGTAAATCGGGGGACAAGAAGGTTTCTGGAAGGTTATGCATATATTCTGTTTCTCAGGGGTCAAACGCTCCCACTCGAATCCAGCTCCATTGGGCTAAGGGTTGGGAGACCCTCAGTCAAGGATTTGGTAGGGAAAAGATTCCCAAATAACCACAGACTCCAGGAGAGGGAGGTTTTCCTCTGGAACCACGGGAAGCAAAGATGCACGGAAGAAGGTTTTCATTAAGAATAGTAAGACGAGGAGAATCCGAATTCATTCCAGGATTAAAAAGGGAAATGTCTTTTCCAACATACAAGTAAGTCCTGACCTGCATTGACAACCCCAGAGGTGGATGTGCTCTGAGGTACCTCTCAGAACCTGCTCAGCAGCTTCTGGATTCCCTGCTTGATCTCCTTGGTCCTCACCCCATAAACAATGGGGTTCAGTGCTGGGGGGATGAGGTGGTGCAGGATGTTGAGCAGGATGGGCACGTCCGGGGGAATCCTCTTCCTGGCCAGGTTGGTGATGACCAGGACCAGCAGGACGGTGCTGAAGAAGAGGATGAGGATGAAGTGGGAGCCGCAGGTGCTCAGGGCCTTGGCGGCTGCTCCCTCAGCCCTGAGCCTCAGCACGGCTTTCAGGATGAAGGAGTAAGAGAGGACCATGAGGACGAGGTCGGAGCCCAGAAGGGTCCAGCTGGCCGCGAACTGGTAGAGCCGATTGAAGGTGATGTCCTCACAGGAGAGCTTGGACACGGAGAGGTTAGTGCAGATGCAGTTCTTGATGAGGTTCCCAGCACAGTATCTGAGTCGCGAAGAAAGGACGGGAACAGGAAGAAAAAATAGGCCATTCCGAGCCACAACAAAGATGGCGGCTCTGGCGACAAACTGGTCAGTGATGATGGATGGGTACCTCAGAGGGTGGCAGATGGCCACATAGCGGTCGTAGGCCATGACCATGAAGGTGCAGGACTCCATGGCAAGAAAACAATTCATGATGAACATCTGGAGGAAGCAGGCAGAGAAGCTGACGGCCCTGAGGTCAAACCAGAAGATGGCCAGAACCTTGGGGATGACGGTGAGACAGAGCACCATGTCCAGCAGGGAGAGGAGGCTGAGCAGGTAGTACATGGGCTGGTGCAGAGAGGCCTCCAGCCGGATGGTGACCAGGAGGGTGGCGTTGGCCCCCATGGCCAGGAGGAAGAGGAGGCTGAGGGGCAGGGACAGCCAGTGCTGCCAGCTCTGGTAGTTGGGGAAGCAGGTGAGGAGGAATTCGGAGACCGGAGCAGAGGAGTAGTTGCTGGCGGATGCCATGTAATGTACCCTGATCACGCTGGAAATTCAGAGTCCTTAAAATGCAGGACAGAATACATCACCATGGGGAGTGTGCATTATAAACACAATAGAACTCGAGTTTCCACTGTGACCCTTGACTTGTCCCAACGAAATTTTCAAATCACCAATATCATTAATCATCGGGGACCACAACCACCACCACCACTCTGTGTACTAAGCATTATGTTGACTGTGTATATTCATTATCTCATGTCATCCTTTTAAAAAGAGTTAACAATTTTTACCATTGTTACCCTATTTTCACAGATCATGAAAGGGTAGAGATAAAGGGAGCAGAATAGTTTGATCAAAATTAGAGATCCCAAATTTAATAGTGGTCAAAATTAGACAGCCAGAGCATAGTGAAGCCAAGACGGAGAGCCAGGGACTCTGACTCTAGAGTCCCTGCTCCCACCCCTGCACACGATGCAGCCTCAGCAAGCACAGTGACGTCACCAAGCACCCCCGTCCCTCAGAGTTTAGAAGGGACAGCTGTGTAGAGACCCGTGCTCGGCTGACTCTAGAAAAGCCCAGCCCTCTGCTCTGTGCCACTGGATAGCGACTGACTTCACGAGCCTCTATTTCCACTACTGAGGAAACATGAGATTAGAGGGGGAGCAGCCCCTGACCCCCAAGGACAACACTTTCTTCCAGCCCCAAAGAGGATTCCACTTTAAAGGCACAAGGTTTCTCATTGCCTTCCTGGATTATTTGCTCTTGTTTCTCCTGGTGATGCTTCAAGGGGCTTTCTTTGGTTCGAGTCCTTAGAAAGAATTGAGAATTTCCTCTTCTGGTGACAGAGGCCGTCGATACTGTGGGTATACCAGGAGGTTCACCAAAAGTATGAAGACTTTCACTGTGAATGTCCTAGACTTTCCAAATACAGATTATACCACACACACACGCACACGCACACGCACACGCACACGCGCACGCACATTTCTACTCATTGGATGGCTTTAAGAAATCAATGATTCAGGAGTCATATCTGGGGTATCATGTCTATTCTGTACTAACATTTGGGATTAGAAAAACTATTCCTAGTGCGAATCAGAGAAATAAGGATAGAAAACATGCCCTCCTTTTCTGAAAAGGCTTCTCCTTTCCAATAACCTCACGTTCTAGATCCTCAAAGAGACTCAAACTACTTGAAAGGGAAAGAGAATAGTTTGCATCTGCTCAGGTCTTGCTAGGCGTACAAATGTGTAACATGGATTAAATAAAAAGTCATCTTCTGGGAGATTAATTAATTCAGGAAACTTGACTTACAAACACTTATAATACAGTATGGTTGTGGCTCTGGTAAAAATGATCTGAAAATGGTGGGAAAGAGACAAAAATATAAGTGAATGAAGTAATGAGCTATGATTGAAAAGTTGGCCTCAGATGGCCGTGAATTCCAAGTCTGGCTTTTATACTCCCTCTATGATCCTGACAGTTATTTAAACACTGTGATACCTAGATTTCTTGCTTATGAACCAGATAAATGATACTCTATGAATGAGGGTCTTTGAGCCTACAGAAGTTTAGTGCCCACAAACCTTGCGTGGCACAGAATGACTCAGCCCCAGCGCTGAGTGAATCACAGCTGCCACTCACCCTTGTACCAGGAGCTCAGCATCTCGGCTGGGTCGGCCTCCACACCAGGCCCTGTTGAAAGAGGCTCAGCTCCTTTTCGTTCCAGCCGCCTGGACTCGCCTCCTCCCCTCGCTGTCTCCTTCCTCACAAAGTTCCTGGCCCCAGCTCGAGATTTACCAGCTTCAGAAGTTTGTGCAGCTGCTCTTTCTGGCTCTTGACAAGAGCACCCGAACTGGCCCCGCCAGAGGCTGTGGAGGCTGCTTTTATGGACTCTGATTCCACGAGGCCCCTTCCATCCCCACTGCTCACAGGGGTGGGTGTTCTGGTTAGACATCTGGACCTGAAGCCCTAAGGTCTAGTTCTCCAGAGAGTACATTATAAAAGGCTTAATTTGCAGGAGAGATCAAAGGCTCTTGGGGTCTAAAGAAAGAACTCCCCTGCCAAGAAGGAGGGTAAGGGGGAGTTCCTGTTGTGGCTCAGCAGGTTATGAGTCTGACTGGTGTTAAAGAGGACGTGGGTTTGATCCCTGGCCTCACTCACTGGGTTAAGGATCCAGCATTGCAGTGAGCTCTGGCATAGGTCGTAGTTGCAGCTTGGATCCTGCGTTGCTGTGACTGTGGCGTAGGCCGGCAGCTACAGCTCTGATTCAACCCCTAGCCTGGGAGCTTCCATATGCTGCGGGTGCTGACCTAAAAAGAAAAAAAAAAAAAAGGTGAAGAGGGGTGAGGAAACTGAATGATGCGAATCTTCTCAGGAGGATTGTTAGGGATGAGCTTTTGGGGAAGGAACTGAATAAACTCCTCGCAGCGCTGTAACTGCGGAGGAGGTGGCAGGAGATTGTCCCCAGGGATCCATGGAGCAGGGACCTCCAAGGAGCAAGGACCATGGACAACGGCAGGGGTAGGAGTCACTTTCCCCGGGAGCCCATCTTCTGCGATGGGCCGATCACTGATCTGGACCCAAGCAAATACCTGGGAGGGGCCCTGTTTACACAGCGGTTTCCTGTCCAGGACTTTACCTGCAGGGCTGTTCTTCGTCTAAACCATTACCTAAGTATGGTTGTGGAAAATGCTGCTATTAACAATACTCGCCTTACACAGAGCAATAGTTAGCGTGGCTTTCCTGGGAAAACAAGCGTGACGGTCCCCAGGGTGGCCCACACTGAACGGATGCAAATGGGACCTACAAAATAGCCTCTCCTGAGACGCTCTCATGAAGCGTCTCAGGAGAGGGACACAGAGGCTAAATGCAGGTCTTTGGGGCTCAGTGCACAGAGATCACAGAGGGAGGAGAGCAGGGGGCAGCATCTGGAGCATGCTGAAATTCCCAGGCCCGGGATCAAACTGGAGCCACAGCAGCAACAATGCCAGATCCTTAACCCACTGAGCCACCAGGGAGCTCCTGGGTGTGATTCTAGGGCTCACACTTTCCTACCTAGAACTGCTGGAGAAGGAGACATCGGGGCAGGAAAAAAAGGAGCAGAGAAAAAGAGGAAGGAAGGAAGAAAGAAAAAAGGGAAGGGGGGGAGAGGAAGACTGGAGATAAACAAGGAAAAAGGACAAATCTACTGAGTGACCACAGTTAATGTTTTTATGTATATGATTGGATTTAGAAAATCACACAGTTAAAAAATTGCTCTTGTCCATATCTGTGAGAAAATAAAACTAAAATATGGATGGTTTGCATGATCTGCCCGGGTGATCTAGTGGATAGGACTCGAATGAGGCCCAGGTTCAATCCCTGCTCTGGGGAACTGAGATCCCACATAAAGAAGCTGCATGCCATGGCCAAAAAAAAAAAAAAAAATACATACATGAACATGCCCATGCGCGTGTGTGTGTGTGTGTGTGTGTGTGTTTAAATAAGGAGCCCCTTCCCAGTTATGTCCCACCAACAGCATCTCCTGACAAATAGCAAACTGCACACACTCAAAGGCTCAGCAGACAATCATCGCTCGCTCGCTCGTTTGAATCAAACCCTGGCCTCCCGCTGTCGCTGTAGCAGAATGGCAAGGCAGGGCTCAGAATCCATTTAGAGGGCCCGGGGCTAGAGGCTGGGTCTGGGGAGGATTCAAACCCCTGCATCCTTCCCGGAACGTCTATCCCTGAGCTGCAGCTCCGCCGAGGTTCCACCCAGTGCCCCTCCTCCTCCTGCCTCGGATGACGGGGAGGACCCGAAACATGGAAGGGCCCTTTCCTTCTCTCTCTTACGAGCCTAAAGTAAACATGACGCATTACTTACCAAAGCATCTGGAAGAGGCAAATGAGGGGCAGATCCGGCTCTTGGGCGGACAGTGTCTCAGGGACCAGGGGCCACAGAGCTCTCCAGAGGTTCCTGCTACGACTCATCGTTCTTACTCCACAAGATGGATTTCAGCTTGACAATCAAGGAATATAAATGACAGAGACCAGGGTAGGCTTCCAAACAGAGTGCTTTTTCCTCCTAAACACAACTAAATGCCCATCCCCCAGACATAGCTACAACTGAGTGGGGCTATAAAACTAAATCCGGCCAAGGGAATGGCAGGCACCTCTTCCAGGAATGGCTTTTACAACGTCCTTGGTGTCCTCTCCTCTCCGTCTCTTCCTCCTCCTCTGGCCAATTGCATGTAATCCACTGGAAGACAAGGACCCACAGAAAATGGTGGAACCAGGCAATGGAGGAGGCGAGGGCCCTGAGTGACTGTGTGGAGGGGAGCATTCCCCATCCAGGTGCATTGGGCTGGATACATCAGAAAATAAAATTGTATTGTGTTAAACCACTGACAAAAGGAAGTTGTTTGACAGCTGCCAAGTGATCTTGAATAAGGCTGAAGACAGTGAGAAAATTGACATCCAACGCAAGAATGATCATTTAACAAGGAAAACTGACATGGCTAATAAATGGGAACTCTAGGGGAAATTGTTGGAAGAATTCAAAATAGTAGTTATGTTTGCAATTATTGATTTTATTTGACAAGTTATTATCTGCAATAGATGAGCCTAGCAGGAAGTTAGCTGGTTTTCAAGCAGAAATTAATCATAATAGAGAAAGTCCATAAATACAAAGTCTTGAAGACTTTTCCTGCTGCTTGGGACATCGAAAGTTAAGAGAAAGTTTTAGAATGTCTTTGAGCACCAAAGACTCCCAGAAACCAGCCCTGAGAAGAGCTGTATGGATGTATAGATGGATGGATGGATGGTTGAATGGATGGACGGATGGATGGAGACAGCTGTTCTACTCAAGTCTGATAGACTTGATAGACACCATAATGTAGAAAAGGGGGGGCCTGGGGGTAGGGGGAAGACAATGAAGAAAGGAAAGAAAAAAATGTTAAATCATGCCTAAGAGAATCCTTTGGGTGTGTGTTTTATGTGGGTCTCAGTCTGTGCGTAATGATACTATTGGCTAGAAATGCCTGGGGGTGCTGGGACCCCCCACAGACATCTTCCCAACCAGAGCCAACTCTTGTCATTATTAGGATTACAAGATGCACCTCAGCCACAACCAACCATCAGGAAACTGGAAAAACAAGGTCTGTTACGCACAAGTCCTGTAAGGTAAACGGCACACCTGAGCCACACAACAAGGTCAGGGGTACAGAAGAGGGAGAGAGAGAGAAGGGACCTGAGGTTCTGACTTATTGGGGTCAAGGTTGAGGTCCCTAGATTTTCACAGGTTCACTCTTCATTGCTGAATTTAAAACAGAGTGGGAATTAAAGCAAAAGAAGGGAAAAGCAGGGCTATTCAAAAAGAAATGCCTCTTGTGAACCAGAGCTTTCTAAAAAGGGGACTTTCATGCACTGGGTATCCTGGTTCTTCACCTAGTTATATAGTTGGCGGTGTGTTTATTTGAGATGAATGCCTTTAGAGAGGACGCCTCAGCAGTGAAAAGCTTGATGTCAGGTATTTACACGACAATAAAAGAAGCTAATTGTTGGGGGCATAAGGGATGTGTGATTCTAGCACAAGGAACTGACCTAATACATCAGAAATCTGTTAGGTATTTGAGGTTCATTGCCAAAGAAACATGAACTTGGCTTTTAAAAAAGCTTTTCATTAAGGATTAAAATAAGCATTGATCCTCATATTCTATGCGCAGGAAGAAGGCTCCAGTGTGGTATCTACGGAAGAAGCCACAGGCTCCAATACCTGCTTCATTTAGTGTCATTCGGGACGTTGAAGAAGGCACAGCCCCCCAAGAGCAGAACAAGGGGCCCCAGAAAACAGTGGCCAGGAGAATCCTTCCTGGAGAAGGTAACCAGTGTCTAGTCAGGGAATTGCCTCACCATCTGGAGATGCAAGCATTGCAGTGCCTGCCCCCAAAGTATCCAGCCATTACCCCTGACAGTTCCTGCTAAATATACACCCTGGTGCATCTCCACCTGGGAGTCTTTAAGGCTGGTAATTGGTTTCTGCAGCATCATTAAATACGTGCCGGGAGAAGGAAGATGCTGGTCCAGGGGGAACCACATCAGGATGTGGTGGAGATGACACCCCCTCCCGGAGGTCTCAGACTCTGTGCTAGATGAGAGTTTGTTTCACCTCACTTGGGAAGAGGCTAATTATGTGTTATATGTGAGAGTCTCTCTCTTTTTTTCCTTTTTTTTTCTTTTTTACAGCCATACCTGTGGCATATGGAAGTTCCCAGGCTAGGGGTCAAATCGGAGCTGCAGTTGCCAGCCTACACCACAGCCACAGCAACACCAGATCCAAGCCACATATGCAACCTGCACTGGATACTTAACTCACTGAGTGAGGCCAGGGATCGAACCCGCATCCTCACAGACACTATGTCCGGTTCTTATCCCGCTGAGCCACAAGGGGAACTCTGAGGGTCTCTTAAGACTCTTAAGACTAAGAATGAATATGAATATTGTGAAAACTGAGAGACCCAGTTCCTCCTGTAGACAGCTGGATATTTGTGAGGAGTCTGGCCAATGGAATGATGGAGAAAATGATGGAAGCCGCTCTCGGATTGAGCCCCTAAAACCTTCTCCAAGATCTGCACATCCTCTGCCTTCGCTGTGTGACAGCCAGATTCAGAAGCACCAGCGCAAGCCCCGAAGGGCTCAGAACTACATGTGACAGAAGCATGGGTCCTTAAAGGTTGGCATGAAGCAAAGCCTCCGGGCAGTGGAATCAGGATGTGGATTAGAAGTAAATTTACATCGTGTCAAATTCTTATGGTATCTTTATTGTAGTGTCTAACTTTACCTGCAATTTACTAGTTCAACATATGATGGCTTTTGATGGGCACTGCCTTTGCTGTCTATAATCTGGAGCATGAAAAACTTCAGAAAACTACAAATCTATCTAGCTGAAGTAAAAAAGTATATAGCTAAATTCCTAGACAATGCAATAGGGAAAATGGATTTATTAGCAAGCAATCCTAATTTCTTTCTTCACCCTTGTTCCTGATAGTTGAATGAACAATTTTTTGTTCAGTTGCCTGCTCTGCAAAATTGGAGATAATGATATTTCACGGGCTATTTTAACCATAACCTCTCTGAAAGTAGTTTACCATTTGGTAACCATCCTACGCTAATCTCTACTAGGCTAATCACACATAAAACACTAAATAACTAATTTGGGGTTGTGTAGATGAAGAAATGAAGGTTATTATTACATGTAGTTCTTAGCAAATACTGCTGATGTAACACCTGATTAAATATCATCAGACGTTATGAATACAGGATTCATGTCAATGGTTTGATACTGTTCTTAAAAGTCCGGGGGAAAAGAAAACTAGATTATAATAGCTACAGCCATTTCATTTTTTAAATTATTTTTTTCAACTCCCAATAAGCAGGACGTACAGTGTTTTCTTCTTGAAGCGACTCACTCCCCTTCCTCCTGCGTGTTGGAGAACGCAGGAGTTTTTCAAGAGTTTGCAATCCGCTTTCAAAAACAAGCCAACACTGAGAACTGGAAACGCACCCCACCATGGCTGTTCCTATGTATGGCCACAGGGGGGCACTGTTGACAAGTCCACATGGAAGCGTTTATTTACTCTGCAGTAAAGCCATCTGGTTCAGGATTCCCGGCTGCACAGTCGGCTTTCATGGTTCACGCTCACATGCTTAGAATCTATCCCAAAGCACCACAGAGAGCCAGAGACTACCAACCCCACGGCGGCAAACCTAGTTTTGTTCCCTCCACGATATGTAGGTGTTCATTTCCAGTGTTGGTCCCCAGCATGGACGCCCTCTTTCCTCCAGATAATTCAATTCCAGGGAACATGCTGCTCTTGCTGCTGGGTCTTGATTTAAACCCACTCTGTTCCGGAATAGCAGAGTTCAGTGGTTTCAGATCTTCCCTCTCAAAAGGCTGCGTGTTCCTCACGCAGGTGTGACGCACCTGCAAACCAGGGAGGGAGGGGGATGGCTCGGGCAGGTGTCTCCTCTCCACCGTCTCGGTTTCCTGGTACACTCCTTGCAGTGCAGTGAACCACCATCAGCCTCTACTAGCAAAGAGACTCTTCACACATCTTCTCAGTTCCACTGAAAAAAAATCCATACCCTCCAGTTTATTTTCACTCTGTCTTTCAGTTTTATTGAGATAGAATCAACATACAGCTCCATATCAGTTTAAGGTGCCCAGCACAATGGCTTGACTTACATGTGCTGTGAAATGAGTACCACAAAAGTATAGTTAATATCCAGCGGCTCATGTAGGTACCAAAAGAAAAAGAAAAAAAGGGGTTTTTTCCTTGTGATGAAAACTTCAAGATTTACTCTTTCAGCAAATTTCATATATACAGGAGCGTTGACTCTAGGCGTCACGTGGTACCCTGCATCTCCAATGTTGTTTATAACTGGAAGTTTGTACGTTTCTATGCCACCAGTTTAAAATGCCTCTGGTATATGCTACTTCAGTCTATCCACTCAAGACAGAGTTTAAAGATTTCTGCCGAGTACATTTTTTTTAATGCTATGATAGAATCACAACAGGCGTGTCTGCCCTTCAAGATCAAGCTCTTTGAGTCATCCTGCTCCTCCACGCCCTTTGGCTCTATGCAGATTCACCCCAAAGCCTGTCTTAGGACCACTGTGTCCAGGCCCTTGAACCATTGGCCCTGGGCTTGACAGCTTTGTGAGAACCTGAGGTCCTCTTAACCTCTCTCCTTAGAACCAGAGCAGAGAGCCAACCCCACGTACTGGGCTGGTCTGTTTAGTGCTCTACTGTGAAACAAGATGCACTGCAGACCCTGTCCACACTTCACGCAGCAGCTTCAGCATCAGGAGTGAGGGCATGTTTACGGAGCCCTGGAGGGTCCAAAATTGTGCCAGTTACTGTGAGGAACGAGAACTGGTATGTTGTCCCCACCTCCTGACAGATCCCTCCCACGCGCCAATAGGCTCGACCCCGTGTGCACCCAGTTTGAGTCAAGCCTCTCGTAGCTGTGTTGGCCACTTCACTGATCTGGAGAAGCCTAGTTCAGGGATGAAGATCTGAATTTCAACCCAGCAGCAGACTCTTCCTTGAGTCCCTTCTGGGTTCGCAGCTGGGAAAGCACAGCAAAGGCAGAGACCAATAGAGTGGACCAGAGGCTTGAAAATAGCCCTGGCAATACTACCGTATTCCTTTGAATTATATCGTTTCTGTTAGAACTTTTTTAAAAGCTCATTGTCATAACTCTCCACGGAAGGCTCTTATCAAAGTGAAATGCTCTCATAGACAAACACTGGTAAATTGCAAGAGTTCAAAAGATAGAGCTTTTAATTGCCATGTTATTGCTATAATTATTATCAATATACAAGGACATTGAGGTTACATTATCATTATGAGCCCTCTTGTCCTGTGGTCCGACAGATGCTGTGTCAGACAGGAACCCCCTGGCAGTCCAAGTAGCAGGTAGAGGCAGGAAACACCTATGCACATCCAGGATGAAGCACAGGCAGAGGAAAGTGGGGTGAAGTCCTGGCCCCCAGCTTCAGTTGCACAGGAAGGGGTATTTCTGTGGAAAGAAAGAAATCTCTAGTCTGGGGTTGACTCTCTGCTCTGTCACATATCTGCCAGACACACGAGCTCCAGCAGCTTGCGCTCTTAAAATCCTCTTTTTTCTACCATGCAAAATAGAAGTAATAACACCTACGAGAGTGTCGTAAAGATTAAATTACTTCACTATAATTGCGGAAGCTCAAAGCAATTACTCAAGACAAATGCGTTTCTTGCTCTTGCCTACCCCTCCCTGAACCAGGCCAGGGTAAAGGGAGACACCTGGATGAGGCTTTTCTCCACCTCGTGCCTGGGAAGCACCGCTAGGAGGAAGGGGAGAGGGGATTAGAAATGGGTCCTACGTATTCACCTCCCTCTCTGCAGCAGTTTCTGAATTCCTTGCTTTATCTCCTTGGTCCGAACCCCGTACACAATAGGGTTCAAGGCAGGGGGTATGAGGTGGTGCAGGACATTGAGCAGGATCAGGGTGTCCGCGGGGACCCGCCTTCTGGCCACGTTCGTCAACACGACGACCAGCAGGATGGTGCTGAAGAAGAGGATGAGGGTGAAGTGGGAGCCGCAGGTGCTCAGAGCCTTGGCTGCAGCCCCCTCGGCCTTGAGCCTGAGCACGGCTCTCAGGATGAAGATGTAGGAGAGGAAAATGAGGAGGAAATCCGAGCCCAGTAAGGTCCAACCGGCCACGAATTGGTAGATTCTGTTGAGGGTGAAGGTGTCACAGGAGAGCCTGGACACAGACAGGTTGGCACAGATGCAGTTCTCAATGACATTTCTCCCACACTAATGGAGCCGGGCAGAGAGGATGGGAATGGGTACAGTTAGAAGGGCATTTCGTGTGACAATAAACACACTAGCCTTGGCCACAAACTGGTCAGTGATGATGGAGGGGTACCTCAGAGGGTGGCAGATGGCCACATAGCGGTCATAGGCCATGACCATGAACGTGCAGGACTCCATGGCAAGGAAGCAATTCATGATGAACATCTGGAGGAAGCAGGCAGAGAAGCTGACGGCCCTGAGGTCAAACCAGAAGATGGCCAGGACCTTGGGGATGACGGTGAGACAGAGCACCATGTCCAGCAGGGAGAGGAGGCTGAGCAGGTAGTACATGGGCTGGTGCAGAGAGGCCTCCAGCCGGATGGTGACCAGGAGGGTGGCGTTGGCCCCCATGGCCAGGAGCAAGAGGAGGCTGAGGGGCAGGGACAGCCAGTGCTGCCAGCTCTGGTAGTTGGGGAAGCAGGTGAGGAGGAATTCGGGGACCGGAGCAGAGGAGTAGTTGCTGGCGGATGCCATCCCCTGTATCTTGAGCTTGAGAATTCTTCTCTCGACTGACCGCGTGGGCAGGTACAAGAGGGGATTTTGCTTAATTGACTTTCAACCTCTAGGACACTGACGGTGCAGAAGAGACTCTTCCCAAATAAGGAACATTCAAGTCAATACCTTCAGGGTACAGTGGAAGGACCTGACAAGCAATGCTACAGTGTGAGAAATGGCTCAGTGAAAAAATTGACCGTGAGTGTTAAGCTCACAACATTAAAAATGTGCAACAGATGAGGTGAGAAAGCTACCAGTGTAAGAAAGGCAAAATGCTCAATACAGATGGGCTGAAAACACACCTAGTTTACATATCATCTACATGTACGATGGGGACAACAGACCTATGGTGGCTTCTTCAATAGGTGTTTCGGAGATAATTTCTGTCATTTGGGAGGTGGAGATACCTTCAGTGAAGCCCTCACTTACTGGTACACCCAGTATAATTTGAGATGGATAATTGTGTTTTACCCTTTCCCTCAAACCATGCTCTTCCTTAAAGACCACTGGTTGATCAATTCCAGTTATCTGTTTCCATTCATCACAGATTCACCCTTTATTTGTGGAAACTCTACCGCCCAAAACTCATCAAGCCCAAGATACTTGCCTTCAGCTATCCAGTGTTATCACGTAAGCTCTAAGTCTAAGTCCAGTGTCTTCACTATTTAACCCTGGAGAACAGGCAGGGGGAAAACTCTGGACTGGGAGAGAAGCAGAAGAGAATTAAGTTACAAGATGTTTTAACAGGTGGAAGTGCATATACATGCGCACGATAATGTGGTACAGAGAGTAAAAATTAATTTAAGGACTCTAAAGCTGGATTGGCCGTCTGAGCCAGCATATATCAACCATGCTGTATTGCCAGGCAGTCTTCTAAGAGTGTTATATGTATTCGTTTATTTCACAGACACACTGCATCAAGAACAAAGTGGTTGAGAATCTATCTCCACTCTGTTCTGGTTAACCCACCTGGAGTAGCCTGTCTAATTCAGGCTACTCCCTGTTAAGACGTTCCGCATCAAGGATAATAAAAGACCTTGCTCCCTTTCAGGGAGAGGGGATTCCTTGTCCCAAAGTATAGATGTGAAAACAAGGACATAGTGAGAACTTCAAACTATCTGCATGTTTATCTTAGGGGAAAAGGCAAAACCAGGTCCATCAGAGAAAAACCACAGAAAAACTGGGGTTGGTGAACTCTGAAAGAGCAATTTCTATCATTCTAAAGAAAGTTATTTCTCTCCAGTTTAAACGGCGCTCCTGGGGCCGAGTTGAGGGGTCACTTCCTCATCCGTACTTTTCCTAAATCCATGTCTGGTGACGTACTAAACTCAGCATCCAAACCCTCCGCATCCCACTGTAGGGTGTACAGACCCCATTTCCCTCCTGGGCAGGCGAGAGGAAGCCCGATTCTCTACTTGCGCTTCCTCTCCTGACCAAGCAAGGAAATGGGACCCTCCTCTCGGAAGGCAGAGGGAAGAAAGAAAACTCGGAGGCTCCTTACAGACATTTAGGATTTCCAGATGCTAACGCATCCAGGGTCACTACACCTCCCGCCTCCTCATCGCCTTTTTCTTCCTGTTTATTGGAGGTTGCGTATCAGAAAAGGACCCCCATCTTCCTTGTCATTCTTTCTATCTACACCCAGTACAGCCTCTGCTTTCCTCCCTTGGCCCTGGAACTTACAGAAGACCTAAGGATGCGTCAGCTGTAGTAGGAACTGCTTGGACTTGGCTAAATACATCTTGGGAGTTTTATGAGCTCCTGTTCCTCTCCTACCTCCTACTTAGACCCCAGATGGGAAAAGATGGCTTGGGAAGCTGAGTCTTGATAGATAAGGAGCTGAGTCCTTTGGGACTGTGTCTCGTGGGGCTCCTGCAGGTGGGGAGTTGGGAGGCAAGGGATGGAGTGGCTTGAAACTGAAGTAAGAACTTGCCTAGAAACCAGAAGCCAGGGATCTGGTGCCTAAGCCTGGCACACAACCATGGTTGAAGATACAGGAAAAGAGGCAAAAGGGCCTTGATTACGATGATAATGCCAAAGTTTTGAATGATTTCTCAGTGACCTAAACTACCTAAGATGTTTATATGTTTTTTCTTCATTGAATCATCTCCCTTATACATGAATGTGCAATGCTTGAAGTAGGGACTATTACCCCTACTGTGTAGGGGGGACAGATAGAGAGACGGAGCCTCGGCCAGTCACACAGGTAGCCTACGTTCACAGCCACGTTGATCTGACCCCAATGGCTGTCCTAAATGTCACCGCTGCTCTGATGATATGACGACAGGCGCTGAAATCCTAGCCCATCGAGTTCAGAAACTGTTACAACTGGTCTAACTGATAAATAAAGGTATCTCCTAAAGAACGCGGAGAGAGTTCAATAGAAGGAAATCTGTCCATCTAACTTGACATATCACGGTTGTGGATAAGATCATGCAAATGAAATCATTTAAATCACTAGCAGATTTGCATCCTAGCTCTGACGTTTGCTATTTGCGTGGCCCACCCATTAAACAAATGCTAACTCCCTGTTCTGCTCCACAAACGGTATTAGACCCTGTACACGACGGTAAGGACGGTAAACACAGCCCTGTCCTCACCTCGTGCTCCTTCTAATCATGGGATCGTTCAAAACCATAGGCATCTCTAAATGTACCTCTTTGAATAATTTCTAAGATATATGGTTTAGCAAAGAAGCAAGAGGCAAATTAGTACACAGAACGCTGCACAAAATCATTTTGGAATGCAATACCAAGAATAGAGAGACTTATTTAGGGTACATACCTGCACATGTTATTACATGTTCTTATGTATAATCAAGTTACCTGAAGAAGGATACGCAGGAAACCTGTAAGAGTAGTTTCTTCGGAGAAAGACAAATGGGTCAAACTTGGCAGACGGGAGCAAGACGGTGTGTTAGAGATGGCTGCTGCTTTGCCCAGATGTCCTGGTTCTTCCGTAGGAACAAAAAGCATTATTTTGCTTGGGTCCCCATGTCCACTGCCAAAATACCATAGCTCTCAGATCAGTAGATGCCACTGGCCAGAGTTTTCAGCAAAACTCTTTAACATGAGCTGACTCAGCTGAGAAATGAAGGTCAGTCCCCCTCCCTCCTTCCCCATGGAACAGGCACAGGACTGATGCCCGAATTTTCTCCCTTAAACGTTGAGGATGAAAGGCAGAGTCTCAGCTTGGCTAAGCAGAAACGGAGACACTTAGGGATGGTCTGGTTTCATCCCTGGAGGTCCGCCTCTGAAACGCTTTTATGTGGAAGGAAAATGTTTTCTAATTTGTTTAAGGCAGCACTACTTAGGTTTTTCATTATATGCATCGGAAATAATACTGGTATAGAGAATGAATCACCTTTACTGAATGCCTTTTTTAACTTAAAATTTTGAATTAAGTGCATATGTTTCTGTCATTTAATTAAATATGCTTTTACTTTTATTCTTTAATCATACAGATAAAAGGCAGAAAGCTTTTGATAATTTTAGGAAAGAAAATATACAAAATCCCGTCATATGTCATCAACAAGCATGACTGCAGGAGCATTACTTTAGTTAGGTTGGATCAAAAAGCCTTAATGAAGAGAAGAAGGAGTGGGAAGAAAAGTACGAGCAGAAGCAGAGAGGTCAGGCAGAAGACTATTTCTGTGCAGTCAGGAGATGCTGTTCTGAACCAGACTGATGGCAGAGGAGATAGATTGGAGTAGACAAATTTTGAAAGAGTAGACAAGGACATATCCTGATAAATTAGATGTGAGGGATTCCATGTAGACATCAAATGTAATTCTTAGGTTTCTGCCTTTGATAACCTGGTAAATATGGACTCATTTACTGCAATGGTGTCCTATCATAAGGCTTCTGGGTATTGTTGAGTTTACATGTGAAGTGAGTGATGATAAATTGAATGTGAAATCAACAAGTTTCTTTACAGGATTTTTTTTTTTTTCTAGAAAGCTTCAGTCTTCCACAGAGGAGACAGATGTTTAGATTTAAACAGCGTTTGCAACTACAGTGGAGGAAGAGAACACAGTAGGTTAGACGATTTCCAAGAGAGTAATTAAATGATGGGCCATAGAATCTAAGCTTGACAAGGAATAAAGTCAAGAAGAGAGGGGGATAAATAATAGAATGGAGGGAATTCTTTCAATGCATTGATAGTCTGATGTCCACAAATTGTGACTGCACTGGTTAAAATTTGAACCTGAGGTCAGAAGGCAGTAGTCAGGAAGTAGGATGTTTCAAATCTAAGTTTTAGAGGTGGATCAAGGACAAAAATGAGGTAAGTCAAAAACGGGGTGTTTAACACAACAAAGGTTACTTTTGAGTACAGGCTGAACTAAGCATTCAAGCATTTCCAGTTTTCGCAGCAATGGGACACCCACTGCATGCAAATGACCTTCTGATGAAAAATAAATGCATATAAATGAAGTAATAGATAACTATGGGAGGCTTACATATGGTATAACTTCTCTTTTTTTTTTTTTTTTGAGATTTTCAGGGCCGCACTCACAACATATGGAGGTTCCCAGGCTAGGGGTCCAGTTGGAGTCAGAGCTGCCAGCCTACACCAGAGCCACAGCAACATCAGATCTGAGCCACGTCTGTGACCTACCCCACAGCTCATAGCAATGCCAGATCCTTCACCCACTGAGAGAACCCGGGGATAGAACCTGCAACCTCAGGGTTCCTAGTCAGATTCGTTTCCTCTGAGCCACCTCGGGAACTCCTAACTTCTTAAATTAAGGCTAAATCTGAGAAAAGTTTGGAGAAGTTTACACTTCAAGCAAAAAATACGGTCAACAGAGAAATAATCTGAGATGTGAATTTTTAGCCTGTAGCATGTCCCCCTGATTTAGACACACGATTTCTTAGGCAATAAATGATTTGTTTGATTTCCTTGTTGCGTAGTCTGATGCACCTGTGGACACAATTGCCCAGGAGCCACCACCCTGCGTTGGAAAATGGGCAGACACTCACTGTGCCTAGCACAGCTCCGTTCCCTGTGCTGCGAGGTGAGCCCTGGATCCCACCCAGGCTGTGCAGAGACAGCACCGGACAGACAAAGATTTCCAAAGGGGGGCTGCCGCCAAGCCCAGAGAGTGGGAAGGGCTGCTGGGTAGCTCCCACTCCTCCCGTCCTGAGTCGTACTGTTTCCAGCATCCTAGCCGATGACCTTTAAATGAGTATCTGAATTCACTGACTTCTTACTTTTGCTTTCTCCACAGAAACACTGACACATTTTTCTCACTCATCCACTACTCACCCCTTGAATTGTCCTCTGAACAAGACAGCCCCATCCGTGGGAGTTTCTCACTTTTCCTCCAATTACAACATGACACATTGACACGCTAACATTCAAATTATATGATATTGTGTATCATTTAGAGTCCCACTGGAAATAACTGGGATAAAAAAAATCTGTCATAGATACTGACTCACGGACTTTGAAAAACTTTTGGTTTCCAAAGGACACAGTACAGTGGGTCGGGGGAGATGTGCTGGGGGTGTGGGATGGAAATCCTCTAAAACTGGATTGTGATGATCATTGTACAACTATAAATGTCATAAATTCATTGAGTAAAAAATTTTTTTAAATAAAAAAATTTTTTAAAATCTGTCCTACATTTTTCTTTTTCTTTTTCTCTTTGGCCGTGCCTGTGTCATGCAGAAGTTCCTGGGCTAGAGATCAAGCCCTCCACACAGCAGCAACTAGAGCCCCAGCAGTGAATTTCCAGAGGCAGTAGTAGCCTCTCGGCCCACGGAGCAGGTGCAAAGCAGATCAGGAGGGCAAAGAGGCGGCACCCAAGAGAGGAAATACCTTATATATGTGTCTACATGGGACAGATAACCCGTGAGAAAGGAGGTGGTAAAGGCGAAAGCAGAGAGGGTGTATCTGCTGGGAAGTGGTCCCTGAAGAGGGTGAGAGAAGCATGTGTCTTGGGGGAGGCACAGGCCTTGAGGGGGTCGCACCGAGGGAGGGAGACCTCCTTCTAAACCTTCAGCAAAACAGAGATGAGCAGGGGCTGTGCTTCCCAGGGGACAGCGGGCTGAGTATTCCTGTTCCTTGGGACAGGCTGCAAATTCCCCTAAAACCATGGAAGGCACGGCCAGGCTGCAATGAAGAAACATCATGTTTTGATGCACACGGGGGGAAAATTAGAGCCCGCGGAGGACCGAGGGAGCAGCATAGACGGTCCAGGGCACCTCGGGGCTCCAATCTGTGCAACATCCCGGGCGCCAGGGAAGAGGAAGATGTGCTCTAGACAGCAAGGCCATAAAGGAGAGGCAGAGCCGGGAGACCAGAAGCCGCTGCGGAGGGCACTTCTCGCTGCTCCCAGCTCCGCCTTCCCGCTCTCGGTTCTGGCGGCGGCCCTCTTCCTCCCGCCTCCCTCCTCCCTCCCGGGTGCTCGCCCTTTCTTTCCTTAGTTTGATCCTTCTGATTCTGGTCCTCTTCTCTCTTAAGATCTGCACCTGTACAGGAGCCTGAGGTCTGGAGAACAAGTGAAAACGGT
Organism: Phacochoerus africanus; assembly: GCF_016906955.1. Taxonomy (NCBI): domain Eukaryota; kingdom Metazoa; phylum Chordata; class Mammalia; order Artiodactyla; family Suidae; genus Phacochoerus; species Phacochoerus africanus. The sequence goes on along the minus strand of NC_062554.1, from coordinate 3,403,312 downwards.
GAGCCACTGAACAGGCTTCTCACGGAGCCCGAGGCGGGGGAGACCTGGGGTAAATGCTGAAAGGCTGGTGAAAGCGGGGGAGCTTTCCATGGAAATGATAGATCCAAGATCCTGAACAGAGATAGCCATTTAATTCACCTATTTCTGATTAAAAAAAAAAATCAAGGCTCTCCTATCGTGGCTCAGTGGAAACGAATCTGACTAGGATCCAGAAGGACTTAGGTTCAATCCCTGGCCGCACTCAGTGGGTTAAGGATCCGGCGTTGCCGTCAGCTGTGGTGTAGGTCGCAGTCGCAGCTCAGATCCCGCAATTGCTTGGCTGTGGTGTAGACTGGTGGCTACAGCTCCGATTGGACCCCTAGCCTGGGAACCTCCATATGCTTGGAGTGCAGCCCTAAAAAGACAAAAATTAATTTAAATTAAATATCAAGAACAAAAATAGACATCAAATTACCCAAACTAGTAAAGATCATTTATCAGAAAAGTGTTAGCAGCATTGCACTGCAGAAGGAGGGCCAGGGTACATTCTGCTTCAAATCCAGACCCCAGATGAAGGTGTGCACTGTCAATATTTCTTCTTTTTTCCCCCTTTTTTCTGTCTTTTTTTTTTTGCCTCATCCTAGGCACATGGAAATCCCTGGGCCAGGGATCGAACCCACATCACAGCAGTGACCTAAGCCACTGCAGTGATAGCAGATCCTTAACCCACTGAGCCACAAGAGAACTCCAATTTTTCTTTAAATTGTTTAGAGATTTACAAACATTTCTGAAAGATGCAAAATAAAAATAAGAGCTGATACTATTTACAATTACCTTAATAATAATGTGGTAATGCATCTTTTTACCACCTCCCCCCCAAAAAAAGTCCAAAGAGAATTTAGTAGTTATTAGCTTAGGAAAGCAGTAGTATAAACTAGCTATATTTAATGAAATGTTTTTATTTTTTATTTTATTTATTTATTTATTTATTTGTCTTTTTTCGCCATTTCTAGGGCCGCTCCCGCGGCATATGGAGGTTCCCAGGCTAGGGGTCTAATCGGAGCTGTAGCCACCGGCCTATGCCAGAGCCACAGCAACGCGGGATCCGAGCCGTGTCTGCAACCTACACCACAGCCCATGGCAACGCCGGATCGTTAACCCACTGAGCAAGGGCAGGGACCGAACCCGCAACCTCATGGTTCCTAGTCGGATTCGTTAACCACTGCGCCACGACGGGAACTCCTAATGAAATGTTTTTAAAGCAATAATCATCAGAAGGGTTTTAAGTCAGAACAGCCAAATAGGAAATGTAAACAAGAAATAAAAAAGTAATAAGGTGAAAAATTATAAAAATACCTATGTAACAGAAAAGAAACGTTGGATTTCTAAACAGAAAGGGTCAACGAGGAAAAGATATCAGTTCTTCCATAATTAATTTATTTTTCAATTTAACACTCAAAAGACAAATTGTCTTTTTTTTAATTTAAAAATTATGAAGAATGACTAGTAAAACCGTTCCCTATCACATGGTAAATATACTAATTCAGTTAGTACTGGCCTAAAAACAGAGAGGACTGTCTAGTCAGGAAATGACCCTTGAATATATGTTTGAATTTAATATTTGACCGTAAAAAAAAGGACATTGAGAATTAGTGGGGAGGGTAAAGTTTATTTACTGAACAGTGCCAGAACAATAATTTAGCTGTTTGTGGGTAGAATTAATTTAGGTACTTACTCCTAAATTGTAGTCAAATTTCAAATTGGCTACAAAGTTAATTTTAAAGTTTTTTTTTTTTGTAAAGAAAATGCAAGTCAACATTTATTAAAATACCAGATTTTACAATTATTAAAAGCTTAAAAAGTCATGAAATAATTAATATTAAAAGTGCAATTGTTATGAATACATAAAGGTTTGCTTAGGCTCATATGTAATTTTTTCAAGAGGATAATTGAAAATGGGAAAATTTTCCAGAGAATTTATCAGATAGAGGTAATTGTCTTACCATATAATGAAACTCATAAAAAAAGTTAACAAGGTTGTGCTTCCAGACTCCATCCTAAGCACTTGAAAAACATTCTTTCATTTAAGGTCACAGGATGCATTAAAGGAGAAAATTGACTAAGCATATGAATGGGGGGGGGGAATCTTTGAATTGGTCAAAGTTCAAAAAAAGTCAAAGTTCACAAAATAATGTGAAAGGTAAATCAAAATTGAAATATCAATGTTTACTTATTCTACTTTTTTTATGGCTGCACCAGCAGTATATGGAAGTTCCATGGCCAGGGGTTGGGTCCAAGCCACAGCTAGAGCCTACATCACAGCTGTGGCGATGCCGGACCCTTTAACTCTCTGTGCCAGGCTGGGGAATCCAAGTAGCACCTCCACAGAGACAGGCCAGATCATCAACCCACTGCAGGAACTCCCTACTTATTCTATTAATGAAGACTTTTTAATTAAAATTTCCAATTATGGCACAAATGTGGTGAAATAAACACTCATGAACAATTCTGGCTGCATAAAACACTATGGTGAATCTATGAAGCCACCTTTCAGCGTATGTCAGGAGCATAAGAGCCCCTACTGCCACACGGGGCCAGAAAAACCTCCTAAAAAGACAGGACGGCAATATCAAAAATCATTTTTTCCCCATTTCACACAGCAATTCACTTCTTGGAAAGTATCCCATGGATAAACCTACATATATGATTAAAGATATATGAACAATTACACTTACTGAATCATTTTTTACAGTAGCAAAATACTGGAAACTAATCATACAAAATATGCAACATAAAACAAGGAGACATATCTACAGCATGATACAGAACAGTCTCCAAGATAATCAAGTTAAAAAAGAAAAGGAAAGGAAAAAAACAAGAAGAGGAAGATTAGTATGTTAACACTTGTTTTTTCCTTTATGGGAAAAAAATATATATATAGTCTTATCTGTGCAAAAACTTTCTCTGGAAGAATTCCCAAGAAACTGGTATTACTAGATGCCTCTGGTTAAAAAAAAAAAAAAAAAAAAAAAGGAGAGAGAGAGAGAGAAAGGTTTTAGGAAACCCAAATACAGGTGTCTTATTTTCCACTGTTTTTATTTTTCATTTGATTCGATTTTTTCCCCATGCACATGTAAGACACTTAACACCTTTTTTTTTCCTCTTAGGGGCCACATCTGCAGCATATGGAAGTTCTCAGGCCAGGGATCGAGTTGGAGCTGCAGCTGCCGGCCTGCGCCACAGCCACAGCAATGCGGGATCCCAGCCGTGTCTGCGACCTACACCCCAGCCACAGCAACGCCAGATCCTTAACTCACTGAGCGAGGCCAGGGATCAAACTCGCATCCTCAGGGATACTAGTCAGGTTCGTAACCCACTGAACCACAATGGGAACTCTAAATTACACTAAAGAATGAAACGTTAAGATGGCTATGCCCTTTGCATGTATCACTTCTGCATCATTTTTTGAAATTCTACTCAAAGGAAATAATCTGAAAAGTAAAGTATTGGTGAGTAATTTGTCAAAGAGTCAAACATGGAAATGTGAAGCAGTCATTCAAATTAAGATTTCAAATTGCTTTTATTTATTTATTTATTTATTTATTTATTTATTTATTTTTGGTCTTTTGTCTTTTTAGGGCTGCACCCGTGGCATACGGAGGTTCCCAGGATAGGGGTCTAATAGGAGCTGTAGCTGCTGGGCTACACCACAGCCACAGCAACGCCAGATCCCCAACCCACTGAGTGAGGCCAGGGGTTGAACCCGCAACCTCATGGTTCCTAGTCGGACTCGTTTCTGCTGAAAGATAACGGGGACTCCAGATTTTGCAGTGCTTTTAATGAGACTGGAAAATCATGGTTCATTATTCATCCATGCAATAAATTTTTACGAGTGCCTATTTTGTGTCTTGGAGCACACTACTGAAAGACGGAGGCTAGATGTAATCTCTCTAAATAATGATACAAACTGCTTGAATATAAAGCAAAAAAAAAATGGAAGTAAACCAAATATTATTTGTTATCTGTTACTGATACTATTATTGCTGATATATTTGGACATGCTTATCAGACCGACAAGTGGTGATGACAAGCAGCTGATCAAACCTTTCCGTTTAGGATTAATTCGGGCTTGCTTTATTGCTCCTCGGTGGCATATTTCCAAGAGCCAAAAAAAAGTTGAGAATCATTCCTGAATAAAAGAAGCTGGGTCACTGGCGGAAGGGAGTCCCTAATCAAGACCCTCAGCTGAACGTTCAAATGCAAACTCCTTCTTATTTCTGTTTTATGGGCAGTCGCGGAGAACTGGGCACCTATCCCATGGATGCCTCTACCACTGTTACCAACAGCTCCAGCCTCCAGATTTCCCATTTCATGCTGATGGGGCTCCCGGGCATTCATGAGTGGCAGCACTGGCTCTCCCTGCCCCTGGCTCTGCTCTACCTTTTAGCCCTCGGTGCCAATCTCCTCATCATGATCACCATCCAACGTGAGCCTACGCTGCGTGAGCCCATGTACCATTTTCTGGGCATATTGGCCATCGTGGACATGGGCCTGGCCACTACCATCATGCCTAAGATCCTGGCTATCTTCTGGTTTGATGCCAAGGCCATCAGCCTCCCTGAGTGCTTTGCTCAGATCTATGCCATCCACTTCTTCTTCTGCATGGAGTCTGGTATCTTCCTCTGCCTGGCGGTAGACAGATACATAGCCATATGCCACCCCCTTCGATACCCTTCCATAGTCACGGAAATGTTTCTGGTCAAAGCTACAGGAGTCATGGTGCTCAGAAACAGCCTGTTGCCCATCCCAGTGCCTGCACTAGCTGCCCGGTGCCACTACTGCTCCAAGAATGAAATTGACCACTGCCTGTGCTCCAACTTGGCCGTGATCAGCCTGGCTTGCGATGACATCACCGTGAACAAATTCTACCAACTGATCTTGGCGTGGGTCCTGACAGGGAGCGATATGGCCCTGGTTTTTTCTTCCTATGCTCTAATCCTTCGCTCTGTGCTGAGGCTGAAGTCACCAGAGGCAATGTCAAAGGCTCTGAGCACCTGCAGCTCCCACCTCATTCTCATCCTCTTCTTCTACACGGGCATCGTCGTGCTCTCTGTCACACACCTGGCAGAGAGGAAGGCGCCCCTCATCCCCGTTCTCCTCAACGTGCTGCACAACGTCATGCCCCCTGCCCTCAACCCCGTGGTGTACGCGCTGCAGATGCGTGAACTCAGGCTGGGCTTCTGGAGGCTGCTTGGGTTGGGGGACGATGTGTCCACAAGTGACCTCAGTTTTAGAAGGCTGCTAAGGTGTTAGGAAAGGACAGACGTTTTAACTCTCAAAACATGGATGGGGGGAGTTCCTGTTGTTGTGGCACCATGGAAATGACTCCGACTAGTATCCATGAGGATGCGGGTTCGATCCCTGGCGTCACTCAGCGGGTCAGGGATCCGGCATTGACTGTGAGCTGCAGTGTAGACTGCAAATTCGCCTCGGATCCTGAGTTGTTGTGGCTGTGGCTGTGGTGTAGGGAGGCAACTACAGCTCCGATGTGACCCCTAGCCTGGGAACTTCCATATGCATGAGTGTGGCCCTAAAAAGCAAAACAAACATCTCACTAGGGAGAAAGTGACCAATAAATTCATGTAACCTGTCAGTCTCACTAATCAAAACATGCACAGGAACATAATAAAAGTTCCTATTACTATCAAATACCAATAAAAAGGAAATTTTTACATTCTCTCCCTGACGACTGATGCCACCCTGTGATTGACAGTCTTCTGCACGGCGAGTAGGACTGACCGTAAATTTGTCCAAAGGGACCGAAAAGCAATTTGACAGAACTTTCAAATATTCATTAACGTTCAAATTCTTTTACCCAGTAAGTCTGTTTTTAAAACAATATCCAAAAGCAATAGTCTAAATGTAAGCAAACATTCATAAAAAGTTGGTTGTGATATTATCGTTAGCAGAAAATGGAGCCTTTAAAAATATTAATGTAAATTTACTTTGTTACAGATGTATGTGTTTTTCTTAGGTAATTTTCATAACAAGAAAAATTTTTAAATAAATGTGTATTAAGAGAGGGCAGAGAAAACTTTCATCTTCGTACCAGAAAACCTCAATAATAATAAAAATTATTATTATTAATGAATGGATAACAGGTGCCAAGTACTTCTTATAGGCCAAAAAACTGAGCTGAACATATTATGTATTTTACATATACACACATATATATCATCTGATTTAATACCCCCCATAACAACCCTATCTGGCAGGTACAAGGTCATTTGTAATTTACATACCCTGGGGGTTACAGAACGGGCCCCAGCCAGCAGCTTCAAGTGCGGGGCAGGGATTCAATTCCTTGGGAGTCTGATTATGTAACCTTAGCACCATTCTCTCTCTTAGTCATGCTCTGTTCCAGAATTTCTGTATGATTTTGAACAACCTATGAAACCTTGCTATGCTTCGGTTCTTCAAGTTAAAAGTTGTGACAATCATGACGGTTTGCAGAGCTAAGTCGCAGCGCCCCGTGGCAACCAAAAGACATGATAAAGAGCACATGCTTTGAGATGCAATATACCCATGGAAAGATCAATCTAATGATGTGGCAAAATTTTCCTCCTAGGAAAGAAAAAAAAAAAAGTGGTCCCAGAAAATGCCCTGGAAAAATAGTTCCAAATACCAATTAATTCAATCTAAAGGAAATTGTGCCATTTGCACTTCTAACAAAAATGCACATTTTTTGTGTATAAGAACCCTGACCCTTGATCACTTTGTACATTCCCTGAGCCTAGTACAGAATTCTGCACGTGGGAGATGCATAATAATGCAATCGTGATACAGTCACTCAGGCAGGAGTCACATGGTCCCCTGAATCCCAGATATCTAAGAAGACGTCCCGGACTGCAGTCTGGAGAGTGACCTCAGGAAGCATGCCTGCCAGTCCACCTCAGAGAACAGCCTCTGGGAAGACCGTCCTGGGGCTGAAGCATCATCACAAACCGTGAGCTCAGCCCACGGGGGAAGTGGATGCTGGACCACCCAGCAGACCTGCAGGAAGTCAGGGCACAGCATGGGACAGGCCATCCTACACGGTATGCCTAGAAACTTACCCAAGGTCAGAGGCTTTCAACTTCCTCCAAAAAGGGGCTGCTGCTTCACCCTTCCGGTCAGTGACCGCAGATCCTGACTGAGGGCAATTCCCCAGGAAGAAAAGGCAAAGAGGCAACAGCGGAAAAGAACCTGAACTTCAGCCAACTTCCTCTTTCCACCCCAAAGGAGATGAGTAACAACAACATCTAACCTTGAACTTCGCTTTACAGTTTGCAAAAGGCTTTCCCACAATGAATCGACGGATTTCATGTAAATTTCATAGCACCCCTCTTCGGGAGGAAGCATTACTGTTCATCCTTTCTCACCAAGAAACAGGCGCTCAGGCAGATCCATTATGCAAGTTGATCCGCTGGTAAATCGCAGTGCTAAGCATCCTCAAGTTGCCTCTAAACTTTCATTGACACATATGTCACACGGTTTGTGACGTTTTCATTCATCTATTCCTTCAAAACACAGAGGGCGAGTCTCTGTGCAGCAGCCCAGAGGGCAGACAGTGCCAACAGCTGTGCAGGGGTGTCTCTCAGTTCTCTTGAAAATATGTGAGCATCCAACATCCAACCTAGAGACTCAACAAAAATTCTGACACGAGAGAAAGATCACAGCAGTTGATTTTTCTCTCTGCGCTATGAGCCGTGTGTATAAAAAGCAGCGTGCCTTCTGTTTCATCTTAACCAACTATTCCTCTTTGCTGCATGTGTGATATGCACTGGTTTCACTTTATATAATTTTAATACCATCAGGTTATTTTATTTTAATTGCCTATTTATCTTTTCTCACACATTTATTTTCATATCCAGTTGATGGTTTAATTTGGGCCTGTCTTCTCAAAACGGCTCTCGCTGTGTCTCTCTTACTTAACCTAACCTGAAGAAGGTATCCTTTGAGCAGGGCGGTTCAATCTAGCCACAGTTGTCACAATGCCATCTTTGTATCGGCCTTTATCATCTTATTTGTTTTTATTACATTTTCTGGTGTTTTTTTAAACTTCCAACTGTTGCTGAATTGACCCATTTCATAGGTTTCCCCATGTGCTCACTAACTTGACTAGCAAGTTTTATTGAATATGCCTCTTGGACAAATTGCTCTATTCATAAATTTATGAATACATTCAACCTTATATTTCTTTATTCTCTTCCCAAATTATATAATAGTGATTCCATATTTTTTCCTTTTAATTCCAAGCTCAGTTTGAGAACTTGAAGCACTTTTCATAGTGCTTTTGTTTCCTATCAAACATCTCACTGGGTATGGCCTGTTCCAGAGGTGAGCATGACATCTGCAACCCTCAGGCTCTTTTTCAGTGTAATATGGGAAATTTCCCATTGAGAAGTTGAATCTAATTCCCCTCCCCTTTTAATCTGAGCTGGCCTTATTCACTCATTCTTATTCACCATAGAATGTGGCAGAAATCTAGGCCAGGAAAACCCATTCAGGAGTTCCCCTGTGGTGCAATGGGATTGGAGGCATCTCTGGAGGGCTGGGATGCAGGTTCAGGTTCAGTGGGTACAGTGGGTCAAGGATCCGGCATTGCCTCAGCATAGGCATGGGCTACAACTGGAGCTCAGATCTGATCCCTGGCCCAGGGACTCTTTATGCTGAGGGAATGGCCAAAAAGAAAAAAAGAAAAGAAAAACGAAAAAAGAAAAATGCGTCTAGCATCCGCCTGTGTCTCTTGTTCTGTTTTGTTCCCTGGATTCTCCCCACTGAAAACCCAGCTGCCCTGCCATGAGGTGTCTCAGCCACATGAAGGGACCATGGGCAGCTGCTCTAGCCCAAAGTCCCAATGGAGCCCAGCGTTGAGATCGTACCATTCCAGGAGCCAGCCACATGAGTGAAGATACCTCCGGGCCCTGGCCATGCGTCACCCCGTCTATGTGCATCTTCTGAGTTGAGGCTGCCAACGTGTGGAGTGAAGATAAGCCGTCTCCACTGCACTCTTCTTGAACTCCTCATCCCCGGAATCTGTGACTAATGAAAGAGGCGTCGTTTTACGCTCGTGTTTGGGATGGTTTGCGCCAAGCATGGAAACTGGAACACTGGATCCTGCCGAAATCATTTGGACTTTTAGGTCCCAGTCATTGTTGAGATTTACTAAAAGCATGTCTCCTCTAGGTCAGAAGTATTTGGGGACTTTTCGTATCACTCACAATCACATGACCCAAATTCATTTCGGTTTCACTGTGCAGCTTGCCCAAAGTCATCAATCACAGCCATTTCTCGTACACGTTTCCCCAGTGCATCCTTCTATGTATCAATCAGGAGAGGAAAGCCCCATCTTTTGAACAGAAAACATTTAATGTAAATAGATGTCCGCTATAACAAGGCATTGAAACACCAAGGGATTGGCTCATGTGCAGGGAGCGTCCTAAAGAATAAAGAATTGCAGACATGAGAAGCAGCCACTACCACTACAGACGGCATCGAGCTGTCCAAGAAAGAGCTCCACCCAGCCGAGATCCAGGCCCCGATGACAAGGGCACAGGCTGCTACACTGAACAGGAGAGTGGCTGTGATGCTGTGCCAGCTGAACTTGCTGGAAATCCAACTTCCAGGGTGCCAGACTAAGCTGTTCACGGGAACAGAGGCACTACCAGAGGCAGTGGGCTACACAACCAGGCCAGGGAGTTGCTGGGGGTCAGGTGCAGGGGGCTGCTGACCACGGGACGCTGCTGGCACCACACACACAGAAGCTGTGCTGAAGAAGCTGTTCACGCTACCGCAAAGCCTGAAGGCACATGAAAAAGTGACCGAATCTCTGTAGGAGAGTTTTGTAGCATTTTAACTTACCCAGGCTCCATCCTTCCCTCCCTGGCTTGGTGACATTCTTAAAACCCGCAGCCTATGTTCCCTGCGTGGGCTTATGGTGCTGGAGGAAGCAGGGCAGAACTTGTTCTCAAAGAATTGTTATTTTTTTTTAATCTGTCTGGTGGCTCATGGAAGACCTCATTCAGAACTCTCCCAGGATAGAGTGGGGGTTACTTGGGGGCATTTGGCAAAAATTCTTTTTTTTTTTTTTTGTCTTTTTGCTATTTCTTGGGCCACTTCCGTGGCATATGGAGGTTCCCAGGCTAGGGGTCTAATCGGACACGTAGCCACCAGCCTACGCCAGAGCCACAGCAACGCAGGACCTGAGCCATGTCTGCAACCTACACCACAGCTCACGGCAACACCGGATCGTTAACCCACTGAGCAACTGCAGGGACCAAACCTGCAACTTCATGGTTCCTAGTCAGATTCATTAACCACTGCGCCACGACGGGAACTCCGGCAAAAATTCTTAAAGGGAAATGTGTTAGCCTCTGCTACTTGGGTAAGAATGACAGTCAGGGAGTTCCCGACGTGGCGCAGTGGTTAAGGAATCCGACTAGGAACCATGAGGTTGCGGGTTCAGTCCCTGCCCTTGCTCAGAGGGTTAACGATCCGGCGTTGCCGTGAGCTGTGGTGTAGGTTGCAGACGCGGCTCGGATCCCGCGTTGCTGTGGCTCTGGTGTAGGCCAGTGGCTAAAGCTCCGATTCAACCCCTAGCCTGGGAACCTCCATAAGCCGCGAGAGCGGCCCAAGGAAAATGGCAAAAAGACTAAAAAAAAAAAAAAAAAAAAGAATGACAGTCAAAGCAGACAATAGATACACCAGAAACTTGGGACAAAAGGCTGAGGTGTGTTGGTGAATAAGAGCTTTGAAGAGTTCCCACAGATTGCTGGGGATCTAAAAGGCACCAAGTGTGCCCGGGCTGGGTGCACTGCTGGAAAGACCTAGAAGAAAAAAGAGAAGACTCAAAGTACTAGAATTAAATATGAACATGGGAACACTACTACTGACCCCACAGAGGGAAAAGGATTATAAGAGAATACTAGGAAAAATTGTACATCAGCACATTAGACCACCTCCATTAGAGGGACAAATTTTGAGATCATACAAACTACCAAAACTGGCTCAAAAATATATAGAAAATAGGAACAGACTTATAACAAGTAAAAAGATGGACTCAGTAATAATAAAAAACTTCCAGCAAAGAAAAGCCTAGCTCCAGATGGCTTTACTGGTGAAATGCATCAAATATTCAAAGAAGAATTAACACCAGCGCTTCCCAAATTATTCCCCCAAAGAGAGAACAGGATACTTTCTAACTCATTCTATGAGACTAGAATTACCAAGACATCAAAACCAAAAACATCACAAGAAAGAAAAATTGCAGATAAATACCTCATGAAGATAGACACAAAAATTCTCTGTAAAATACTAGCAAACCAAATACAATTTATTAAAAGGATTATATACTATGACCAAGTGGGATTTATCCCAGGAATGCAAGGGTGGTTCAATATACAAAATTAATGTAGTACACCATATTAATAGAATAAAGAAAAAAAACACACCTCATCTCAGTTACTTCAGAAAACATATTTGATAAAATCCAAAACTCTTTCATGATTAAAATATTGAGCAAGATAGGAATAGACAGGAACTTCCTCAACCGGATAAAGTACATCCACCAAAAAAAAAAAAAAAAAAAAACCCACAGCTAACAGATTTAATTGCGAAAGACTGAAAGCTTTATCCCTAAGATCAGGAACAAGACAAGGATGGCCACTTTCACTTCTATTTAGCATTACATTTGAAGTTCTGGCCTGGGCAATTGGGCAATAAACAGAAATAAAAGGCATACAAATTGTAAAGGAACAAAGAAAATCTCTGTTTTCAGATGAGGCCTTACATGCAAAAAATTCTAAAAAACACACAAAAGAACCATTAGAGCTAGTAAAAAAAAAAAAAAATCAACAGAGTTCCCTTATGGCACAGCAGGCTCTCCTTATCCGGCATTGTCACTGCAGTGGCTTGGGTTCCATCCCTGGCCTGGGAACTTTCACGTGCCATTAGCGTAGCCAGAGAATAATAATACTAACAATTTATGACTCAGTATATCTTACTTTTAGCAAACTGCACCTCACTTAATACCATATTACCCTGGCCCAGGAATTCCATATGCTGCAGGGCGGGGGGGGGGGGGGGGGGGGGGGAAGAAAACTTTCCCAATTACCTCTCAGTTGCCTAAAGAGTCCAGTCAGAGATTCTCATAGTCATAAACTGCTAGAAACACAGTAACATTGAACAGAGGAGTTCCCATCATGGCTCAGTGGTTAACGAATCTGACTAGGAACCATGAGGTTGCAGGTTCGATCCCTGGCCTTCCTCAGTGGGTTGAGGATCCAGTGTTGCCATGAGCTATGGTGTAGGTTGCAGCTGTGGGTCGGATCCTGAGTTGCTGTGGCTGTGGTGTAGGCCAGCGGCTACAGCTCTGATTAGACCCCTAGCCTGGGAGCCTCCATATGCCTCGGGTGCAGCCCTAAAAGGACAAAAGACCAAAAAAATTAATAAAAATATTGAAGAGAAAAGGGTAAAAAGTCACCATGTATAAGTACCAGCATCACAATTGGAAATTCTCCTAGATTGCTCCACTCCTCTCCTCCCTAATATTCATTCATCTACTTGACAAATAGTTGTCAAACACCTACTACTAAGTGCCAGGAACTCATCTAGGTGCTGGGGAAAGACTAGTGAGTAAAAATGACAAAAAGCCTGCTCTCGGGGACTGACATTTTAGTATGAGAAGAAGAAAAAAAAAAAAACATAACTGTACAATATGCCTGCCATGATATGTGCTGAGGAGATTTTAAAAAAGCAGAGATTTTAGAGTCTGGAGTTGCTCTTTTAGATAGAATGGTCAGAGAATGCATCTCTCATTAAGCAGCATTTTATCAGAATACACATTCCATATCGCTCTTTTATTCCGATTTAATTAAGACTGAAAATGCAATGTCATGAAAGACAAGAGGAGCAGTGGCCCTGGAGGAAGGAACTGATCGATCCAGACAAATAAAGAAGTTCAGGTAAAATTACGTTCTAAAAACTATGCGGTATTTTTGGCAGCTGAGGTCATTAGCAAGAGCAATTTCTATGTGATGTTGAGACAAAATTAAATTTCGGTGAAAGAAAGAAGCATAAAGGAGATGAGGACAAGGAAGCGACAGTTAAGGAGTCACAGCACTTGCGAAGCAGTCTCTGGGAAGGACGTGGAGTAAAGACACACTTGGAGCGAGGGAGCCTCCCAAACTTTTCAGGGATGAGGGGCACCGTGCAGCAGACAAGGGTGGCCTCATAATCCCTCAGGATCCTGCATTGAAAAGCTGCCCATCGGGCGGGCTGCCCTGGGACCAGAGTTGGATCCATGCCAGACATTATGGGGCTAACCCCCGAGAGCACTTGGGTTCAATGTTAAAAAAATAAAAGCACCCCTGGAGGATGCTTGCAATGGAGCAGGGAGGGCTCAGAGCGGAGCAGGTTGGGATCAGGCATCCCAGGCATCATACCTGTACAAAAACTCCAGACTCCAGGGGTGGGAGGTGAGGACGGCAATCTTCGCTGCTCAACAAGGGGCTGAGCACAGGCCACTGAAGCCAGGAGAGCAAAAGGCATTGCAGCCTGAGAGCCTCTTCAAAGCTCCCTCGGAAAAGGTGAGTAAAACAATGAATGACCTGCATTCCGACAGGTAAGGGGATGGATGCTTCCCCTGCTCTCATCATTCTGTCCTGACTGATTTTGATGTTGTGCCTTATCATTGGCTTCCGTAGTTGGCTCTTCTTTTTTTTTTTTGTCTTTTGTCTTTTTTGTTGTTGTTTGTTGTTGCTATTTCTTGGGCCGCTCCCATGGCATATGGAGGTTCCCAGGCTAGGGGTTGAATCGGAGCTGTAGCCACTGGCCTGCGCCAGAGCCACAGCAACGCGGGATCCGAGCCGCGTCTGCAACCTACACCACAGCTCACGGCAACGCCGGATCGTTAACCCACTGAGCAAGGGCAGGGACCGAACCCTCAACCTCATGGTTCCTAGTCGGATTCGTTAACCACTGCGCCACGACGGGAACTCCGGCTCTTCTTTTTTGATTCTTCACCGTTAGTCCCTGCCTTCTCTCAGGCTCTTCACGTTTTTAGGGACTGAGCTCAGTGATTAGGAAACAGGAGAGAAATGATGCTGAATTCGAAAGTTCTCAGTTAACAACTGATGAACCAAGGGCTCTAGAATAATAAATTCTATATTCAAGATTCTCAGAACAAAAAGCAATTTCAAATAAAGGACTATTATATCTGATAAAAAGAAAGACATAACTTTTGAAGATCACATTCTAGCGGAATTCCTATTAAATCCAACCAAAAAATTAAACTTTTTTTTACCATGATACGTATTTTACACTGATCATGAATTTCCAACCATTTCTTTGAGACATAAAACAAAAATTAAGATCTATTAATATTTGTAAAAAAAAAGAAAATAACATTGTGTGCAAGCAATTTTGCTCTACCCAGAAAAATTTAGGAAAGAAAAAGAAAATCAATGGGATAAATCTAAGAATTGACAACACTTTAGCAAAGTGGGTAATACACAAGACAAAAACAAAACAGAATGTCAGGCATTAAAAACTGAAAGTCATACGGAAATTAATATTGGTCAAAATTTTGAGTAAAGAATAATTTTCTGTAATGGTTTTTTTTTTTATTGCAAAATAGAATGTTTTGAGAGTGTGATGAAAGTTACACAGACCCTGCCCTAGAATTATGCAAATGTAGACAAAAATTTTCCATATAAATTTGGGAAATACACGGATTCCCATTGAGACCACCCATAAATTATCGGTAAAAAAGTTCTATTTAAGCTGAAAAGACATAGAAAAAAATACAGAGAAAATAGTATAAATATGAAGGTAAAATAAATGCACATCATGTAAAACCAAACAAAAATTGGGGGAAATGTTATAAAAACCATACGACAATTTTCAGTGGCCATTGAAATGAACATTTATAATGAGCTCAAGTGTTTATAAAGAGCTTCCCGATGAATTAGGAAATGTATACCTCCTTTATTAAGAAAAAGCACAAAATAATGCATTCTACTTACATGAAACTTCATCTGTATCAAAAGATTGCAAAGAAAAGGGGTGAAAATTAAATATTCTAAAATGTTAAACCCCACTGCCATTGTCGAGATTTTGATTTATAGTTATTTTTCTTAACTTTTTTTGTTTTCTAAAAGCGCTACTGTTACCATTTTTCTTCTTTTTCCTCATCAGTTTCCTGGGTGTTTATGTTTATGATCATCTGTGAATGGCATGGCCTTCATTCTTCACAGAGGTGGCGGAACCCTGATCTTACACGTAAGGCCGTCAAACGAAGCAAAGGCAGAGACGTGGGAAGGAAATACTGATACCTAAATATTTGACAAAGCAAGCAATTATTCCCCGATCAAGGTAACAAAGAGAATTCTAAGATACTAAAGAATTCCTCAAGTTGAATGCCCATGTCCTTTTTTGGATACAAACACTTCCAAATATTGTACGGCAATTCAAGAACAAACAAAATCAAGAATGCCAGAACAAGGAAGACCAAGTCTTAAAGGGCCAAGAATGAGCCATGAAATTACTTAAGCAAAAAGGTCTAGGCGTTCCGTTGCAGCTCAGCAGTAACGAACCCAACCAGTATCCGTGAGAATGAGGGTTCGATTCCTGGCCTTGCTCAGTGGGTTAAGGATCTGGCATTGCTGTGAGCTGTGGTGTAGGTCGCAGACGTGGCTTGGATCTGGCGTTGCTGTGGCTCTGGTGTAGGCCAGTGGCTACAGCTCCAATTCGACCCCTAGCCTGGGAACCTCCACATGCCACAGATGCAGCCTTTAAAAAAAAAAAAAAATCTCAATGTTTGCAGTAAATGCCAGCTGTATTTCCAACCTACGCTACACAAAAATCTGGACATGAATGGAAGTTCTTCAATAATTTTCTCTCTCTCTCTCCCGCTCTCTCTCTCTCTCTTTTTTTTTTTTTTGTCTTTTTGTCTTTTTAGGACTGCACCCAAAGCATATGGAAGTTCCCAGGCTAGGGGTCTAATTGGAGCTGTAGCCGCCGGCCTACACCACAGCCACAGCGATGCAGGATCCGAGCCACGTCTGCGACCGACACCACAGCTCATGGCAACACCAGATCCTTAACCCACTGAGCGAGGCCAGGGATCGAACCCACAACCTCACGGTTCCTAGTCGGATTCGTTTCCACTGCGCCAATACAGAAACTCCAATTTTCTCTCTTTATATATTTTATTTTATTAACAAAATTGAACTTTTAAAAATAATGCTGTAACAGATACACAGACAAAGAGGACAAACTAGTGGTTACGAGTGAGGAAAGGGGAAGATACAAGTTGGGGATGAGGGACTGGGAGATACAAACTATTGGGAGTGAGACAGGCTCAGGGATGTACCGCACAACGCAAGGAATACAGCCCATATCGTGTAATAACTGTAAATGGAAAAGAACCTTTTAAAATTGTATTAAAAATAAAAACAGTACTTTAAGTAGATCATTAATCAAAACAGGAAACAAAGGATATTCCAAAGAGGTACTGACCTTTTCGCTATGATTTAAAGATAAGATTTAAATTAAAAAGCTTATAAGTTTTTCTGAGGCTTTCTCCCTTATGAGTGTTTTCAGTGTAGTCCTGTCTAGATTAATCATTCAACCTCTGCATCCTCCTATGCAAATAATAGCACTTGTTTGGTGAGGATTACATGAAATGGGCTGTGTCAGAAACAATTTGTCGGCTATAGGCACTGTTGAAAGGAAAGAAAGCCGAGGTTCTCCTGGTAGCCACTTTCTTTCTTTAGCTCCCCAAGAAGAGGAAAAAAAAAAAATCTCCGCCCTTAAACTTTACCTCCTGAAAGTCGGGGTTCTTTGTATGTGCACATGTCTTCTGCACATATTAAAAAAATCTACCCAAAATTTCAAGGACACAAAGCCATGAATCTTGACTTTTATTCTGCTAAAAACTTTATCTTAGACTCTATTTGGGCTCTTCCATTGTTCTTAGATGAACTTTTTCAAGAGTCTCAAGTGGGTTCAGGATACAGTACACTAAAAAGGACAGAGTTGGAGTTCCCGTCGTGGCGCGGTGGTTAACGAATCCGACCAGGAACCATGAGGTTGCGGGTTCGGTCCCTGCCCTTGCTCAGTGGGTTGAGGATCTGGCGTTGCCGTGAGCTGTGGTGTAGGTTGCAGACGCGGCTCGGATCCCGCGTTGCTGTGGCTGTGGTGTAGGCCGGTGGCTACAGCTCGAATTCAACCCCTAGCCTGGGAACCTCCATATGCCATGGGAGCGGCCCAAGAAATAGCAAAAAAAAAAAAAAAAAAAAAAAAAGACAAAAAAATTAAAAAAATAAAAAGGACAGAGTTATTGCTGGTGATTCTTATAATGTTACACAAATTTTGACCCTCAGCTGAGCTAACCACAGCCTATTCTGGTTTTCCTTAATTCAGGTAAATTCTGAGGACCAGACAGCCTATAGATGGATACCACCCTGAGAATAACCAATAGCTCAGGGTTTCAGGTGTCCGAGTTCGTCCTGCTGGGGCTCCCGGGCATTCACGAGTGGCAGCACTGGCTCTCCCTGCCGCTGGCCCTGATCTACCTCATCGCTCTTGGTGCCAATCTCCTCATCTTGATCACAGTCCAACATGAGCCTATGCTGCACCAGCCCATGTACCAATTCCTTAGCATCTTGGCTGTGGTGGATATTGGTCTGGCTACCACCATCATGCCCAAGGTCCTGGCCATCTTCTGGTTTAACGCCAAGACCATCAGTCTCCCTGAGTGCTTCACGCAGATGTATGCCATCAATGCTTTCATGGGCATGGAGTCAGGCGTCTTCCTCTGCATGGCTGTGGACAGATATGTAGCCATCTGCCATCCGCTTCGGTACCCCTCCGTAGTCACTGGAGCGTTTGTGGTCAAAGCCACATTGTCCATGATACTCAGGAATGGCCTGTTGACCCTCCCAGTGCCCGTGCTGGCGGCTCGGAGACACTACTGCTCCCGGAACGAGATCGACCACTGCCTGTGCTCTAACTTGGGGGTCACCCGTCTAGCCTGTGATGACATCGCTATTAATAGGTTTTACCATTTGGCTTTGGCCTGGATTATGGTTGGGAGTGACATGGCTTTGGTCTTTGCTTCCTATGCTTGGATTATCCGCTCCGTGCTGAGGCTGAACTCTGCGGAAGCAGCATCTAAGGCCCTGAGCACCTGCAGCTCCCATCTCACCCTCATTCTCTTTTTCTACACAGCCATCGTTGTGGTATCGGTCACCCATCTGGCAGGAAGAAAGTTTCCCCTCATCCCCGTTCTCCTCAACGTGCTGCACAGTGTCATCCCCCCAGCCCTTAACCCCATGGTGTATGCGCTGAGGACCCAGGAACTGAGAATGGGCTTCCAGAAGGTGCTTGGGTTGGCTGGGAATGTGGCTAGGAAATAAGCCCGCTTTAAATGCCAGAAGTATATCGTTTGGTGTTGCGGAATGAGCACAGGCTTTGGAGGCCAACAGTTCAGACTTTGGAGCCCACATCTCCCACTTGCTAGGGTCATCCGTTCAAATTAATTTACCTATTTGTGTATAGCACTTACTAGGTACTGACTGAAACACTTCACAAACATTAACTCATGGACTTGCCATAACAATCCTACGAAGCAAGACCAATTGTTATTTACACATTTCGCAGATGAGGCAAGAAAGCTGAGAAACTTGCCCAAGGTCAAATGGGAAGGAAGTTGTAGAGTGAGATTGGAATCCAAGCAAACCTGGAGCTCCCGTCGCGGCTCAGTGGTTAATGAATCTGACCAGCATCCCTGAGGACACAGGTTCCATCCCTGGCCTCGCTCACTGGGTGAAGGATCCGGCTTTGCCATGAGCTGTGGTGTAGGTCACAGATGTGGCTTGGATCCTGCGTTGCTATGGCTGTGGTGTAGGCCTGCAGCAACAGCTCCGATTTGACCCCTAACCTGGGAACCTCCATATGCCGCAGGTGCAGCCCTAAAAAGACAAAAAAAAAAAAATCTTTAAAGGGACATAGAGAGACTGGAACACTAAGAAACTAGTGAAAATTTGGGGGCCACGACCAGAATGCAAAAGAAAATTCAAACTTATTTTCAGTTCCAAAATATAACAAAAGCTTAGAAATTGTCACTCCCTTACATCAAGACAAAGCTGGACAAACTAAAAATTAACCACTCTTCTGGACCCATCGGAGAATTGAGGTTGCAGGGCTAAACAACACCCTGGAGTCAGGAAAATACCTCCCCCTGGGTGGGATACGGCTCTGTGAATGTCTTCTCCTGGAGAGGAGGCCCCTCTCAGGGAGAATGCTCCGTTCTCAGATCCTTACAATGAGAATCTGCTGGAGTCGCTGGGTGTAGAGTGTGGAGCTTTGCTAAGACGGCAGCTCCAAGTATTTCTCATTTTCGTGCTAGTCGACATTCATCCTCCAGGATTTGTCAAAATTACCTTTGAAGTCTTCCCACCAGTTTATGGCTCTAGCAGCTTTTGCTCCCTTTTTGTTTGTTTGTTTTTGTTTTTGTTTTCTTTTAGGGCAGCATGCACTGCATATGAAGGTTCCCGCCCCAGGCTAGGGTTCAGATTGGAGCTATAGCTTCTGGCCTACACCACAGCCACAGCAACGCAGGATCTGAGTTGAGTCTGCGACCTACACCACATCTCACAGCAATGACAGATCATTAACCCACTGAGCCAGGCCAGGGATCAAACCTGCGTCCTCATGGATACTAGTCAGATTTGTTTCCACTGAGCCACAATAGGAACTCCAGCTTCTGCTCCTATTAGCCAGACTCTCTGCATTCTATGTATTCACCGTCTGTCCAAATGTGGGGCTAGAGCTAGCCTGCAATGCCAATTCTTGATGAGTCCAAGGAAAATCATTGAATTTCCTTTTTTTTTTTTTTAGTTTTTTGTTGTAGGAGTACTGTGATGATTCCAAGTTCTTTGTATGTCAGAAGCTCTAGTACTGGATTATAACTAAAGTACAAAATACATATCCATGAGTCCACACTGATTGTAAATAAATGATCCTATATGTATACATTATGTGTGTGTGTGTGTGTTTTTGTCTTTTTAGGGCCACATTCACTTCATATGGAGGTTCCCAGGCTGGGGTCAAATCAGAACTACAGCTGCCAGCCCACACCACGGCCACAGCAACACCAGATCCGAGCCATGTCTGTGACCTACACCACAGCTGATGGCAATGCTGGATCCTTAACCCACCGAGTGAGGCCAAGAATCGAACCTGCATCCTCATGGAAACGAGTCAGATTCGTTTCCGCTGAGCCCTGAGGGGAACTCCCCAACCAAGCTTTTAGACACAAAGAACAGATGTGTGGCTGCCAGAAGTTGAGGAAGGGGGCAAAATGGGTTGAGGGGTCAGCAGGGGCCAAACCTCCAGTCATAGATAAAGAAGTCAGAGGGCTGTAATGCCCAGCATGGCAGCGCTGGTTCATCACAGTGTGTTGCATAGTTGAAAGTTGCTAAGAGAGCGTCCTTATCACCAAAGAAAGTCTGAGACCATGTGTAGGGATGGATGTTAACCAGACGTATTATGACCATTTTGCAATATACACAGATCTTGAATCACTATATTGTACACCTGAACATAATATAATACGTTGACTATGCACCAATATTTTTTTTTATTCTAATTTGAGTGGGCCATTGCTGCCCTACTGGGATTCTTTCTGCTATGGTGCCTATTCAGGTAGTTAGCACGGAAAACATTAGCAAAAGAGTTTCTTTCTTTTTTTTTTTTAAGTAGAGTTGGTTTATAATGTTGGGCCCATTTCTGTGCTACAGCAAAGTGACCCACTTATACAAACATATACATTCTTTTTCTCATATGATCTGCCATCACGCTGTATCCCCTGAGATTGGACAGAGTGCCCTGTGCTATGCAATAGGACCTTCCTGCATATCTATTTTAAATGCCATCATTTGCATCTACTAACCCCAAACTCCAAGTCCATCCCACCACCACACGCAGTTTCAATGCAGTGATAAGATTTTACATGACCATAGATTAAAAAGTGAAGAAGTCAGGGTAACACACAAAGATGACTCTGAAAAGAGAGTAGGTCGTGAAAGGCAGATCCTGAGGATACAGGAATGAGACTGGAAGGTGCCATGGACAGACTTAGGGAGAAGTGTGTGGAATAGAGATTTTGTTTTAAGTTGACCATCCTTAGAATCTTCATTTACTGAGGTGCATAATATGGGAGAGAAGAAGACGGTTGACGGAGGGGAAAAGGATACACTCAGTCCTGCTGTGTCACTAGGTAAGAACGTAGAAATATGTCCCAACACCAGCGATGTGTTACGAAACCCTATGAGCATAACTGAATTGCGCATTTGCCTTTGGGCAACTTTGTCCACTAGTTGCACTGGTTGAATGCAGAAAACTGCACCAAGCTGGCGACAAGCCGCCTGGAAGTACAGCAAACACACATGTGCACACACTCTAGTATCCACCAGCTTTGTTCACGTCACAGCTCTCCAGCTGACTTCAGATAAAGTTCCTTTTACCACTTCAAATAACCCACCAGCTGCAACCCTTTTATCTGCCACCACAAGCAAGTTCGGTGTCTTCCAAAAATGTCATCGTTTATATTGCTCTTAACATGTGTAAAACTCGGGTACTGTTTATTGTTTGTTTTCTCTCTCTTTTTTAAAATATGTCACTAAGTTTTGAGTACTGCACTCATAACTCCATTTTTCCATAAATCCTGGGGATTTCGTGTGGGATTTTTGCGCAGCACGGTGATGTTTCAGAATCCGTGGGCCACATTATAAAAGAACTGGCTGCCCTTGCTAGAATAAGTGGAGAAGAACCCAAGCCTAGAACACACCTCCACCAACAATTCAACCTGGCAGAGCTGTCCACCTAGCAGCCCTGCCCCCAGGACTAGGCTTAAATAGGACTGTTCCCAGGATCACCAAGACAAAGCTTCAGAGCCACCAGGGGCCGTCCTGCCAGCGTGAGTAAACAGCCCGCCCCAGGGGTGCTTCCGTGAGACTGAGGGTTGCCACGGGATGGGCCAGGGAGGGTCAGACCAAGACCAGGTCATTCCCACGGTGATGCTTAACCAAAACCCCAGGCGTGGTAGAGAGAGGGCTAGATCTGCTCTGGGCAACAAACGGCCAAGCAGAGGCAGCAGGAGAGGGGAAACAGCCCGAGAGGAAGCACCAGCCCGTGGCCATCCATCTTCACAGCCCCCTGCAGCAGCAAGTGAGCCTGCCCATGCCAAGGCAGTGGGAGCAGCGTCGGTGGAGGCCGTCCATCCCCCTAGGAGTCTGTCCTGGCCTCGAAATCTGGCTCGCTCTCCTCAGATCTCTCAAGCTGTCTTTCTTTGCCTTCCATCCATCTCTTGACCTGGGCAGAGGGTAAGAGCTGTATCTGGGAACAAGGCCAAAGACATGAGGCTGAGCTCTCGTCCATGGTGGACGTGATGGGACTCTCCAGCCAGAGGACTGCACGAAGGA
The DNA here is from genome assembly GCF_016906955.1 of Phacochoerus africanus. NCBI lineage: Eukaryota > Metazoa > Chordata > Mammalia > Artiodactyla > Suidae > Phacochoerus > Phacochoerus africanus. Next base: position 3,380,804 of record NC_062554.1, on the reverse strand, counting down.
AACCTCTTGGCTCTCACAGCGTCGGACACACAGGAAGCTCGCAATAAAAAACTGGTGAGTAAATGGGCAAACCAAGTGATTCTTGAATAATAAATGATAAAGCAAAGATTCCCCAAATCAGAGAATTTTATGAATCGCAAGGTTCCATTCTTTCATAATTTCGACACTGTTTGTTCTATTACACTCTTTGTTCTAATACACTGTTTGTTCTATTAGTAAAACGCCACCACCACTGTCAGCGTGAAATTTAACAGGCTTATTAAATCAACCAAGCGGAGAAAATACAATGGGCTTCTATCACTATTTTCTGATTAAAATAAAACAGAAAAACGTAAATAAGAGATACAACACCTGAAAAGGAGGAGTCGAAGTTGTCATTTTTATAACATTTATGGGGTCTTACAAGGAAATCAGAGAAAAAAACGAAGTAAAAGGTGTTTATAACGGACGATGAAATAGACAGACTCTAAAGCAAAATAACAGAAATCAGCAGATTTCCTACCACTAGCACCAATTAATTAGAAAATCTACTCTAGAAACAAAGTCCACTCAAAAAAATTTTAAATACTGTAAGAGAAAATAATGTGAAACATTAAGACATATAAATAATACCCTTTAGTGACAGGTATTAAAAAAAATTTAAGTAAAGAAAGAGATGCAACAAATTACTGAATAATAAAGAAAACACTTTTAAGATGTCAATTTTATAAATTAATATTCATATTTCATAAGATCCCAATTAAATGTGGATATTTAATATTTAAATAGTTAATATTTTACTATTTTAATTTAATATTATTTTATAATAAAATAATTTTATATTCTATTTATATATTTATATTAACATAATAAATTTATATTAAATTTAATATTTAAATTAATATTTAAATACTAATATTTAAAGACTGTATTCTGTCTTTTGTACTTACCTCCTGAGAAATCAGACTGCTCACAATGATTGTGTCCCCTGCTTTGGGTCCGATATCCTCCTGTTCCAAGTAAAAAAGCATCGTTGAATGACATGAAGCGAATAACTGACTCCTCTCTGACTCTATGTTTCTGCTGTAATCTTCCTTTGAGGGCCTCTTTCGTCCATCTCAGTTGCTCTTTCTGAAAATTTTCCAGACACAAAAGAGATCTGGGAAATATCATGATCAATGGACGTGTGAGTCAACAGGGCATCTTTAAATTAAATCTGAATCTCAGCTGAAAACTTAACCAAGACTCCCTCTTATTTCCTTGTATCTACAGACAGACACTAAGGATTAAGATGCCTCCAGATGTGTATACCTCCCGGAGTGCTACCAACAGCTCAGGGTTTCAGGTGTCTGAGTTCGTCCTGCTGGGGCTCCCGGGCATTCACGAGTGGCAGCACTGGCTCTCCCTGCCGCTGGCTCTGCTCTACCTCTTAGCCCTCAGTGCCAATCTCCTCATCGTGATCACCATCCACCATGAGCTTAACCTGCACCAGCCCATGTACCAATTGCTTAGTGTCCTGGCTGTAGTGGACATTGGCTTGGCTACGACCATCATGCCCAGAATTCTGGCCATCTTCTGGTTTGAGGCCAAGGCCATTAGCCTCCCTGAGTGTTTTGCTCAGATCTACGCTGTCCACTGTTTTATCAGCATGGAGTCAGGCGTCTTCCTCTGCATGGCTGTGGATCGATATGTAGCTGTCTGCCACCCACTCCAGTACCCCTCCGTCGTCACTGGAGTTTTTGTGGTCAAAGCCGTGGTGTTCATGGTGCTTAGGAATGTCCTGCTAACCATCCCAGTGCCTGTACTGGCTGCCCAGAGATGCTACTGCTCCAAGAACGAAATCGAGCACTGCATGTGCTCAAACCCGGGGGTCACTGGCTTGGCCTGCGATGACATCACCATCAATAGGTTTTATCAGCTGGCTTTGGCGTGGGTCATTGGGGGAAGTGACATGGCTCTAGTCTTTATTTCCTACGTTCTGATCTTTCGCTCTGTGCTGAGGCTGAACTCTGCTGAGGCAATAGTCAAGGCTCTGAGCACCTGCAGCTCTCATCTCATCCTCATCTTCTTTTTCTACACAACCATTGTTGTAGTGTCCATAGCCCAGCTGGCCGGAAAAGCCGTTCCCATCTTCCCTGTCCTTCTCAACGTGCTTAACATTGTCATTCCCCCAGCCCTTAACCCCATGGTGTATGCTCTGAGGGCCCATGAGCTCAGAGTGGGCTTCCGGAGGGTGCTTGGGTTACATGAGAATGTGCTCCAGAAGTGACACAACTTTAAAGATGTGCTGTGCTGCAAAAGAGCACAGGTTTTAAAGTCCAACAAATACAGGTGTGAATTTGATCTCCCCCTTTCATTAGGAAATATAATGTGTTGGCTAACACATGAACAAAAATTCACCTCTCTTGAAATAAAAAAAATTATAAATGAAAATAAATACAAGAGGTAATTCCTGCCTACGCAGAACTACATACATGGCTTTCAATGGGAAAAAAAAATTACATTTAAAAGTTGCAAGCGTGGAAATAACTCAGATGTCCATCAGCTGATGACTAGATTTAAAAAAATAAGGTCTGTCCATATTTTAAATATTTTTAGGCAACAAAAAGGAATGAATCACTGACATTACCGACACCTGCTACAGCATGGACGAACCTTTAAAACATTATGCTACTTAAAGAAGCCAGACATAAAGGTCATATATTGTATATTTCCATATACATGAAAGGTGCATAATAGGCAAATCCATAGAGACAGAAAGCAGACAGTGTTTGTCAGAGGCTGGGACGTTGGGCATGGGGAGTGACAATGACTGCAAATGGGTAACAGATCCCTTTTTGCAATGATAAAAATGTTCTAGAATTGGTGAGTAGTAGTTGCATAACTCTATGACTATATGAAAAACCATTGAATTGTACCCTTTAAATTTACAGTATGTGAATTAAGTGGTTGTTTTTTAAATGTAGCCAAATTCCTGTCTAACAGTCAAAGCAGCAGATCTTCAATCAGTGGAGTAAAAAATCATTATGTGTGGCAAGAATGTAATAAGTTCTTTTACAGCTTGACAAAGGCTGTCCTCCTTCACATTCTGTGGACTCCATTTGTACTGGAACCAAGAAGCTTTTTGGAATAAACGTAATGAGACCATCTGCCCCATAATCTCTTCGTTTTGGAGTTTAATATAATACGACCTTCCTTGATGAGTGGATAAAGACAATCCCAACAGAGTCTAGACCTATCTGCATCTTTTTGTTGTGAATTTCTTTTTTTAATTGAAGTATAGTTGATTTACCAAATTATATTCGTTTCAGGCGTTTTTTCACACAGATATAATAGAGATGACAGATGGAGGAGGCTCGTTCCCATCCTCCCCGTGGTTTAATATCCTTGCCCTTTCTGCAGTCTGGCTTTTAAGTCTTCAATCTGATGAGAACCTAAGTTCCAGTTTTGCTTACAACCTGTGTTCTGTTTTGGTCAACTGCATCCCAGGAGACAGAACACAGTCTTTGGCAACTTACCTAAACTCCCTGCTTTTTTTCTCATTTGTACACCGGGAGCATTCACTATTTCCATGTGTCATTAGGAGGTTGATAAAATTGAAAGATAATGGGAGAAAATACGCACAGCCCATAGAGAGGTGATTTAAAAATTTTTGCGATAAAAGTCAAAGCCTGGACAAATGGCCCCAAGAGCCTTTTTGGTGGTGTCTAAATGAATGTTTACTGGTTTTATTGCTCGAGTGAAACTGTGGACAAAAGAGCATGTGATAAGAGGCAGGGACGAACTAGCAGAGAACTGAGGCTTTTTAGGGCTGCCAAACAGCTATTCCGTATCAAACCACGGTGGTGAACAGGTGGTATTATACTTTTGTCAAAACTCATAGAATGTAAACAGCACAAATGAACCTGTCTACAGAAAAGAAACAAACTCATGGACTTGGGGAACAGCCTTGTAGTTGCCAAGGGGAAGAGGGAGGGAGCGGGATGGACTGGGAGGTTGGGGTTAGTCAATGCAAACTATTACATTCGGAATGCATAAGCAATGCGATCCTGCTGTAGAGCACAGGGAACCATATCTAGTCACTTGCGATGGAACATGATGGAGGATAATGTGAGAATAAGAATGTGTGTGTGTGTGTGTGTGTGTGTGTGAGAGAGAGAGAGAGAGAGACTGGGTCACGTTGCTGTACAGCAGAAACTGACAGAACATCGTAAATCAACTATGATAGAAAAATAAAAATCTTTAAAAAATAAATTTAAAAAAATGAAAAGTTCCAACCCTTTGGTTGGCCCATCAAAACAAAACAAAACAAAAAAACGCTCGTAGAATGTGCAGCACCAGATTCCCCACCGTGGTGTAGAATACGGATACTGGGGTAGTTCATTACGTATATGGGGGCAAGGGGTATTTACAATCCTTCCGCCATTTTCACCCACTTATGCCTTAAACCAAAAATGCGTTGAAAAATGAAGTCTTTTAAAGAAATAAGAAAAAAAAAACCAGTATGTTTAGCACAGGACCTCTGCAGCCCCCCACTACCTAACAAATTCTGTGTGAAGGACTCAGAGGAGAGTAGATTTAGCGTCTTTTCCAATGTATTTTAAGAGTAAAATAGAAGGTTCTGGACCATGCACTGAGGACAGCCTTCATGAAGCTGGTGGACGAATCCACGCGTGGGCATCAGCTCCTTGGAAGACAGACCCGGGATGGCTGTGAGCAGTGCTAGGAACCACGAGGTACCAGCCTGAGCGGTTTAATGCAAGGCAGGACATGAAGGCAGAAAACCCACAGCAGAGCTACAGGTAACCGGCCCTTCACCTGGGATGCGCAGATTTGAGGGCTGGGTTTGGAGACAGCATGAGAAGAGAAGCTGCCTTCTTTTCCAACAGGTCAGGCTGGCTCTTCCCTCAGGGGTCAGCAATTTCAGATCCAACATGCAGGAGAGAGAGACGTTATCATGAAGAGGGCTCCAGATTAACCCAATCGCACCCATGTATCCACCTGGAGGGGGCATAAGAATAATTGCAGTGCCCTATATAGAGTGTTTGGAGGCTTGAAAATGGCCCCAAAGGCAACTTCGTCTCATCCTCATTAAATCCTATAGGCTAAATTTGCTTCTCATGGTTCAAAAATAATGAAAATCAGACTAATCCAGGATTCCCACTGTGGCGCAATGGGATCGGTGACGTCTCTGCAGCACCAGGACGCAGGTTTGATCCCGTGCCCCACACAGGGGGTTAAAGGATCCAGCATTGCTGCAGCCATGGTGTAGGCTCAGATCTGATCCCTGGCCCGGGAACTCCACGCCGAAAAAGAAAAACAAAATAAGACTAATGCAGTGAATGTATGAATATAACTTCAAATTTTCATTTATTAAACCCAACAAAATTACTTGATATTCACACAGAAAAAAAAAATAACATTGTAGGTTGAATGACTACTGATTTCTCTCCTCCGCGTGTTTTTCCCCCAGATCTAAGACATAACTGACAGGTGACATGCTGAGTTTTAGGTGTTTGGTGTATTGATTTGATGCTCTTGTATATTTCAAAATGATGACACGCGGCCTTGTAACATCTCCATCATATCACATAATTATCTTCTCTTTGGGGGGGATGTGAAGAGTTAAATCTACTCGCTAAGCAACTTTCAACTTTCAGGATAATACAGTATTTTTAGCTGCCATCATCATTACTGAACATTAGATCCCCAGAACTTAATTGTCTTAGGACTGGAAATTTGCATCCTTGGACCAGCATATTTTCACTTCCCCCACGGTCCCCCCAGCCCCTGGTAACGACCATTCTTCCTTTTCTGTGAGCTTGGGGGGGTGGGGTTAGATACCACAAGTGAATGTTCTATACATTATTTGTCTTTCTGATGATTTTCTTTCACTCTCACCCTTCGCATTCCTGCCTCCCTCTTTCACGTATAAAAACCCTTGTTATTGCAGGGACCTCACTCACATAATCCACATATCTGCTCGTTCACAATCTTAATTCCATCTGCAACCTTAATTCCCCTTTACCATGTATTCTAATACACAGGGTCTAGGGATTAGGATGGAGATATCTTCAGAGGGCATATTCTGCCTCCCAGAGAGGGTTTAAAAAAAAAACTCAGAGCCTTCCAGAAATGGAAAAATGACCTGTTTCTAAACACCAAAGAGTAAGACATGATTTTTAAGAGCTTCAAGCAAAAGTTCCCTTAAATACTGTCAGTTAATTAAAGTGCCTACACTGGAGCTGGGGAAGTACCTGGATGGGACTTTGGGGTTCTGTCCCATGGAGAGGACCTGAGTGTGTTCTCTTGGAGCGAAGAAGAGAAAAAAGAAATGTTAAGCCGTCAAGAGCACAGAGGGTGGCAGAGACAAATCGTACTCACTGCGAACCCACGAACACGCCTACATGCCTCACCTCCCCTTGCACTTGAATTGGGGCCTTGCGGAGGCCACATCTTCAACAATGAACGTGTGAGCAAAAGCGACGAGTGACTTCAAGACCAAGGCGGTTCGTCCCCGGAGGGCTTCACCCTCCCTCTCTTTCCCTGCATTGGCCACTCTGAGAAACGCACGGTTGGGACAACTTCACAAGACGACAGGATCTGGCATCCCTGAGTGCCCGCGTGGCAAACAGATCCTGTCAACACATGCTGCACTTTAAATGCGATGGGAATGAATTTGTGTCGTTAGTGGATTGAAATTAAGTAGAACTGAAGCTATCGTGACACAGTCGTGTTTATTTTTGAGATGCCTACTGGACCGATCACTAGAGATGTCAAGAAATAGTTGAATATATGAACATGGATCTCAAGAGAAAAGTCTAGTCTGGAGATAGCCATTTAGAACTCATTTTAATTTAGAAATGGAATTTGAAGCCGCATGACTCTCTCTAGTTAAGTAAAAAAAAAAAAAGAAAAAGAAGAAAACTATGTGTATAGAGAGAGAAGAGGACATAAAATCATAGGGTATTTATTAGCTTACTCTATCTTTTTAACATTCGAATATCTGTGTGCTGCAGCATATTTTCTATCATCTGTGTGATCCCATAACATAGTCTTTGCTCATGTGTCCATCTCAGACAATCAGCTCTCTCAGGGCAATGCCTGTGTCACTTGTTCCCTTTGTTGCGTAAGTCAAGATATCTCTTTTAATATAATCATGGCGATAGTTCCTTACCTATAAAATGTAATCAATGTCCCTTTTAGTCTTTTTCAATACCTTTGTTTTAAAAAGCACTCTTTTATATGCATTACCTAATTTGGTTTGTGTGGCAAAATTGTTGTTTGATGACAACGGTGTTGGAGGTGACGATGGCCTTTGAAGGGAGAGGAGCCTTTGAAAACACTGGAATCTCATAGACATCAAATCTGAAACATCTTCCTCAGGGGAAAAACTTCGGGTTAGAATGACAGCTAACATTGAGAGTCCACTAAATGCTAAGCGATGTACCAAGTTGTTTACAGATTTAATTTGGTTACAAAGCTCTGAGAGCAGAGGTACAATTGGTTCCACTTTATGGGTTAGAACTAAATTTCCAGAAGATAGGAAGCTGCCCAAAGTCAAGCATCTGAAAGTAAGGGATCAGGGTTTGAATGCAGATACATCTTATTCCAAAGGCCATGTGCTTTCTGCAGCAATACACTCTAGTGCCTACACTTGGAAGCTTGGTTGCTGAGTTCTCTTTTTTCCTGCGGCTTTGAAAGCCTGCAAACTATGAAGGAACTATGAGCTTTCTCAAGACATCCCCACGCGAGATAACATGTGAGCCAGACGACCTCTGATTTGCTTGGTCTTGGCTCCATAGATGATGGGATTAAGCATGGGGGGAATTAACACATAGAGATTGGCCAGAAGGATGTGAATATGGTGGGGGATATTCTTGCCGAAGCGATGGGTCAGGAAAGTAAAAAAAGATGGGATGAAAAAGAGGAGAATGACGCCAATGTGGGAACCACAGGTGTTGAGAGCTTTGTGCCGAGCATCCTGGGAAGGAAGTCTGAACACGGCCTGGAGGATCAAAGTGTAGGAAACAGCAATGAATGCAACATCTACCAAGACGGAGGCCATCGGCACCGAGAAGCCATACCAGACATTGACAGTGATGTCAGCACAGGCCAATCTGGCCACCCCGATGTGCTCACAGTACGAGTGGGGGATGATATTGGTCCGACAGTATGGCAGCCTCTTCAGCAGGAATATGATAGGGAAAATGGCCCCAATACCCCGTCCCCAGATGGCCAGGGTCAGTTTCACGATTGTGGAAGGAGTTAAGATGGCTGTGTATCTCAACGGGGCACAGATGGCCGCGTAGCGGTCAAATGCCATGGCCGGCAGGATTCCCGACTCAGCCACAAAGGCAACGTGGATGAAAAACATCTGAGTGATGCAGGCATCAAAGGCGATTTCCCCAGCATGGAACCAGAAGATAGCCAGGGCCTTGGGCACAGTGGTGGTGGACAGCAGGATGTCGGTGCCCGCCAGCATAGGCAGGAAGACATGCATGGGTTCATGAAGGGTGCTTTCACTGAGGACAACAAGGATGAGAGCTCCATTTCCCAGGACTGCGACGATGTACATGAGGCAGAAGGGGATGGAAAGCCAGGTGTGGTAGATCTCCAGTCCCGGGATGCCAAGTAGGACGAACAGGTGGGGTGGAAGATGGTGAGGTTAGCCCCAAACATGATGCCTGTTTTGGAATCTCTCTATGAAGACGACAGAACCTGGGAGTCGGCGAGAAGAACCAGCTATAAGTTTCGCTAAAAGTTGAACATTAGAGAATGGAGTCAATCACGCATGCCTTGACCTAGAGTATGTAATGTTATGCTCTGACATCCTGTGCTAGCATTGCAAACATAAATACTGACATAGGTTCCTGATCGCAACACAGCAATGTCTAGACTCCTGACATAACTCCCCATTCTCACTTACATGGTCCTACTCAGGCTTTGACCATCCTTCACCTGCTCTGTTGCAATAGCTTCACACAGCTAATCGGGTCTCCTCCTCTCCCAGCTTCCCATCCTCAACCTCTCCACAGTCATCGGTGTGTGGCAACCTAGGCGTTATGCTCAAAACAAAACAAACAAATCTTTCTGTGCATCTTCTTACAAGCCTTATATAATGATCTATTGTGTACAAGATAAAGTCCAAATTTCTCAAGGATGCAGAGGGCATGCTTTCTTCTCTAGCTCTAATCCCCGTTAGGCACGCTAACAAAGTAAAATTAGACTACGATTCATTCTCCACACAAAATTTGAGTTTTCCGACCTTCATGACTTTGCTCAAGCTTTTCTCTTAATCTGGACCACACTTTTCCACCTTTAGTGTGTGTTAAACTCCTATTAATATTTCAATTCATAAGTTCAGTATTTATCATCTGGGAAGCCTTCCTCAGGTTCGACTTCTGGTTTTCCAACTTTCTGATTATTGACAATAAGCAAGTTTTTCACAATGCAAAAATTCAGCCTTATCTGTGAAAACGAACTATTCATGTTTATTTTACAAGGTTTAAATTACATACTTTCTGTAAACTACCTAATATAGTGCATGGCATAGAAATACTAAATAAACCCTAGTATTCAGTGAATCAGTACAAATTAATAGAGTCCAGAACTACTATATTTGAAATTTAAAATGTAACAAAGCAGCATTTCAGTTTAGGGGGGAAAGGAAGCCCTGCTCAAGCAATGGCCTTGGGATATGTTATCGTTGTCAGATAATAAAATCAGTTCCCACTTCACTCAGTAAAAAATAGAAACTCCAGATAAATTGAAGATGTATTTTTTTAATTACAAAAATATTAAAACATAAAGTGAGGGTCTTAGGAGAAAACACAGGAAACTATTTGGGGAGTTGGAAAGCGCTTCCTGAGATAAGAAAACCCTACTTCATAAGCAGTAACAGTTGAATGATGTAATGTAGTCAAGGATAAAGAAAAATCCTAGGAGAAAAAATTACAAAGCATGTAATCGACTAAAGGTTAATATCCTTAAATCCTAAAAGTTGGTATAAGTGAATAAGGAAAATTATAAACTGTGCCAAGAATCAAAATAGGCAACTCACACAAGGAAAATAAATGGCCAATATATGTGTGAACAAACGTTCAAAATGTAAAGAAGTGAACATCAGTATCATACTAAATAAAATATGGTAGTTTTCTTATCAATTGGAAAACGTAAAAATAAACAATCAGCTCCCAGTGCTGATGGCACCACGTGAAAGCATATAGATACATCTGTAGGAATATTCATTGCTACATTGTTGCAATAGTAAATGACCGCAACTTCCATATCTGTAAATAAATAAATTATGGTACATATATTACAATGGAACGTCTTGTTTCCATTTTTTTTCAAGGAGTAATGGAGTTCCCTGGTGGCTTTGTCACTGCTGTGGCTCAGTGGCATGGGTTCAACCCATGGCTAGGAACTTCTGCATGCCACAGGTGCAGCCAAAAAAAAAAAGTGTCTTAACCATGGCATATGGTTAAGTGAAAAAGCAAATTCAAGATTAAAAATACATAAGATAATTTCTTTCTATGTGTGTGTTATGACACGCTATAAGTAACAGAAAATCCAACCCTAATTTGACTTGAGCACAAAGGGAAAGGTCTTTGTTTCTGAAACTGAAAATATGTTTCCAGGGTCGGAAGAATTATCTAAAGATGCAAGACTCATCATCCGGATTTCCATTTCTCTCTGACTCTCCGCTCTATCTTCCAGGTGTGGCTCTCAGGCCAAGGTTAAGGTGAGACGAGTGGAGGCACTTGCCTTTTGGGTACATTTAAAAGGACCGAACAGAGTTCCCATCATGGCTCAGCGGTAACGAACCCATCTAGGATCCATGAAGACACGGGTTTGATCCCTGGCCCCACTCAGTGGGTAAAGGATTCAGCCTTGCGGGGAGCAGCGGTATAGGGCTGACTCAGATCCTATGTGGCTGTGGCTGTGGTGTAAGCCGGCAGCTCCAGCTCCAGTTCAACCCCTAGCCTGGGAACCTCCATATGCCACTGGTACAGCCCTAAAAAGACCCCTCCAAAAAAAAAAAGTACCAAAAAACTCAGTAAGCAAGATAAACAATATTTTCATAGAATCCTTTTATAATAAAAATTCTGCACACTATCATGATAGACAAAATATCAAAATTTTAAATAAAGGCAGGATTGACAGTGCTGTACTGACCCACATGGGACTCAAGGCAAAAGGAGAAATAGGAGGCCCTGTGTATCAATGAGCCTTGAACAAGGCAGGGGTTGGGGCGCCCACCTCCAGATAGCAGAAAATCTGTGTATAACTTTATTGGTGGTTCTGCCTCCGTGGATTAAACCAACCAGGGATGGTAGACTACCGCAGTATTTACAAAGGAAAAACATCTGCATAGAAGTGGAACCATGTGGCTCAAATCTTTTTTTTTAAAGGGCCACCTCTACATGTTGGACATGATTTTAATGGTTAAATGTTTCCATAATTTTATTCTGAAAATATTATTTATGTCTTCCATTAAAGCCAGTAAAATTATAGTACTTTCTAATTTTCATATAAACAGTATATTTTAACTTAAACTAAGTTGTGGGTTTTACCGTAGCTACTTTTCTTTTCTTTTTTGTGGGGGTGGGTGTCTTTTTAGGGCCACACCCACCGCATATGAAAGTTTCCAGTCGAGGGGTTGAATCGGAGATCCGATCCGCATCTGCAACCTACACCACAGCCCATGGCAATGCCAGATCCTTAATCCACAGAGCAAGGCCAAGGATGGAACCCGCGTCCTCATGGATCCTAGTTGGGTTCGTTACCCCTACACCTGCTTTTCAGTGTTTCAAAGTTTTTAAATCCCTTTAATATTCTGGGGAAAAGATGAGCCATAGTCCCAGCCCAGAAGAGCAAAACCGTGTGCAGCCGCTCAAGACGCTGTGATGCCCCCCCCGGAGAGTGTGTACTTTTACTCCTTTTCACAGAGGACTCAACAGGATCGTGCCTCAATCCACAGTTCATTGGGTTTATTCCAGAAAAACCTAAAAACCCCAGGAACCAAACGTTTATTCCCTTCCCAAAACTTACCCCAGTTCCAGAGAAAGTCCTTCCCGAACACGTGAAGGAAGGTACCAGAGGCAGAATGAAGAGTGAAACAGGGCAGCCTTTGTGCCTGGTCTGCAGGACTCCCTTGGGGAGGAGAGAGCTTCTGCCTTCATCGGTCTTTAGGGGGCATCTCACCTAATTGCCCAGAAACAGACCCCAGCAGGACCAGTCTCCAGAGATCTCTGACCCAGGAACCAGAGAGCGTGGGCAATCAGTGCCCTCCCGGCAGCAGTCTGTACAAACGGCAGCTGCTAATGATGCTCTGTCTCTGGCCAACATAGGGACACAGAGTGGGCGAGGAGGCATTAGCTGCTGCTGCTCAGACACAGAACATTAAGCCCTGACTATGCTTGCTGGACCTCACAGTATGTAGAAACTTGAGCAATAGAGAAGAAATAGTAAGTCAGAAAGAGCTGAGTGGTGTGTGTGTGTGTGTGTGTCTGTCTGTCTGTCCCCAAATGCTTTTCCGTCATAAAATTAGATAATATCATCAGTGAAGTGTCCAGAGGTCAACCACCTCACCAACATTTTAAACCCTGTGCCAGATGCTGGAACTATACGGGTGACTAAAACACAGTCTCTGCCCTCCGACAACTCAAGTGGTTTCCCAGAGTCATGACTATTTAGCTGAAACCATAAATACCGTTGCTGTGAGGCCCAGAAGACAAGGTGGTCCCCTCGGACAGAGGGGACCTGGCAAAGACATCAAAGAGGAATTGAGGCTGGAACTAGAAAGTCTCATCCTGACAGAGAAAGACGAAGACTATATGCTATCACTCATGTGCGGAGTCTAAAATACGGCACAAACGAACCTGTGTACACAACAGAAACACACTCAAGGACATAGAGAATAAACTTATGGTTGCCAAGGGGGAGGGAAGGGAGTGGGATGGCCCGGGAGTTTGGGGTTAGTAGATGCAAACTACTGGATTTGGGGTGATAAGCAATGAGGCCCCGCTGGATAGCACAGGGAACTGTATCCAATCCCTCGTGATGGAACATGATGGGAAATATTATGAGAAAGAGAGTGTATATACATATATATATGTGTATAAATGGGTCATTCTGCTGCACAGCAGAAATTGACAAAACATCGTGAATCAACTCTAATTAAAATAAAATTTTTTAAAAATGAAAAATAAAAGCAGTTGGCCTCAGGACACGACCGTTTGCCGGCCAGAGGGCCTTGATTACTTATCCCAGCTGAGCGTTGGGTGGCCCGTGTATAAACAGAGAGAGCAACCGTGCTATTTCATGAGGTTGTATGAGCATTAAATGCACTAGTGCAGCAGAGCGCTTAACACGCTTCCTAACGCAGAGTGACCTCTTACTGAACACTAGCTAGTGTCACAGTTATTATTGTCAGCAACGTTATTTTATTATGAAGTCACTACTATGGGGTGGCGTGTTTCGAGACAGTGATAGAAAAGTAAAGCAGGACCAGATCATGACATCAATGTCTAGGTTAGATATTGCTCTGCGGTCCTGTGATTTCCAAACTGATGGAACACGAGGCTATTTTACAGCTGTAAACGGATGTGCTATCAAGAAGTTACGTAAGCACAGATACAAATATCTACGGTCACCTAAGTGTGGGAAATGTCGCAAATTCTCGTCTTCTCTTGGATGGCCATCTATGTGACTCATGGGGTCAGCATTTTTCATGCTTCTTCGACTCTGGAACTTTTAAACCTCCATGATGATATGTGTCATTATTGCTATGGAATATTCTGTGGAAAACCCAAACAAAGACGGCTTGAAAATACTTGACAAAAAGAAGTAGGATTGGCCCTGCCTTTGAGAATGCTTAATGTGGAGGGTTAATTTATAATTTAGGTTATGGTGTAAAAGATTTAAAACATTGAAATTAATTAAGCAGCTTGTGCCATATCTGAGGTGAAAAGATGATAAGGGGTCTAAGTAATGGATAAGGGACAATGTGGAGAAAAAACTAACAATACTAATAGCAGTAATGAAACATTTCTCAGGTGCGATGCACTGAAGATAACAGGGTGAATACAGGGTTTATTTCACTTAATCTTCTCAACAACCCCATGAGGTTCTACTGCTCTCCCATTTTATAGATTAAAAAAAAAAAATTGGGGACTAAAAACGCTGGATAAATTTCACAGGTTCCCATGGCTAGAAAACAATGTGGATAGGACTCAAATCCTGACACAACTCCAAATACCAGCCAGATAACTATTTAGTGCTGTGGTCAATAGCAGTCAATTGTTGGGGAGCAGGCTGGAGAGGAAGGAGCTGAGCAACTCCCCAGGGTTTCCAGCTCAGTGAAATGGACAGGATCAGCCTCACGGGTGTCCCAAGAAAAGGAACAGGGACAGGAGGAAATCCAGCCTGCATGGGAGTCTATATCCTGGAGGAGATAACAAGTTGATAGTTGGACTCGGGCGTCTAAACCTTCGAAGAGAATTCCATGATGGAGAGAGAGAGATGGGGGACCCACGAAGGCAGGTGGTGGTTGAAGAAAGGAGTGTACATGACCTTTTCTGAGAAAACATGAAAGAACAAGGGCCAAAACCATGAACTCCTCCCATCGCAGCACCGCGGAAACAAGCCCAACTAGTACCCATGAGGATTTGGGTTCGATCCCTGGCCTCGCTCAGTGGGTTAAGGATCCTGCATTGCTGAGGCATAGGTCACAGACTCAGCTCGGATCTGGCGTGGCTGTGGCTGTGATGTAGGCTGGCAACGGCAGCTCCGATTCAACCCCCAGCCTGGGAACCTGCATATGCCGTGGGTGTGGCCCTAAAAGGCAAACAACAACAACAACAACAAACCTGTGAACTCTAACTTGGCTAACGTGGCCAGGAAAAAAATGTGCTCTATTTCCTAGTATCGGGGATATAGCCAGAAGCCAGATATCAGAGGAAGAGGACCCTGTGTCCTTCTCCTCTTGGCTTCTCCCTGGTCTTTGAAGTACAGCAAAGACCTGAAAAGGAAGGAATCCGCATGTATGACAAACTGCCTTTGTAGGAAACTGGTTCACCAGTCCCTGGGTTTGTGGACTAATCTGGCTGGTCACCTTAGTGCAAAACAGAGACGCATGTTCTAACTTGAGGAAGGTAATTGTGCTCCTGTTATTGTTCAAACAGTTATTATGTTCCACGCATTCGGGGACACACCGAGGGTACAAATACGAATGACACACAATCTTCTGCTTTCACGTATACAGTCAACGCGGGGTACAAAGAAACAAGCAACCCATTATAACTCGTTTCCTATATTTTGAGATGGGTACAAGATGCAATAGACGTACAGAGATAGAAGCCTGGGATTACCCGAGAAGACCAGAGAAGACATCTCAGGGAAGGCAGTTCTCGAACTGAACTTTAGCAGATGAACAGGCATTTTTCCAGGGGACAGAAGTGGGTGGAGAGCTACGGAGGTTTGTGCAAACAATCAGTGCACATCTGGGGACGAAAAGACTGGAATCCCTTCAGATAGCAAATACAGAATTATGTGCATCCATTTCTGCTCCCCTCACTTCATGTGGCGCTCAGCTCCCCGTGTTTCTGGGGTGTGTGTGCTCTGCTGAGGATGCCGAGTGCTCATATCAGAGGCGTACGCACATACATATTCTTCCTGGGGAGAGACTGTCAGGGGAGAAGAGACCAGAAGAGGAAACAGAAGAAACAGGAGAGGACGACATAGAAGAAGAACCAGAAGAGAAAATGTGGAGGAGGAAGAAGAAGAAGGAAGAGGAAGTGAGGGGAAAAGCTTCTCGGTCTAGGAAATCTCTGTGCTTCACGCCTGCAGCTGGGAGTGGGCCTCCGAGGGGAGCCCTCAGCCCAGCGGGGAAGCACAGCACCAAACCCGGATGCGGAAGAGCCGGCGGGCCACCCCCTCCCGGATCTGCTTCGTCTTCACGCCGTAGACCATGGGGTTGAGCATCGGCGGCAGCACCACGTACAGATTGGCCAGCAGGATGTGGACGTGCCGAGGTACGTTCCGTCCAAAGCGGTGGGTCAGTAACGCGAAGAAGGACGGACCGTAAAACATGAGGATGACGCAGAGGTGGGAACCGCACGTGCTGAGGGCCTTGTGCCGGGCGTCCTGGGAGGGCAAACGAAACACCGCTCGGAGGATCCGGGAGTACGACACCGCGATGAGGATGGCATCGAAGAGGACCATGACGATGGGCACCGAGAAGCCATACCAGATGTTGACGGTGATGTCGGCACAGGCCAAGCGGGCCACGCCGATGTGCTCACAGTAGGAATGGGGGATGAGGTTGGTCCCGCAGAACGGCAGCCGCTTCAGCAAGAAGATCACTGGGAAGATGATGCAGAAACTTCGGGTGACAATGGCCAGACCAATCCTTCCCACCACAGGCCACGTGAGCACGGTGGCATAATGCAGGGGGTTGCAGATGGCCACAAAGCGGTCAAAGGCCATGGCTAATAGGATGGCTGACTCCCCCACAAACATCGTGTGGACAAAGAAAACTTGGGTGACACAGGCCTCGAAGTCAATGGCGTGAGCATGGAACCAGAAGATGGCTAGGGCCTTGGGGACGGTGGTGGTGGACAGCAAGATGTCGGTGGCGGCCAGCATGGAGAGGAAGAAGTACATGGGCTCGTGAAGGCGACGTTCTGTGGTGATGACCGCTACCAGGACGCTGTTGCCCAGGACGGCAGTGACGTACATGAAACAGAGGGGTACCGACAGCCAGAGGTGATAAGCCTCCAACCCAGGGATGCCCAGTAAGACAAAAACCGCAGGGTGGACGAGGGTCAGGTTGGCGTGGGTCATGCTGCCCTTTGGGGTCCCCTCTAGGATGCGTCAGCAGCGGAGGAGTCTGCTGAAAGCGAGAGGAACAGAAGCACCGCTGAGTGTGCCCAGGGATCGCGGAGGACAGCCTGGCTTTCTCAACTGGGCTGCTTGCTCTCCAGGGGAACGTTCTCCCAGAGAGGCTCGCTGGGTGGAGGAGTGACTTCTGACCTTGGGTGTTGACTTGCAGGGAGAGTTTCCATGGCTGTCATGCTTCGGGAGCCAACAGAGCCTTCAGCCTGCCTCCGGGTCCTCTGCTCCCAAACTTGGGCCCCAGCCTGCCTGTCTGACCTTGTTTCTACCATCTCCGGACGAGCAGCTGCCACCTCTTACCCGCTGTTCCTCCTCCTTCCCCTAAGTCATTGCTCCTTCTGGGTTTACCTGAATTTCCCTTCCCCTTCTGCTTACTCAAAATTCAACCTCAAAATACCGTAAAGCACACTGCTTTGCAGTGGCCCCTGCTCACAGCAAAACATCTCCTTCCTGAACACCTAGCTAAACTATGTTGAATTTGATTATAAGTGAATCGCATTGGATTTATCTGGCTAGTACGCTGAAGGTTTCACATGAGATCTGCCTAACGTCTTGGCAATTGTGGAAGTGGAGCACCAAGTGGAAAGCCAGAAGGAGCCTCAGGAATGGATTCTCCCATTCTGGCCCAAGTTCAAATCCCCCCCACCCCACAAAGCTGCGAGGAGTGGGACCGCTGGTGGAATTGAGAGGGACCATATTTATCAGCTTCTCCTCCCTAAACGCTTCCGTAAATGTTATGTCGAGATCTCCTTATCTGGGAGTTCCCATTGTGGATCAGTGGGAATGAATCCGAATGGGAACTACGAGGATGCAGGTTCGATCCCTGGCCTCGCTCTGTGGGTTAAGGATCCGGCGTTGCCGTGAGCTGTGGTGTAGGTCGCAGACGTGGCTCGGATCTGGTGTTGCTGTGACTGTGGCGTAGGCCGGCAGCTGTAGCTCTAATTAGACCCCTAGTCTGGGAAACTCCATATGCTGAGGGTGTGACCCTAAAAAGACAAAAGAAAAGAAAGGAAAGAAAGGAAAGGAAGAAAGGAAGAAAGGAAGGAAGAAAGGAAGGGGGAAAGAGGGAAAGAAGGAAAGAAGGAAAGAAAGAAAGAAAAAAATCTGGCAGAAAAGCCAAAATGCGGGGAAAAGAGACCCTAGAGAGAATAAAACCAGGAAGGTAAAGGAACCAAATAAACTCCAGGTGGCTCCACTGATCTCGTTGTTCAGAGTCCCGGGAAGGAAGACGTCCAAAGGGTCGAAGCCCCGGGTCACGAGTCCATCCTCCAGCCTCGTGCAGATGCGCGTGCCAGGGTGTGATGGGCTGTGGGGAGGGGGCGATGGGACTCCAGATGGGCATGGGGAAGGGACCAGGGCCGGAGTCGGACAAGTAAGGGCCCCAGATGAGCTAGTAAGTTGACATCCTTCCAGCTCGTGTATTTTAAATACTCATCCAGCTTCTATTTAGAGGAGCGGCTGAGCTTTCCTGGGATAAGCACAGAGACAAAGGGCCATTGCCCTGCTTGTGTCCTCAAGCACCAGCCCCAAACTTTTATGAACAAAAGCGCCACCAGAGAACAAATTCATTTACCTTAGAAGGAAATTTACGGGGGGGGGAATATATATATATATATATATTTACAGATTGCAGATAAGTACCATATTGACGCTTAAAAAACATGGGTTTGAACTGTGCAGGTCTTCCTGTACACAGATTTTTTTTTTTTTCAGTGAATACTTACTATAGGGCTAAAAAAAAAGGAAACTTACTGAAAAATTTTCTCACCCCTTCTCCCAAGCCCGTTAGTTATTAGCATACGACTTCTGAGAATAAAAAATACCTGATATATATGTTCTCATAAAAACAACTCCAGTTCTCTGCCTGCAATTCTCCTGGTGCCTTATAACCTGAGCCGTGAGACACCAAAGGCAGGGTGGGGAGAGAGGCGGTGAGGCCTGGCTGGCTGTTGATGAGGTAGGTTCTGGAAAGGGGGTCTGCCTGTGTGAAGAAGGACTTTCATCTCAGTGGCTTGGGGCGGGGGGCGGGGGGGGGGCCTCCGTCTAAGGAGCCCTAGAACCCTGTGAGGGTTCTAGTTTCATTTAGGAAAAAGTCAAGGGTGAGAAGAGAGGGAAGTCCCAGGCACAAGAAGGCACATCCAAAGTCTCACAGAAAGAACCTGTCTGAGTCCCAAGAGAATACTGAGATGAGTGAGAAAAAAAGAGCCAGCACCGTAGAGCTGGAGCCAGGAGCCTGCTGAGTGCGAGAGAAGATGGGGCGGCAGGTGAGCTCCCTGGTCTGGAGCCAGACTTGCAGGGTTAATTTCCCAGCTGGATGGTCTTGGGCAGGTCCCTTTACCCCCGCCTGCCTCCATGTTCTCATTTGTAAAGTGTGGAGAATAATAAATTTATAAGGTAATTAAGAGGATTAAACAAGTCAATTCATACCAAGCGCTCAGGAGAGTAGATGACTCTTAGCTATAAATCAATTTGGCCACCATCCTATTTTTTTCCAATAGGCAAAACACAATCATGAAGTTTAAGGTTCATTAAAATTATTAATGAACTTTACTAATTTAAAGTTCAGCTATAGTAAAGTCTTTTATTCTTCCCCCACAATATGTCCAGAGGAAATTTCTTTGCCAGGACTAAAGGAGAAGCAAAGGACCCAAGGAGAGAAATAGCCTGAAAAGAGATCTCTCAGAACCAAGACCTGAGGGCTTTGGGTGGTACCAGGAAGGCCACCAGTGATGGGCTTAGCTTGGGTCAGAACCACCTGGCAGGCTTCCTTCAAGTGCTTGGAAAAACACTCATCTGCCTTGGCAGAAACAGAGCGAGAGCGTATGGCATCATTGACAGAGTGCCCGAGGACAGGGCAGAGGGGTCCTAGCTTCAGCTCTGGAACCAAGGACAGCCAGGAGTGGGAATCACAGAAGAGTCTGGCGGGCCCAAGGAGGAGGGAGCCTTCTCTTCCCTGCACTCCCCGACCCGACGCTGCTCTCTCTTCTTTTCCCCAGGTCTTCCTTTCTTCCTGAGTCCCACCCAACTCTGTTTGGGGTTCCGCCCTTCCCCTCTCTAGGGGGACATGCAAGGTCCCTTCATTTCTTCATGCATCTTTATTTTGGAAGACTCTCCTATCATCATAACATATTCAAATGCACCCACAAACCACAAGAGATACAACATTTAGATAAACAGGAGCTGAGGCCGTTGCCTTTTGCCGAGTTATATTATCAGGACATTTATTTAAACAAGCATTCATTTTATTTGGCCGCTTTTCTTTCACATGTGTTTCAGATCTCAAATGTCCTTCGTCACTCGAATCTTTAAGATGCACAGTCTGGGAGCTTCTCCTGTGGCTCAGTGGGCTAAGGACCTGGCATTGGCACCACAGCAGCCCCCCAAAAGTGCCCAGACTGAAGCCATGTCCCTAATGGGTAAAACAGCCTGCCCCCCACTTCGGGTTATAAGGGTGGCTTCTGTTTGCAGCACAATATATAGAAGCACTAGTTGTGAGAAGCAAAGTACCGGTTTTGCAGATGGTTTCACTCTTTTAATAAACTGGAACAAATTCAGATTTATAGCTCTAGTAACCTCAGCCTTGCTCATGTCCACTTAAAGCCGGCAGGTAACATGTTTTCATAATCTAAAGCCAGTGCCGTTTATGCTGTAGAAGCACTGAGGTACCATTAATCCACTGACACACCCTTAGGAATGACTCACATTTCTTAGTAAACAAACATCTCAAGAAAAATGTGGATCAACCGTTTGTTTCACTCCCTATAAATGGTTTGAGGATTTTGTCAACATTCGAGCGAGCACATGGTGGTACGTCGGGGGGAACTGTCATCACAATAGTCTTGCGATGCGACGGCAAAAACAGGGAGAACCCCAGTTCCAAGACGCAACCCCTTCTTCTCCCAGACTCTGTATCTGGTCTGCAAAAGGCAGGGTGGGAGACAAAAGGAGGCTCGTTCTGGTCAATACTCACCTGACACCCAGATCCCCAAGAGAACGTTTCCGCAAGAGCCCTCCTCCCTTGGAGATGAGGATGCTCACGGCACTAAGCACGGGGTCCGGCACATCGGTCCCTAGGAAATATCGCAACAAATGAACCATAGAATGTGTCAATCAACCTTTCAGCAATAGCTTTGATTGTGTCTCCAAGGCGGTGATCAAAATTGAGCTCTTTTCGTGCATAGCCTCCACTGAGATCCCCTGTCCCGGTAGAGTCTGATTCTGACGGCTCTATGAACTGCCCTCAAACCTTACATCAAGACGTCTCTCTTCCCACACATTCTCTGGGTGCTTTTCCAGGTCCCTTTCTGCATTTCCACTCTAACCAGGGCTACTTCCTACACTCACTGCATCTCCCCCAGTGCCCACACCCGCACCCACCGCCGTCACTGCCGTGCTCTGTCGTGCTGCAATCCCTCTCTCCTGCTTTTCTTTCTCCCACATACCTGTTTCCTCTCTCCCAGCTTGTCTTTGTCCTTTAGTGATACTCCTAAATACACACACACACACACAAGAGAGAAACACACACGCACAATTCTGCTAATCCCTCCCCCGACCATCAATTCTCTTAAACTTACCTATGACATCACAGTACCAGGTGAGGGATTGAGAAAGTGGCAGAGAACAGCTGAAAATGTTGCTTGTTGAGAGAAGAGGAATGAGGAGCAAAGAGAAAGCTGGAGATTGACCATGTTGGCATGGGGGGTGTCCCTGTTCCTGCTCTGTACAGGGTGCTTATATTTAGAGACTGAGACACCACCTTGTCTTCCTTCTTCGGGAGGCAGGTGTCAGAGTCACCCCTGGGATCCATTCTCCTTTGGTCAGTGAACCAAAGGAGAAGTAGAAACCCTCCCCTAATGCCAAGAGAGACTGTTACTCTGGGGACAAAAATTAGCTCCAGACAAAAAAAAAAATATGCACACAAAGTACTGGAAGACCCAGCTTAAGAGCTGTGATGGAAATCCTGGCAGCAAACTAGTAACATGATAACAGCTAATGTTTGTTGAGCCCTTACTAAACCCATGTCCCTGTGTTATGGTTGAAGATAAATGATCACCTTTGATTCCCAGAACAACCCAGTGACTTAAAGCATAATTTTTATGTCCATTTCACAGATGAGGAAATACAGGCTTGGAGAGACTAAGCAGCTAATAAGGAGGAAAGACAAAAGCTCCCTCAGTGAACATGTCAGAGGGTTCGGATTCAGTCCAGAAACACTGATTAGGGGAACTGAGAAGGAGAATCTTGAAGCCACTCTGCAGGGTCAGCCACTCAAGAGAGAAGGAGTAAATGAAAGGTTGATTAAAAGTGTTACAACATACTCTCCTCTGACATTGCTGGGAGGAGAGTAATTCTTCCCAGCTCATCTTGTAACTTTTGGAGCAAAGAAGTTGCTAGGAACCCAAGGAAGGGAAAAAAAAAAGCCATCAACTCAGTAATTCCAATCCTAGGTATTTACCCAAGAGAAATTAAAAACATAAGTTCACAAAGTCTTATAAAAAAATGTTCATTGCAGGTGTTCCAGTCATGGTTAAGCAGAAATGAATCTGACTAGTATCCATGAAGGTGCAGGTTCAATCCCTGGCCTTGCTCAAAAGGTCAAGGATCCAGCATTTCCATGAGCTGTGGTATAGGCTGCAGATGTGGCTCAGATCGGGTGTTGCTGTAGCTGTGGTGTAGGCTGACAGTTACAGCTCCGATTTGACCCCTAGCCTGGGGACCTCCACATGCCATGGGTGCGGCCCTAAAAAAAACAAAAACAAAAACAAACAAAAACGTTCATAGCAGCTTTACTCACAGTAGCCAAAAAATAGAAATGACGTAAACGTCCATCAAAAGAAGAATGGATATATGTTCACTGCAGCACTATTCACAAGAGCCAAGACAGGAAAAAACCTAAATGTCCATTGATAGATGAATGGATAAAGACGATCCGGTGGAATATTACCCAGCCATAAAAAAGAACAAAATACTGCCACTTACAACAACATGGTTGGAACCAGAGATTATCCTACTAAGTGATGTAAGTCAGACAGAGGAAGACAAATGCCATATGATATCACTTATATGTGGAATCTAAAATATGGCACAAATGAACTTATCTACAAAACAGAAACAGACTCACAGACATAGAGAACAGACCTGTGGCTGCCAAGGGGGAGGGGGGTGGAAGAGGGACGAAGTGGGAGTTTGGGGTTAGTAGACACACACTATTACATATAGAATGGATAAACAACAAGGTCCTACTGTCTAACACAGGAAACTATATTAAATATGCTGTGATTAAGTCATAATGGAAAAGAATATTTTTTAAAGAATGTATATATAATGTATAACTGAATCACTTTGCTGTACAGAAGAAATTAACACAACATTGTAAGTCAACTATACTTGAATAAAAAACAAATAGAAGAGGAATTCCTATTGTGGCTCAGTAGGTTAAGAACCCACTAGTATCGATGAGGATGCAGGTTCGATCCCTGGCCTTGCTCAGTGGGCTGAAGGATCCTGCATTGCTGTGAGCTGCAGCACAGGTCACAATGCAGCTCAGATCTGTCATTGCTGTGGCTGTTGCACAGGCCAGTGGCTATGGCTCTGATTGATCCCTAATGGGAACCTTCATATGCTGCAGGTACAGACAAAAGAGAGAAAGAAAGGAAGGAAGGAAGGGAGAGAAAATTGTGATATATTCATAAAATGGCATACTGTCCAGCAATTAAAATGAACTACTAAAACATGCAACAATGCAGATTAAACTCAAGACCATTATGTTGAGTGAAAGAAGCCAGACAGTATAGGCTACACACTGTGTGATTTCGTTTACATGGGGTTCCATAAAGACAAAAACCAGTCTACAGTGATAACAATGAAAACAGTGACTGCCTCTGAGGTGGGAGGAAGCAGAAGGCAGTTTCTCTGGTGACAATAGTCTATATTCGAGAGGAGCATGGGCTTCATGGGTGTCTACATACGTCAGAAGGATTTTTTTTTTTTTTTGGAGCATCAGGAAGGAAGAAAGAGTAATGAAAGAGGAAGGAATATGGTGAATGCTTCTTCCCATGAGTTTTTTATGTTGCATGCAATGATTAAAGCAAAAGTTATTACACCATCCAATACTCAAGATGATAACATTTTAAAATGGGAAGAATAAAGGGACGCAAATGGCAATAGATGTTGGTGCCAGTGGACCATGAGTCGTATGTGTATATTTTAATGGAATAACCACAAAGACAGCTATACAAAGCCATCCACTCAAAAACTCTATAAATAAATCAAGAAGGAATCCTAAAAATGTTCAAGTAACCCATGGAAAAGCAAGAAAACAGAAAGAGAGGAATAAGATAACAGAACAAACAGGAAATAAATAATAAAATGGTAGGCTTAAGCCCTAAAATATTGATAATTACATGAACTGTAAATGGTCCATAAACACACAAGTTAAAAAACAGAGATCGGAGTGGAGTTTAAAAACACAGTGGAGTTCCCGGTGATGCAATGGGATTGGCGGCGTCCCTGGACACAGGTGTGATCCCAGGCCCAGCACAGTGGGTTAAGGATCCAGCATTGCCACAGCTGTGGTGTAGCTTGCAACTGCGACTCAGTTCTGATACCTGGCCCAGCAACTCCATATGCCACAGGGCAACCAAAAAAAAAAAAAAAGAAAGAAAAAGAAGAGAGAGAGATACTGGCAAAGTGGTTTAAAAAATACACACAACCCAACTACCTGCTGTTTACAAGAAATTCACTTCATATTCAGTGACATAGCTAGGTTACAAATGAAAGGATGAAAAACTATATACCACACAAACATCAAAAAAAACTATATATCACACAAACATCAAAAAAGCCAAGAGTGGCTATATCAATACCAGATAAAAGAAGACTTCAAAGAAAGGAAAATTGCTAGTGACAGAGAGATACATTACTTAATAATAAAAGTATCAATTCACCAGGAAGATAAAATGATAAGTATGTACACACACACACACACACACACAAACACACAAACAACAGAGCCTCAAAACACATTAAGCATAAACTGAAAGGAAAAATAGACAAATCACAAATACAATCAACAGCCCCCTCAGTGTTGAAGTTCTTCCATCTCAGCAACTGATAGAAGCACGAGGCAGAAAAGGAAGAAGGGTATAGAACTGACGGGCAAAATCAACCAACAGGATCTGGTTGACATACACAGAAGACCACCCGACAGTAGCCCCAATGGACAACTACCAAGACAGACTTTATTATGAACCATAAAATAGACCTTAGCAAATTTTTTCCAGTTTTATGGAGAAATAATTGACACACATGACTACAAATTTAAGGCAAACAGCATGATGGTTTGATTTTCATATATTGTGAAATGATTACCACATAGGTTTGACTAACGTCCATCTTCTTATTCAGATATAAAAAGAAGGAACATTTTTTTTTCTCCTTGTTTCGAGAACTCAAGAGTTTACTTGAGTAAAAGTTTTAGTTAAGATTTACTCTCTTCACAGGTTTCCTATATATTATACAGCAATCTGAGCTAGAGCCATCATGTTGTACATTACATTCCTAGCACTCATTTATCTTATAACTCAAAGTTTGTACATTTTGACCACCTTCCTCCAATTTCTCTTCCCCCCACCCTGCACCTCTGGTACCCAACACTCTGATCTCTTTTGCTCTGAGTTGGTGGGGAGAGCTTTCTTGCTTTCTTTTTCTTTCTTTCATTTCTTTCCTTTCTTTTGTTCTTTCTTTAGACTGTGCCATCATCATACAGTATTTGTCCTTCTCTGACCTTTTTCAATTAGCATAATGCCTTTAAAGCCCACCCACGTTGTTACAAATAGTAGGCTTTCCTCATTTTTTATGGCTGAAAAATATCCCATTGTATAATATATCACAACTTCTTTATCCATTTATGAAAAATATATGTCTATCCCAACTTCTTTATTCATCCATCAGTAAACACTTAAGCTATTTCCATGTGTTGGCTATTGCAAATAATGCAGCTATGAACTTGGGAATGCAGGTATCTTTTTGGAGTTAGTGTTTTCGTGTCCTTTGGATAGACAGCGGAGCCTTGAACAATGAAAGGATTAGGGGTGTGCAGACTCCCAACCTTTTGTGGCTTTGATTTGAATTTCCCTAATCAATAGAGATGTTGAGCATCTTTTCATGTATCTGTTAGCCTTCCATATATAGTCTTTGAAGAAATGTCTATTCAGGTCATTTGCCCATTTTTTATATCAGTTATTTGGTTTGATGCTACTGAATTGTATGAATTCTTTGTATATTTTGGATTTTAACCCCTTATCAGATACATGGCTCGCCAACATTTTTCCCATTTTGTAGATTGTCTTTTCACTTTCTAATGGTTTCTTTTGCTGTGCAGAAGCTTTTTAGTTTGATGTAATGCCATGTGTTTACTTTTTATTTGTTGCTTGTGTTTTAAGTGTCACACCTCCCCAAATTATTACCAAGATCCATCCCAAGGAAATGTACTTCTTTTTCTTCTGGGAGTTTCATAGTTTCAGGTCCATTCACTTAAGTCTTCAATCTATTTTGAGTCAATTTTTTTGTGAGTGGTATGAGATATGAAGCCAGTTTTGTCCTTTTACATGTGAATATCCAGTTACCTCCGCACCATTTATTGAAAAGACTATCTTTTCTCCATCGAGTATGTCTGGCTCCCTTGTCAAGTATTTGTTGACTGTGTGTGTTTGGGTTATTTCTGCCTCTCGATTTTGTTCCATTGGTCCATTTGTCTGTTTTTCTGCCGGTGCATACTATTCTGATAACTATAATTTTATAGTATAGCTTGAAATCAGGATGCGTGATGCCTCCTGCTTTGTTCTCCTTCGTCAGGATTTCTCTCACTAGTTAGGGTCTTTTATGGTTCCATATAAATTTTAGGATTATTTCTTTCTACTACTGTAAAAAATACTATTGGAATCTTGATAGGGCTTGCATTGAATCTATAGTTTTTAGTAGTAGTGACATTTTAACAAAATTAATTCTTCCAATCAATGAACATGAGATATCTTTCCATTTATTTGTGTCTTGCTCAATTTCTTTGATCAACGTCTTGAGTTTTCAGGGTAGAGATCTTTCATCTCCTTAGCTAAATCTCTTCCGAATTATTGTATTGTTTTTGATGCTATTGTAAATGGAATCAATTTTTTATTTCTTTTTCAGAAAGATTGTCATTAGTGTATGAAATGCTACTGATTTTTTTTTGGGGGGGGCCACACCCTTGGCACATGGAAGTTCCCAGTCCAGGGACGGAACATCGCCACAGCAGTGACAGTGGCAAATCCTTAAGTGCTAGGCAAACTGGGAACTCCAATGCTACTGATTTTTGCATGTTAATCTTATATCCCGCAACTTTTTTGAATTCATTGATTAAATCTAACAGCTTTTTGGTTGTCTTCAGGATGTTCTAAATATAAAATCATGTCATCTGAAAATAGAGATCATTTTACTTCTTCCTTTCCATTCCAGGTATCTTTTAATGTTTTCTTGCCTGTTTGCTCTAGGTAGGACTTCTAGTGCCACGCTGAACGGGCATGCTGAGTGGGCACCCTCGCCTTGTACCTGATCTTAGAGGAAAAGCTTTCAGCCTTTCGTCATTGATGTGAAATTAAATGTGTGTCTGTCATATATGGCCTTTATTATGTTGAGATACGTTCCTTCTATGCCTAATTGGTTAAGAATTTTTATCATGAATGGATGTTAAATTTCGTTACATGCTTTTTCTGCATCTATTGAGATGACCATTTGTTTCTTTTTCCATTCTACTAATAAAGTGACGTTATTACGTTGATTGATTTGCGTATGTTGAACCATCCTTTGCACCCCAAGGAACAATCCTACTTGATCATGTTTTATGATCCTTTTGATGTATTGTTGAATTCGGTTTGCTAATAATTTGTTGAGGATTTCTGCACTTATGTTCATTGGTATATTAGGGGACTGAGCCTAATGTGAAGTTCCTGTTTGCTTATGCGTGAGTCCCTCTGCAAGAAACTAAGTGAACGCAGAAAACTGTACCAGCTGAACCAAGCCTCCTGGGAAACTCCAACATGCACACACGCACAGCCACGAACATCCAACACCTGCCTCCATTCACCACTTGTGTCATAAGCCACAACCTCATCCAATGTTACAACATTCCACCTGACTCTCAATTTGTCTTTCTACCACGTCACAGTAATTCACAAGCTGCTTCCAACACCCACTTCCACAAGGAAAACTCCAAGTCTCTTTCCAGGTAAAGTGTCATATTTATTGGTGTATTTATGTACTTTCCAGCCAGTTAGCGTGTGTTGTGTAAAACGGTACCACCATTTTTATTAGGTTCCTCTCCTTGTTAAATGTGTGACTGATGAAGTTTTTAATGTTGTGGCCTTCTCCCACTTTTCTGTGGTTTTGTTAGACTATCTTGCTAGTGTGGTGATTTTTAGAAGATGTATGGTTCCCACAGAAAGAATGGTGCTCAGTGGGACTTGTGGTTGATGGTGAGTAACTCTTTCTCGTTTCCATGGACACCTAAAGCTTCTGAAACTGTCATGGCCCCTGTTCGTTGGCAAAACTGCTGCTGGGTTTTGTCCCCCAATTAAGAGCAATCAATATTTATTCATAGGCAAATAACTATCAGGCATTGCGATAAGCAGTGGTGAGACTGAAGCTAAGATGCCCTGCCTGTTACTCTTTCAGTCCAGAGGGACAGAGAGAGACCAGTGAGGACAGCTGAGGGGGGCGGATACTCACAAAGAAGACAGAGAGCAAGGTCTTCCCTCCGGACCTCAGGGGGTCAGCATTCCCCTATCTCAGATCTTCCCGCAGCCAGAAGTCAGTCTCTGTTCCTGCTGCCCCCACTGCTGCCTCCTCACTCGACTTCGCGAGTTCCCCAGGCTTTCAGAAGCCCAACAGGGAAGCGGTAATGCGGCCCAGTGGGAGGGGTAGGGTCCTGAGGGAGGCGGGTAGAAGAGCCACATAAAGGGCCCCGCAGGCATCAGTCAAGGCGAAGAGGAGCTGCCAGCGTGCCCTGCTCAGCTCTCTTCTCGGTCAAGTCGTCTGCTGCTGCCTTCCTTCTCTTGCATTTACCCATCCAACCTTCCAGCGTCCACAGGCTAGCTCCTCGAAGGAATCCGTTCTGCTGCTCCTGCCTCCTCCTCCTGCGGCTGCTTCTTCCTCGTATGGCTGGCACGCTGGGTGGAGTGCCACGTCCTCCCCTCCGTGACCTGCACGCTCTCGGGCACCCCAGGAATGAGACTGGAGTGCAACCCGCTTCTGGACCGTGAAGAAGGAAAGACTCGTTTTGCTGCCATCCCTCTCTCGGCGGCTTCCCAGGTCCAGGGGCAATTCTCCGACCCGTGTTCGAGCTCACCACGCCAGCGCCAGGCTAAGACGAACGTAAGCCCCCCACACCCCCAAACCCACCAGGTGTCCTCCGCGCACGTCGGCCTCACAGCTGCACTCAAGGCCCGTCTGCCTCCTGTTCCCGTTTCTCCCTTTCTGTCCACCGTCCTCCTCCTTCTTGGTTCGGAAGGTTCAAGCTGGCCACGTGTAGTGTCCCTGTGTCCTGCCCCCAGGACAGAGCTGAGGAGGCTGAGGCCCGGGAGTCGTGCCTCGGGATACGCAGGCAGGAGTAGGGCCATCCTGAGGCCTGAGCCCCCCAGAACTGGCCTGCTCCCCACCTGCAGAGACCGAGACTGATTCTCCTTGGACCCTGAGGGCAGAAAAGGCTTTCCTCTCAGCTCCCCTCTCAGCTGAGCTCCACCGGGAGGGCTCTGGCGGGGCAGCCACTGCAGCAGAGACACCCCGTCCGTCACCTCTGTCCCCCTGGCTCTCCCTTCGATGCTTGTGGATGTCAGGTACAAGGACCCTCCCATCCTGACCGGGGCTGTGACCTTGACTAGCCATCCCGAACTTCCATCACGGGTCCTAGTGGCGAGCCTCCCAGCCTTGCACTGAGCTTACCCGTACATGGATGGATCCGTGCCACCGTGACAGCCCCAAATCCCCTCCCTTGTCCTTCCCGTATCAGGACTCCTGCCTCCATGAGCCCGAAAGCCCTGACGCCACAGGATGGCCGAAGCTCCCCAGCCCAACTCCACCTTCTCCCGCCCAGCCTTCTTCATACTGACCGGCCTGCCAGGGCTGGGGGGCGCCCAGGCCTGGCTGACACTGGTCTTCGGGCCCATGTACCTGCTTTCCCTGCTGGGCAATGGAGCCCTGCTGGCGGTGCTGCACGCGGACACCACACTACACCAGCCCATGTTTCTGCTCCTGGCCGTGCTGGCAGCCACGGACCTGGGCTTAGCCACGTCGGTAGCCCCGGGGCTGCTGGCTGTGCTGTGGCTTGGGCCCCGGCCGGTGCCCTACGCCGCGTGCCTGGTCCAGATGTTTTTCGTCCACGCACTGACTGCTGTGGAATCTGGCGTGCTGCTGGCCATGGCCTGTGACCGAGCTGTGGCCGTGGGGCGTCCACTGCACTACCCTGGCCTTGTCACCAAGGCCCGCGTGGGCTACGCGGCCCTGGCCCTGGCGCTCAAAGCTGTGGCTATTGTCGTGCCATTCCCTCTGCTGGTGGCGCGGTTTGGGCACTTCCGAGCCAGGACCATAGCCCACGCGTACTGTGCGCACATGGCGGTGGTAGAGCTGGTGGCGGGGGACACCCGGGCCAACAACCTGTATGGGCTGGCGCTCTCGCTGGCCGTGTCCAGCGTGGATATTCTAGGCATCGCCGGCTCTTACGGGCTCATCGCCCACGCCGTGCTGCGGCTGCCTACCCGGGAAGCCCGGGCCAAGGCCTTCGGTACGTGCAGCTCCCACGTCGGGGTCATCCTGGCCTTTTACGTGCCCGGTCTCTTCTCCTACCTCACACACCGCTTCGGCCGTCGCACCGTCCCGAAGCCTGTGCACATCCTGCTCTCTAACGTCTATTTGCTGCTGCCACCTGCCCTCAACCCTCTCATCTATGGGGCCCGCACCAAGCAGATCAGGGGCCGGCTCCTGGAAACCTTCACGCCCAGCAAGAGCCGGTTCTAAGGGGCAGGGAAAGCCGTGGGGCCTGGGGGTGGAGGTGGGGAGAAGTTCAGAGGGTCCCTGGGGGTGCGGATGACGTCATCTTTGCCCCACGGTCTGCACACGACTGTGACAATCGCTCAGCAGATATTTGCTGGGCAGGGTCTGCCGCGGGCACAGTGGCATCTGGAGACTGGCCCGTCCAGCTGGGGAGGCGGCAGGAGGCGGGGTACCAAGCGACCAGGCAGAGAAAATAAGGGATCCAGGAATCATGGATTCGATTTAAAGAAAACTACCCTCCTTCTCTTCCTGCCCCAGCTCCGCCCATCGTGGAAGCCTGAGTCGGCTTCGGTTTCCACACGAACCAGACCGGGGCCTGGGAGTCTGGGGGTGACGCTGCCTCTGGAGGCAGGTGCTCGGGGTCCTGTCTGGGACCACAGCCCTGTATCCCTGGGGTCAGATCCTGTCCTGAGGGAAGGAGATAAAAGCTTCCTCCCCCCCTTCTGAGAACCAGGATAAAGGGCCCTGGAGCCCCACGTGCGTCCAAGACACTGATCTGTAAGACGCTCTCAGCTCAGAGAAGGTTCTCGGTCTCGTGCTTGAGCCCCATCCCCCAACCCTCACCACCCGCCAAGGTCGCGGCAGTCAGTGACGAGAATGTCGCTCCCTGGGCCTGCTGCTTCTGGGAAACCACTGTGGGCCCCTGACCTGCTGGCCCGAGGCCCAGGTCATCAGGGTCTCTTAGCAACCTGCCCTCCGTGCATCCTCAGCCCAGTACGTAGAACCCCAGACACAGGCCTCATCAGCGCCCCGTCTGCCCTGG